>NC_085842.1:139820201-140149368 GCF_035594765.1 Anolis carolinensis | reverse complement strand
TAATGTACCTTGTTGGTCCCGATGGGAAGTTTGTTGATTATTATGGCCAAAACAAGAAGCATTCTGAGATTGCCGCTTCAATTGCTGGACACATGAGACAATTTAAACAAAGTTAGGGAAGGAAAGAGTTCCTATTGGATGCCAAGAATGCTGCCCATCAAGTGGACATAACACTACGGATATGTGCCATGAAGATAGGATTGGTTGGATGAAGTGCAAGTAATATCCCTTGGCACCTTCCTTATTTCTTTGCAGTTAAGGCTGTATTTCTGGGCTAAGACTCAGAATGGATTAAATAAAGAACAGGGGTCATATAAAACTATGTGACCAAATACTTTTCTCAGAATGTGCATTGACTCTTGACTTTTTGTGTGGAATGCCTTTGGATACAATACAGGTGGACCTAAGGATAAAATGATCACACCTGAATGTTGGTCACTCTAGCCTTGGAATCGTTTTTGATACTTGAATTATGATTTCTTGTAATGCTAAAGGACTATATATAGATTTAATTGAAGTGAGCAGTACTCCTGATGCTGTTTATGGCACAAGCCTTGCCTGAAATGTGAATGTTTTTTGCTAACATCAGTGGCATCACCATCACTTCCAAGATGACATTTTCTGACAGCCAAAGAAGCTGTCTTTTGGAATTTTTATTAATACTTATATTTTTGAAATTGCTAGTGTAGCTCATGACAGGACTAGCAAACCTGCCACTCCTTCCATATGTTGGCATAGACTCCCATCATTCCTACCAGCATGGGTTCATATTGAGAGCTATGGGTTCCCTGTTCCTAGTTTATGACATAACTGTAGAGCACTAAGTAACTAAATCTATATATAGAGGGATTATTGATCAAATGAAATCACATTCATTGTACTGACACTGAAATAAAGTATAAAAACTCTGGAGATTACGTTGTTTTATTCAAATCTCTAATCAGATAACATGAATGTTGCCCTTGAAACAGTGTGCCTATCTTTGAAGGTTTTTTGTACTTCTCATTCAGTAGGATGAAATTGCTGGATTCAAGTATCATGGATGAGCACTGCTACCAGATGTCATTCAAATTCAGTCTCCTCTGCTACAATGTTATTAATCTTCCAGTTGGCATATTAAAATGGATAAATAATCCTGTGTAGACCAAAGTTTTAGGCTGTTCAATGAAGTATACATCATTTCTGTAATGAAGAAAAATTCTATAGAGAACATAAATATTTTGAGTTACTAAATTTCTATCACCTGACATAAATGGTTGGAAGATGGCTGATCATCTTTCACACTCAACCACACTACACTATTTCTGTGGATTTTCTTTCTGTTTTAAGCTGCCTCTGGGAAGAACATGTTCCTTTGGAATGTGCCTTGAGAGATTTTTTTTTCCAGCAAGAGGCACTGTAATGTAAGAGGCTTCCTATGGAACTGAAATATCTTCTTTGCTTCTAAGATACCAGATGGAAAAAGGCAAAGCCTCTTTTTATCTAAGTGTCCACCAGGAATTTCCTTGGGTTAGTATGTGCTGAATGCTTTGGGGGCTTCGGTAGAATTTATCCTTCATTCTCAGCTGTTAAGGATTGCAATGGAGAAGTTCAGCTCCTTTCTCTTTTTGTCTCTGTGTTCATGCAGGTAAGATAGAGTGATATGTTGACTATCTTAGAGTGTACATGCATATACTAAAGAATATGTGAAAAACCCTTGCATTTCATGAAAAATACTACATCTTTCAAAGCCTTTGTACCATTTAAATATTCCTTGTCCAAAATTTTCAAGACATGATCCTCCTGCATTTTGTTGGTAGCTATATCTTTAATGTATTTGAGTCTATGTCTACAGTCTCCCTAGAATGCATACAATTCTCACCCAGCCTCTCCAAAAAGATTTTTTCCAAGCTACTTCAGGTTCCTTTATGCTGAGAACATGGGGCATGATTCAAGGGGTCAATATTACCAGTTGTTGGAGCTCTAGTTCCAACAACTGGTTGTGAGGCTGCTGCAGTCAGTTTCCTTGGATGGCATTACAGCAGGGGATTATATTTTCATTTCAAAATGGAAGTGAGAAGTAGATCCTGAATAAAAATAAAGCTTTTTGTTGGAATTCCTTTAATGCTGGACTCTTCAAAGGTATCAGTTTAAGTTAAAATGGCAAAAAGCAAAAGTTACAGGAATTGTTCAATTCCACAAAGGCTTAACAAAATTTACAATGTAGATCTTTAGAGATGCATGCTCTTCAGCTAAGTGATACTTAGCTAAGATGCATCTTTAGATAGTAGATCTGAAACAAAAAAGTCTTTTAGAAGAGATTTGAAAACCTGCATTGTGAATATTCTTAGTAGACAAATACACAATTAAAAATATTTCTCAAGGCTTTGAATAGTCTGCAAGACTCAAACAAGATGTTAACCAAAAGAGGAGGAATGAGGAGGAAAGTAATTGGTACTGAACCTATGAGCCTGCTTATGTCTTTGCAATAGCACACTGAAAAAGCCTACAAACATTCAGACTAGGTAGAGAACATCTTGTTCTGTCAACACCCTGGCTGGAGCAATATAGACTAAAGCTGTCCAAGGTGCTGGATGGAGTAGGGCTCCCCAGGCACTTCGCTCAAGGAGTTGACTTAGCTTCCTGGGGATTTTCTCCAGCCATAATTGCCAAATCGGTTGAAAAATGTTCCGTCTATGTCTCCCATGTTATTGGAGTGGGTGTATAAGTATGACACACTTAGCAGGTTGCTCTACTTCAAGCATGGGCAAACTTTGACCCTCCAGGTGTTTTGGACTTGAACTCCCAGAAATCCCAGCCAGTTTACCAGCTGTTATGAATTGTGGTAGTTGAAGTCCAAAACACCTGGAGGGCCAAAGTTTTCCCATGGTGCTCTACCTCCTAAATGGAAGGGCAAGAGACAGATCTGTGATTGGAGAACAGATTTTTTTTGATAAGGACTCTATGTTAGCTTCTGGACTGCATGGCTTGGGGAGACGGGAGGAATGGTGGAGCTTAGCTCCTCCACCGTGACTCCCCAGCCTTGGTAAAGAGGCTATTTTAAAGGCTAAAATGAGGCAAGAAAGAGGAGGACATCACTGTCATCCCTTCTCCATGGGTTTCCTGTGCCCTCAAGAGACGGAATGGCTCTGTAGACTGCCCCTGGGATTGTCGATCACAATCCTGAGGGCAGTCTTCACATCACACCTGCAGAGATCTGGAACTTAATTATAGGTCCAGATCTTTGCAGGTGTTATATTTAACCCAGAAGAAACCTGGACTTCCAGATTTATTCTGGATTAATGCACATTATCATAAGGCATCATTTGAACACCTCATGATAATGCATTCTCTACACTACATTATAGTGCAGTGTAGATGGGACCTCAGTAGAGTGGCAAATGGGTATATTCAAGCTATATTCTTTTCCAACATTTTTTTTTTACTCCAGCTGAAATAAAAATGTTGATGTATATAGATGATTATTATACATACGCCTAAATCAGTTTGTGGTCTTAAAAGATTCAGCAGCAAAACCAAACACAAAACAAGAACACAGTAACATGCCAAGTAGGAAACTGAACAGTCTTGATGTAAGATGGATCTGGCTGGCTGCTAAATGGTGACTAAGTAGGTGGTGGGTTAGGAAAAATGTCTGTATGAAGAATGTTGACCTTATAAGTAGAAATGAAGGAATTGCCCTAACAACACACAGAAATAAGAGTGTTATTTGTTAAGCATGTAGTTGGCCAAAGGTCCAGCAAAACTGAAACTTCGGTAGGCAATCAAGAATAAAGAACAATGGGTTGGATGAAAATGAAGTTTTTTCTGGATATTTTTTTTTGTGGACAAACAAATGGAGTCTGAAACATTGGCACAAATATTTCTTGTTTGCTCCTATCTTGGTCTATTAAAATACTTTTTGGGCTCTTAAAATAATATACCACTTATCCACCTAGAAAGCAAGTTGAACGAAAGACTGTTTCAGTATTTTTCAGTTTTCTGCCTGAGCTGGGTGCCTAATGTCCTTTGCAAGATACAATAGAGACAGCATATCTTCTGTCTATGTGCAAAGGAAAATGCATAGAACTGGGATGACTGGTTGTTTGTTTGTTTTTTAAAAAAAACCTTTTCAAGACTTTGAGGCTGGCTGAGGGGCTTTACGGAGAAAATGCATCACCTTTCCTGGGATCACACAAACTTTGCTGGATATGATCAAGACTCCCAAATCACAATGTTTAAACTGTGAGCTCATTTCTTCTGTTTGTAGTGAGGGTGTGAAACCCTCCCTTTTTTAAACTGGTGGAATAAGCAAAGAGATGTCCTGGAGGAAGGATAAAATGTGATGGTTCAAAAAGACCCAGGTTTGGCATATTGCCTTTTGGCACGATCATTGTGCCATCCCATTAACTTCAGGCAGCAGTTAGCTTGTTACAGTGGTTCCCAAACTTTGGCCCTCAAGATGTTTTTCTCTTTAGCTCCATAACTCCAAACTGTTGGCCAAGCTGGCTGGGGTTTTTTTTTTTTTTGGGGGGGGGGGGCAAAACACCTGGATGACCACAGTTTGGGAACCACTAACCTATGGCAATACAAAGCAGCAGGACTGTTTACAAAGTTTGGGGGTGTTGGCAAAGTATTTGAAGTAAGAGTGTCTACTAAAGTGTCCAGAGCAGTGAGATCAACAATATTCCTGCCTTTATATAAAGAAAAACTTCTTTTTGGAGGAGGGTGAGCTGGTAGGGCGCTGGTTAAGGCAACAAATTCATTGCTCCTCTCTGCCCTTTAGAGTTTTACTTTTGTCAGCACTTTCTTGGCTTTAGGCATTGGAGATCTTCTTACACTAAGGAACAACTGCTGCATTCCAAGGGGGGGGAAACAGATTCCTTCTGGCACTCCTTCCACTTTCCATAAAGTGCTGCAAATAACTAGGGAGTCAATGTCAGTGGGAAGGAGACAATTCCTTTCTGTGGTGCTTTGTCTGCCTTAGTCATACCCTACGCAATCAGAAGAGACCCCTCAATGCCACTGAGAGCTGTGGGAACGCCAACCATCCTTGCAGGTTTATGTTTTTCTTGTTTGTTGTATGCCTGTAAGTTGTTTCCAACCCTTGGCAATTCTAAGGCAAACCTTTTATTGGCAAGATTTGTTCAGAAGGGGTTTGCAATTGCCTTCCAATTAGACTGAGGAAGTGTATTTTGTTCAAGGTTACCCAGTAGATTTGATAGCTAAATGAGGTTTAGAAACCTGAAATCCAGAGTGGTTGGCCAACACTCAGACCACTACACTACACTACACAGGTGAAATATCTAAAATGTTATATATACTTTAACATAACTTATGATATCTGTAAGATGAGCTGGATTTAATAACATAATAAAGCTGAGGGGTGGGGGATCAAGTTTTTCCCTAGCCATGATTACCTGACTTAGGTTTTTAGGCAAAGAGATGCCACGTTAGATGAATGTTCCTTCTAATAAATGTTAATACATTGTTTAAACCACTCTCATCATACTTAATTCTTTGATAGATTATTTTCTGTATTTACATTGAATACACACTCAAGTCATTTCTGTGATAGATATGTCTAGCTGAATAACTTTCTGCTAAGAAAAGGTATGAAGTTTTTACTAACTTTTAAAAACTTTAGAGGTTTCCCCACCATTGTTCTAAAGCAGGGGTCCCCAAACTTTTTAAACAGGGGGCCAGTTCACGATCCTTTAGACCATTGGAGGTCCGGACTATAGTTGGCCACCAAGCAATAATAATAATAATAATAATAATAATAATAATAATAATAATAATAATAATAAAAAGAGGGTTGGAAGAGACCCTTTGGGCCATTTAGTCCAACACCCTTCTGCCTTTGTGCACCAAAAGCACAAGCAAAGCACCCCTGACAGATGGCCTCCCCGCCTCAATGTTAATAATAATAAAGAGGGTTGGAAGAGACCCTTTGGGCCATTGAGTCCAACCCCCTTCTGCCTTTTTGCACCAAAAGCACAAGCAAAGCACCCCTGACAGATGGCCTCTCCACCTCAATGTTAATAATAATAATAATAATAATAATAATAATAATAATAATAATAATAATAATAGAAGAGGAGAACCCTTGGGTCATTTAGCCCAACCCCCTTCTGCCTTTGTGCTGCCGGATAAATGGCTTTGATGGGCCGCATGTGGCCCCCGGGCCTTAGTTTGGGGACCCCTGTTCTAAAGTTTTCATCCATGAAGACTGATGTACTAAAATTATCATCATATATACTCATAGAAAATGCAATGTTTGATTGTATTTTCTTGTATGGCTGGGGTTGGACTGGATGGCCCTTGTGTTCTCTTCCAGTGCTATGATTATATGATTCTACGTAGTTGAAATGGAGCTGTGTGCTGGGATGAGGAACACATCAGGTTTGCTGACATATAAAAAGCTCTTTAAAAGGGGAATCTGATTCTTTTTTTTAAAAAAGGAGCCACATGGTGTAGTGGTTTGAGCACTGGAATATGACCCTGGAGACCAGGTTTCAAATCTCTGCTCAGCCATGGAAACCCACCTTCCCAGCCTCAGGAAAACATAATGGCAAAGCCTCTGAACAAATTTTGCCAACCAAATCCTGTGATAGGTTCATTTTAGGATTGCCATAAACTGGGAATGACTCAAACACATGACAACAAAAACAATCCTACATACCTCAGTCAATTTTGTGGATGTTCACTCAACAAAGATAGCTGAATATCATATTTCTGGAAAACTGGTGAGGGAAGGGGCAGGAAAAGAAATGAAAAATCTCTCAGCTCCAAAAGGCATGGCTGGTTGCAGTACCAATAAGTAAGTTTATAAACTTTCAGAAAGTAACTGATAGAGCTAGGCAGGTTACATTATAGGAGGCCAAAAAACAAATCACACCATTATATGGCATGTGGCATTACACAACAAATATTGTAAGTGAGAAGGAAGTAGAATAATAACATCTATAATAGAAAGTAAGTAACTATTCTTATTTCTCAGACTGCTTATTTTTTCTTTTTAACACTGTGGGAGGATATATGAAACAGGAAGAAAAGTAGGAGAAACTTGAAACCACAGGAATGACAATAAATAGAGGACATCTGATATCTTTACAGAAAATGTTCCATGTGTCTTGGAATCTTGTTGATGTCCATAAATTCTTACTACAATTGGTACAAGATAAATTTATAACATTGCGGGCAGATGAAGATAGCAAAAGAAGTTGCTGAAATGGGAGATTCCTTCACCTTGTCCCCAACATTCAGAAAATAGCTTGGTGGTAATAGGTACAGGATATTTCATAAAGTACAGTGTGACCTATACATTCATGTGGGATACATTCCTGGACTGTGAAACCATGGATAACAGTGAACCCTATTATTTTTAATAGGAGAAACAGCAAATTTATCAAGAAGAGGGTATAGCTTGTACAGGAGGCTGTAAGCGAATAAGTAAAACTATGGATAAGCAACACCATATATATTGGTTTCACAGATGAGGGGACTAATACTGTATAGGTGAGAGGAAGGATGATGGCTCTTTTCCAATTCAAGATCACAAATTTATAAGATAAGTCATCTACAATAGGAATCCAAAAAAGATTCCAGTTTAAACGGTTGCATTATTTCTTACATGAAATTGGATTCAAACTGGAGATATCTCCTTCTCACCTTGGCACTGAAACAACCTACACCACAGCAATAAAGCCATCTTGTGTGTCAACACCTTGTTTCCTCCGTCTTACGGCAAACAGATCCTGTGTTGATAATGTCTTATGTTTCTGCAAGTATAAAGTGTGTCAGCTACTTGAGAGGCCTCTGAGGAAAAGGACAGTGAAGTGTAGAGCTGCAAAACAAATACCCCTGATTTAATAAGGATCAAATATGACTATGATAATATTTAAGGTGCCAGTGGGGATTAAAGATAGGTAACATTTTTTCAGTTTCAAAATCTCACTTTTAAAAAGGAGCAATAGGTAAAGCTGCATGAAATTTGAGCAAGTCTTCACACTGCCCTTATTTTTAATTAAAGTACCCTTTTGTAATCACAGGGCAGTCTTTTGCATTTTTGATCACTACTGTAGTCAGTCATTCCTAGCAATTTTATTATTTTAGTGTTTCATCACTTACGTTTTTAGTATGTCTTGTTTTTTGCAGGTTTCAGGATTTTTGGAGTGAAAAGCTGTTGAAATACATTGTGACTCATGTATCGATGGGGATATGTTCTGGGACTTCAAGGATCTCTCATCCAAGAATACCATGGAGTTCTGCTAGTAAAAACCTAGAGATGACATGTTTTGTTGAATGTGGCCCCGCAGATATGGAAGTCATACTGTATCTTAAATAAATAAAATCTACACAGAATGACTTATATTGAGTTTAGTTCTTGATAACTGGTAGATATGGGAAGGAACTGATTGGTAAGAAAATCTGAGAGGCATCTGAGGAACAGAAAAGAGCAAAACATGAAGTTTAGAGCTTCAAAGTCAAGAAGTCTAATGAATCAACATAGCCATATTTGGACTCTTAGAATATTGCTGATATTTTGTTGTAATTCTCAGTACATCTTCTGCCTATCTCGATACTATCACAGCATTTTTTGACAATATTTATACCAGAGATTTTTTCCATTGCTTTCCACTTAGGCAAAGAGTGTGTGACTTCCCTAATCAGTGTGTTTCCATGGCTGAAAGAGGAGTCAAACTCTGGTTTCATGAAATTACTGTAATATATTATTCACTCAGTCAACTTACCCTTCCTTTTAGAAAGAACAGTATTATGGGATGGGAATATGATGTGTTTTTGTAGTCAAAGGCATCTGTCAAGAGTTTTGCTTTCAGCTGATTTCTTTTGCTGTTATCATGGCCAAATTACTTTTACCATAGAAAACTATACATTTTCAGGTATGGCATATAAATCCTTGGTGAAGATTATTTTAATTCTTTGTTGCTTTGTTTTAATCTGACAATGTTCCCAATTTCTGTGATTCAGAAGATGTCCTCTACGGACGTCATCAGATGAAGGCGCAGAAGTGTCTTCTCCCCTCTTTTCTGCATTGCCAGCACAGAGTCCCCTGGAGCTCATCACATAACTTCTGGCAGGAAGTTCCATGCCGGCAGCATTGTGGCAGCAGAAGCAGCAGCGGGGGACAGCAGGGAAACATTGTGGGAAGGGGCACCACGGACCCTATGGTAGGAAACACAGCATGAGTTTCCTACACTGCCCCATGATTTTCCCTGCTGTACCCCACTTTGCAAAGGGCATCTGATGAGGTCCTATGGCTGCCATAGAAGGATTGCAAGGACTTGATAACTAGCATGAGCTATGTTGTTACTACTATGGCATAGCACTGAGACTGTGAACATGTAGAAATCTATGTGTAATGGGAAAATTGGAGCCAACCAAAAGGATTGTATAATAATGAATAACACTTAACTGTGGAACAACATCAGGATTGTGGCAAGTCTCCTTTGTTGAATCAGCTAGCAGTACACTTCCAGTGGCAGCCATATATGTTTCCTGCTTTCTCATGTTTGTTTCCTATCTATCTCTCATCTATCTATCAATTTTCAGAACTGTGTTATTTATGTTTCTCTACTGGGATGGAAATTACAAACTTGTGTAGTTGCATAAGATACACCTTTTAAAAAAAAAAGACAGTGATGTGTTGTCAAAGGCTTTCATGGCCAAAATCACTGGGTTGCTGTGAGTTTTCCGGGCTGTATGGCCATGTTCCAGAAGCATTCTCTGTTTCACCCACATCTATGGCAGGCATCTGGTCATAGATGTGGGTGAGATGACAGAAAAGAATGCTTCTGGAATATAGCCACACAACCTGGAAAACTCACAACAACCCAGAAGACAATGTTGGCCAGAGCTTCTTAAGCTTTTTTATTTGTGACCCCCTTTTACCTGACTTTTTAAAGAGAAGTCAGGGAGACAAGCATGCATGGGAGAGGAGGCACAAAGGACAGTTATGACTATGCAGTTTGGAGTATCGATCCAGAAGCTGTGGCGATGTCAAAGACATTATTTTAATATTTTAATATGGGAAGGGGAGAATTGGCGCATGGTGGGGTAGAATGTATCCAATGTTCATTGAAGTTTCCTAAACCATGGGATGCCTCTTAAAAATGTATTTTCCATAGACTGTGTGATAAGGCCCTTTTAGATGGTTAGGTCTTAGAATAAAGGGTGTTGTTCTGGCTGATGTTGCTGTTTTAAAGGAGTATGCATAAGTATTCTGGCCTGAGCAGTTTGAAACCTACCTACAAGACAGTGTTATTCCTGAAGGAAAATTTCCAGAAAACTACTTTCCTTATCAAGTGAAAGTTAATTTTAGTGTGGGCAGCATCTTGGCATGAGGATGGAGATTCTGTAGGTTATTCATGCAATGTCCAGAATAGTAACCCTCTGGATGGTGGCTTTAGCAATCACTTAAGGAATTGCACATTATTTACAGCACTCCGTGCACTATCCATCCAAATGTTTCCCTTCAACTGCAGTCTGTTTCACGTCTATTTTAAAAAATCTATTTTGAAGTATTTAAGTATTTGTATAAAATAGTGTTATCTGAAAAGCTGCCCTCCCTGTTTAGCCTATGCCATCCTGTGCAAGGGCATAATGACGGAAGCGCCTCTGGAATGAGATGTTGTAGTCCCATTTGTCTCCTTCCAAAGCAATTGCATTCCTGGTATGCAGCAGGGAGTGCCATAAAAAGGGCCTTCTCCAATGGAATGACAATGTCCAGCTCAAGACTAAAGGCTTGAGACATTCCAAAGGAGAAGGACAGCACAGGTGGGCTTCACTGCAGCCAGCCCATCCAGAAAGGGAAGAGTAGAAGGAAAGCGCACTTTTATGGCAAGGCCATAATAAGAGTCAAAGAAGAGTGCCAGAATCCTGTGCTTTGTGCTATAAACAACTTCAAGAAGGGGACATGGGCTGAGGTGCTGAATTTAAGAGAACATTGCTGCAACTGGACTGAATATTTGTTGTGTGAGACAACTAAATACAGTAGAGTCTCACTTATCCAACATAAACGGGCCGGCAGAATGTTGGATAAGCGAATATGTTGGATAATAAGGAGAGATTAAGGAGAAGCCTATTAAACATCAAATTAGGTTATGATTTTACAAATTAAGCACCAAAACATCATGTTAGACAACACATTTGACAGAAAAAGTAGTTCAATATGCAGTAATGCTATGTAGTAATTACTGTATTTGCGAATTTAGCACCAAAATATCACGATATATTGAAAACATTGACTACAAAAATGCGTTGGATAATCCAGAACGTTGGATAAGTGGAGGTTGGATAAGTGAGACTCTACTGTACCTGCATTTTAAGGCATAAAGTGTTGTTAATTTTAAGATATTTAATATTCTTAAGATGTGTTGCTAACTGAAAAATGACTAAGAGTCTGGAAATCCATTGCGTTGATACTGCCAGTGTGCCAGGTGTCAGTATGTCATATGTAAACAAGGTAAAGCAAATAATACTCAAGAAAAAATGAAAATTGTATCCTGTTTTTTGTTCTCCCTATAATATCTAACGTCATGTTATATGTTTCCACCTCTGCTCTTGATTATTTCTTCTGATGGTGAAGATACAGATGAACATCTGTTATGACAACATGAGAAAGTGATTTTACATGTTTCAGACAAAATGGAGACGCCTTTTCTAAGAAGCATTTAATATGTTATCCTGCAAAAAAAGGTGAAAGGAGTTGGTGATGAAATAGGGAATAGGATTTTTAGAATCTGAGCACTTTAATTAGATTCTTCTACATTCTCATCGTACAATTCAATAGTGCAATTCCATGATATGGTTTCATTTTGCAGGTACTGCACTCTTTTTTTTAAACAATATAATACCTTTATTTTTAAGTCCTTATCTGTTTTCTGCTACTCTTACTTTTTTCTGTTCCCACCCTCAGAATATACAAATAAGAGTTGAGTATAACTCATTTAGATGGAAGGGCAAAACACTGACATGTAAAGTAAGGATGAGCATACACTGTACTTTCTTTGACAGTGTACTTTTTAAATGACTTATGGCCACAGTACGAGGATATTGAATGAATGGACTTTAACTATATATTTTATATTTTTATATTGTTTTAAGTGTTGTAATTTGATTTTATTCATTGCTATGTTTTAAATGTGTGTAGGCATCGAATTGTTGCCAATTGTGTACGCCGCCCTGAGTCCCTGAGGTGAGAAGGGCGGGATATAAATGTTGTAAATAGATAAATAAATAAATGTGTATCATATAGTCACAAGAACAAAATAATGCACATTACCAGTCTTGAATAGAGCAAACCATTGAATCAATAAATCCATTGACACACCACTGAGCCACAGATTCAATGTGGATACTTTATTTAGGATATTTTTATCATGTCAAAAGCGACTTGAGAACATACCGCAAGCCGCTTCTGGAATGAGAGAATTGGCCATCTACAGAGACCTTGCCCAGGGGTTGCCCAGATGCGTTAGCTGGGAGGCTTCTCTCATATCCCTGCAAGCTAGAGCTGACAGATGGGAGCTCACCCATCTCTCATATTTGAACTGGCAACCTTCAGGTCAGCAACCCAACCTTCAAATCAGCAGTTCAGCCGGGACAAGGGTTTAACCCATTGCACCACTGTGGTTCCTCATTCAACAAAATAAAAGCTCTAGTATCCAGTATCCACAGAATATTTTCTGATGGAGCACTGCTCAAATATTTTATTTGTATAAGATCACATAGGCAATACTTTAAAAAATAATACAATATAGGTTCCGTTTAAATTTTGTGAATAGGTTCACAAAAATTTTAAATCCCTATATTATTGCCAGTGTCATGTGAGTATGACTGCAAAACTTCCATGTAGATAACAATTTAACATTTTGAGAGATTCCTGCCATGTTAGTTAATGTCACAATTTGGCACAGAGATAGATATTCTTTGATTCATTAATGTCAATATGTAGTACTGAGTTAATATTGTTGTTGTTGTTGTTGTTGTTGGTCTCATGTTTATTTAAACTACAAAGAAATTCTTAAAGGCATGAGGCAATTGTTAATCATATTCACAATTAGCATATCTCATATCCATATGCAAATACAGATTAGAAGGAATAACAGAGCATCTCACTTGAGATGGACTACACTGAGCATCTTTTTTTGCTTCTGCTGCTTCTACTTAAAGCTGTTTCAACTTAGCACTAATAATTGACAATTTTTGTTTGCCCTTGTATTTTACAAGTTGGATTTCTTGGGCTGAGAGATATTGACATTACAGGTACAATTTAATATGAAGCTGGGCTCCCTGGCTCCCACTTTACAGTATGGGGCCATGATTTTAGCTGATTTATATCTGGTCTAAAGAGCCATTTCACTACCAGCAGATTAGCATATGGTATGCTGACTGCTATACCAGTCAACATCATATAATAATACATTAAAGTAGTATTAGAATTCCAGACACATGACACCAGCACTAATGTAGTTG
The DNA here is from genome assembly GCF_035594765.1 of Anolis carolinensis. NCBI lineage: Eukaryota > Metazoa > Chordata > Lepidosauria > Squamata > Anolidae > Anolis > Anolis carolinensis. The sequence goes on along the minus strand of NC_085842.1, from coordinate 140,135,889 downwards.
AAGGGTACCATTCCCACTTCGTAAACAGGTCTAAACTGGTTTAAATCTCTCATAATTGTTTTAGGACTGCAGCAATAATAGCTCAATGCTGTAATCCGAGGAAACATGATAGATCTCTGTAACTGGCTATTTACAATTCTCTGTATATTCATATCTGTTTCTTTATAGATTGCTTGTTTATAGCAGGGATGGCAAACTGGTGGCCATGAGTTCACTTCTCGTTCCCAAAAGAATTTTTATTTGTTTCCTATATTCATAACTATGAAACCCTAATCTGAAGCTAGTAATTGGCTACTTATGAGTAAGGCAGTTATCCAGAAAACTAGACTTCAACCCTAGATGAGAGGCTACGCCCCGCTCCAGGATATCAGTTGGCTATCCCTAGTATATATTAATCAAACGGTTTGTTAAATGCCATAATGCATTGATGTGGCATCTACAGAGTATAGCAACTATTGAATAGACAATATCTACTGTGTAACAGTTATAGACTAGCTACCCAATGCAATACTCACTGAATAGGGACAAAGAGCAGGATTCTTAATGCTTGGAGTTCAGAGTTTTCTTCTTTCATTTGAGCTCTCCAGTATGCAATAAAACTTGCTAAAAAGCAGGGGAAGATGGAACTCAGATTCATAATTGCTGTCTAATCTTAATTTTCCTGACCATCAAAAAGTCCAAAAAAGTTCCTGCCCCCACATCTGAAGCCCAGCATGAAATGGATGCATCTTCACGAGCATCTCAACTTTCCATGGACATCTAATATAAGCATGACAGTACATTCAAAAGGAGTTTGACCACCAAAGACTGCAGCTAAAAAAAGACAGAGCTCATTCTTTAGGCTTAAGTGGATTCTAAGAATTCATCTTTCATGAGGGATGTGATTGTTTATTGCCAATTTTGAGTGACCTGACATGAAAGAAAGGACAGTATGCTCCCAAGTCTATCTGGAGCTGGATGAAAGTGACTTTCTGGGGATATAACCTTGGCATCTGTAGCTCCTGTCACTTTCACCTGTTTCATAAACCACTAATCTTTTTTTAGTTAAAGAGAATAACATTGCTATGTTTTTCTTTAAAAGTTGCACTGTTGAATGTTATCATGGTTTAAGGTTGAGGCTTAGTCCAGAATTCACACGAAGGTGAGCAGCAAATGATGTAGCTTTTGGAGATAAGTGATGATATTACTGAACTTATTTGTCTGAGGATTCAGCTGAAGAAGGCTTCAGCCTAAATACGTACAATATTGTTGTTGTTAACAGTCATGAAATCAATTTTTATGGTGTGACTATGAATGAGAAACTTCAAAACCACTCTGTTATCAACAGATCTGTTCCAGTCTTGCAAGCTATTGGCTGTGACTACCTTGACTGAGTCTATCCACCTGTAATGTGGTTGTTTTCTTTCTCTACCGCTTTCCAACTTGCCAAGGCCACTGTCTGTTCTAATGAATCATACATTATAATGGTATGGTCAAAGTAAGATAGTTTGGAGATAGTGCTGATATTATTGAACTTATTTGTCTGGGGATTCAGCTGAAGAAGGCTTCAGTCCAAATATGTACAGTATTTAGGACTTGTCTTTTTGGCAGTCCATGGTATCCACAGAACTCTTCTCCAGCACCATATAGAAAATGGGTTGGTTCACTTCCTATCAACTTTCTTCACAGTCCAGCTAATGATATATCTCTATACTTCATAATTTCATCTAGTTCCTCAAAGCTGCTCTTTCAGTATTGTACATAAGACTTAATCAAGTACTTATGGTATAGATTAAAGTCAAGCACAGCACAGATACCTTTGGAGTACCTCAGCTAGAGATAATGAGAAGATGTTTGCTTTGTTATAGGTGCATATAGCTTCATTTAACAGTCTGCTGAATCAGGCAATGGTAGTGGTAGTGCGGCCGGAGTGGAGGGTGGGAGGGAGGCAAACATTCATTAATCTTACTTCAAATCTTTAAATTATGGGTATGGAACTTATGGCACTCTAAATGTTGCTGGACTCCAGTTCTCACCAGCAAATGCAAAAGGTAATGACAGTAGTAGTTCACCAGTATTTGGATGGCCACATGGTTGCCACTGCTACTCTGAACAATGGTGCTTTAAGTAACAACCTGCTACGAGATGGAATGTATATAAAACTACTATTAGCCACCCATTCCCTTTTTTGATGTATTTTTATTCACTGAAGCACAGAATGAATTCTTGGGGATTGAGCGGAAAGCATGTTAAACAACTGCCTCAATTGCAATGTTCAACAAAGACCAGAAGAGTAGTCTGCAATACCATAGTTTAAGAATTACTTACTACAATTCCTATACATTCTTTGCTTTGACAAAAGCTTCCTAAACCTTGAATACATGTGGTTCTATAGATCAGGGGTAGACAAAGGTGGTATACCCAAGGACCACTTTTCTGTCCCTAGAACTTTCCAGAAGTTGCCAAAACTACTGAAAAAGATTTTAAAAAAGAGAGAAGTGGGCAGACAATAACCTCCAGGTTTGAAAAATACTTTACTTGAAATAGGAGATGGGTGATTGGATGCTTCACGCTATTTAGAGATATATGTTTTTTCCCCCTGAAGAGACAATTCTTAGGGCAGGGTAGGGTGGGGGCCGTGCAAAAAAGGACTGCCTGGGTAAAAGATGAAGAAATATTATTGAAGGAGCCATATACTTGTTCAGGACCACAGTCGGTCTGCTTCTGTTGTATCATGTTGTTGTTGTTTGCTTTCAAACCATCTCTGACTTAGGGAAATCCTAAGGTGAACTTATCATGTGAGATATTGTTCACAGGTGGTTTGACTTAGGTTTCCTCTGAGGCTGAGAGTGCGACTTGTCCAAGGTCACCCAGTGGCTTTCTACAACCATGTCAGGATTTGAACTCTATTCCAGTGTCCTAGCCCAACACTCAGACCACTGCACCATTCTGTTGAGCAGTGGTGCACAACTTGTGGCCTTTCAGGTAGTTTAGATTTTAGCTCCCAGAATTCTTGACCATTGGACAAGCTGGCTAGGGTTTGTTCTGGGAATTGAAGTCCCAAACACCTGGAGGGCCACAGGTTGTGCACCATTGCGGTAAAGCAGAGCTTTTCAAGCTGTGTGTCAGACACATTAGTATGTCAGCTGCAGTGTGTAAATGTGTTATGCAAACATAATGAAAAATCTCTAAGTCTATGTGAAATAAGTGATAAATCAATATAGAAAGGTTTTCATGAGATATGTTATGTTCCCATACATTTCATTATTAGAATTTATGTATGTGTTCATATCTCTTAGAAAGGGTTGGTTTAACCTCTGGTTTGCTAGTAAAATTGAATTACTGCGTGGTGAAATGATGCATGTCTAAAAAGGTGTGTCACCAATATGACATGTTTGGAAAGCTCCGCTGTAGAGCATAGGTGCCCTAGGAATAGTTTGTCCTTCCATGAAGATTGGATTCTACCCCTTCCCATTTTTTATTAACAGAAAACAGAAAATCTCAGGGCAGCATCTTACCTACAAAACATCAGAAATTTGCAACTCTGCAGTTTCTGTCAAGCCTCAGAGTCTTCCTTTGTCATATATTTTCCCTCAGTTTCTCATTGCTGTGTTTTGATCAGCTGTAACCAATTCCTCCCTTCTTGGTGGTCACATAGTTATAATTCTTTGCCATCCTTAATTAGGAGGCCCTGCCTATTGAAGAGAATGGCACGTCAATAATAACCTCAGTGTAAAAGATAAGGGGAACAACCATTTTAATAACAAGTAGAGGCCAAATAAATGTTATAGAGCTGTTTTGTTGATGCACCTTGTAGTAGGTATTCAATTCATCCATTGGATTTCTATCTCTTTTCAGTCACAGTCCTCAATATGGTTCACAGTTCTTTATTCCTTTGCTGTGCCCTTTTCAATTTACCCATTCTTTCCCAATTTGTAACACTACTGATTTTCCAATGGCTACCTTCCCACTGATAGGAAATTAATCTATCGTAGTTCTATTGTATACTGTTGCAGCTTCATCCAACCCACATGGGTCTGGAGAACAAGCCCTATGAGGAGCAGCTTAAAGAGCTGGGCATGTTTAGCCTGCAGAAGAGAAGGCTGAGAGGAGACATGATAGCTATGTACAAATACGTGAAGGGAAGTCATAGGGAGGAGGGAGCAAGCTTGTTTTCTGCTGCCCTGCAGACTAGGACATGGAACAATGGCTTCAAACTACAGGAAAGGAGATTCCACCTGAACATCAGATAGAACTTCCTCACTGTGAGAGCTGTTTGACAGTGGAACTCTCTCCCCCGGGCTGTGGTGGAGGCTCCTTCTTTGGAAGCTTTTAAGCAGAGGCTGGATGGCCATCTGTCGGGGGTGCTTTGAATGCGATTTCCTGCTTCTTAGCGGGGGGTTGGACTAGATGGCCCATGAGGTCTCTTCCAACTCTACTATTCTATGATTCTATGATTGAGATAAATGAGAGTAAAGAATAACTCCCTGTTCCTGAGATATCCCAGAAGTTATAGAATCACACATATCAGAAAGGAAAGCCAGTATCATTAGACAAGAGCCACAGAAACCTGTTGATAAACCCATAGTTCTGTGTTCTTACTGTCACCTTGATTGTATATGTTTGGAGGTTCTAGCAGAGGAACGCAGCTATCGTATACCCGGGACCGAAGACTGGAGACCTTGGTACACTCCTTCTATACCTGGGAAGTCGTCCTCTTCCACCGAGCGCGCAGCTTCGGGAGGGACGCACATGGAGCGGTGAGGGAGGAAGGGGACACCCGCCTAGCCAGACAGATCAGCCGAATCAACCCTGGCGATCAATGGGGTGACAGATGTCACAGCCAGATCGCCCATACATCCTCCTTGATTGTATATATTAATAGGTGTTATCAACAGCTTCATTGGGCACTTCACACACAATGCAGGAAGGTACATTTTTAAACATTTGGATTAATTCTGCAGAGATTCACCGATGTGCATATGAGCAAGAAATATCTGCACATGCTTTAGAATCATGAATATCCCACTGATACAACACTATAATATAGAACACAGAATGGACAAATAGCCCTAATGATAATCTGTTAAAGTATATATATAGTTTCATCACTTGGTCCAGTAGCTAACCCCTACGAGGACAGAATGAATAAACTCGTTGAAAATGCCACAAGCTTTCATTTATCTCTGAAATCAGATACCTACTTTTTCCTGCAGTATTCTTACCTCCCAGGACTAAAATCATCAGAGATTAACAGCTACAATCCCTGCCAAGCTATCAGAATTCATAAATAATGACTGAATTTGGTCACTACTATAAATACACGTAAAGAGGCAGAATAAGTGTATAAGTGGCAAGCATACTATAGGGCTGGCCTCTGATTTCCAAATATAGAGAAGGGTTGAGCTACGAGAAGAATCAGAGCCTATATAAGCTGACAGAGACTAAAGGTTTCTTGGTGGCTACGAACTGCCTGAGGTAGGTTTAATGCTCTGCTTCTCATCTGTTTTCCTAAATGCTTTCCCTTCTGTTTGCAGAACTTCCAAGTTTGGGGGATTTTGCAGTTATTAAAATAGAAAATAAGGGCGGTTCAGTAGAATGGGTGAGTTTAAGAAACTGCCATTTGATGTGTGTGTATTAGGAAGGGGGTGTGGGAAGATGGTTATCTTTGTAGTCTATTCTAAGCTTTTGTCTATGGGAAGATTGTGAAAAATTCTCAGCTGTTGGACTGCTTGGGAATCCTGGACTTATCAGCATTTACACCGTCTCTTCCTTTGCAGGTTAAACATTTCATCCAGTTCCTTTCTGCCTTCTGTTGGGAGCATTTTATAAGAAGGTGAGAAGTCAGGTGTGAAAATTGAGTCATCCTCCTCCTGCTCCATAAACTCCTCTCTGTGTGATGTAATTTCTTCAATCTTTCAGATATAATTTGCTATAAATTATGTGCTGGGTGAGAGAGAGGGGAGGAGAGAGAGGGTGTTATATCTGCACATTTTGTGTGAAATGACAGAACTGCAAGAAATAAATTGACCATCTACTGAAAGCTCTAGTCCCTGTTATCTTCACTTAATATACTGTAGTTCCCTTTCCCAAATGAGATCCCTAATCTCCTAACAGAAGGTGTTAATCATTTGATTCAAGCTGCTTTCAGCTGATACTTGAGGACTCTCTATTTCTCATGCATAACAAGTATAGATATTCAATACTTGCATACCTTCTCTACAGAAAGACTTTTCTATTCAGACAATATTCTGGCATGCACATGTAGGAATTCATGACCAAACTGACCATATTTTTACACATTGGCCATCCTGCTCCAACCCTGCACCTAGAAACATTCATAAGGCTTTGACCATTTTTTGTGTGGAATAATGGGAGGTTTAATTTATGTTGAGAGAGAAAGAAATTGCAAGAAGGAGTAAGCCAATCCTGTTCAGGATTTCTTGCTCCTGTATGATTTATAAGTTCTTCACATCTTCTGTGTTATTGAGGAGCAGAATGCATGCTGCAAAGAGGTAACTTTTCAGCAGAGAACTGTGCCTAAGGCATGTGTGGAATGAGAGAAAACCAGTTGTCCACTTCCAGTTTCCCTATACAAACAACAGGATAGTGGACAGAGCTAACTTCACTGACACATTTGGTTTAGTTAGCATCACAAGGAAAAGTGATCTTGCCAAAGACAATATTGGCAATTATATTTTCTGTACAATGTATATTGTTATTAGAATTATATTATCTCCACAAGACTCATTGAGAGAAAGTTTTCTGTTGCTTTCTTTGGAAGCTGAGGTAATGTGATTAGTCACAGCTGGGCACAAATCCTGATCTCTAGGAGTCAAATATGCAAACCATTGTGCTACACTGGCTCTCAACTAGGAGACTATACACACACACACACACTTTTCCCTTCCAAGGCTTAAGGTCTCACAACCTGACTTGTAACAACAACAAAAAGCACTGAAGGCAAATGCTGTATTTGAAGAATTTATATTTTGTATTTGTGCGACAAACACACAGCTGTGATATGCCATGGTCTAGGTTTGTGGATAAAGGCTTTTTAATGCCCACTGGTAACTGAATATCATGTCTCTGTTTCAAGTCTCAGCCTTCAAGACCAAACCAAGCATTCTTCTCCATTTTTAGCTGCAGCCATGAGCAGGGATGCAGAAATGGAAGTTTTTGGGCCCGCTGCCCCTTTCCTACGCAAGTCTGAGAAGGAGCGAATAGAAGCTCAGAACCAACCCTTTGATGCCAAAACTTATTGCTATGTGGCTGATACCAAGGAGGAATATGCCAAAGGGAAAATCAAGGGTTCTGAAGGTGGGAAGACTACTGTTGAGACCCATGATGGCAGGGTAAGCATTAAACAGAGCAGAGGATGTTTTTGCTCCCCTAGAAACCATAACTCCCTCCCTCTCTCCAGAATAAAGAATGTAATAGATCACTGGTTTCCTATTTGTGGTATGATGGAGACACTATTGGGTTTGGACATGGGAAAACAAGGGTGAAATCCACTGAACAAAAACATTAATCTCGGCCAAGTTTTTTCAATTGGTTATTCAGCAGATAAATGGGAGAAGAGGTGTAAAGCACACTGCACACTGGGATTACTTCTTCAAAGTAAATATAGAGGTGGGCTAACCAGGTCTCTGATGAAATACAATTTCTCTATTGATGTTTTTTTTTTCATATCGAGCTTAAACTGTAAGTTCCAAGATCCTTGAGCTATTCAATTCAAATAGCTTGTTGAAACAACTGTATTATGTTGAAAACTAGGCTTAATTCCTTGACAACTTTAATGTTCGCTACAATATTGCCTGTCTTTGTCAAGCTAAAGGCAGGTCCAAGGAAAAAAGAGCTCTAAAGCAAGTAGTAATGATGCCCTGATCAAAGAATTGTGTTTGCAATGAGGTTTGCATTGCTTCCTGACCCTGCCTTATATTATGTCTTTTCCACTTCACTTTTCAGACACTGACTGTCAAGCCAGAAGATGTATATGCTATGAACCCACCAAAGTTTGACAGAATTGAAGATATGGCAATGCTGACACACTTGCATGAACCTGCAGTTTTGTATAACCTCAAAGATCGCTACAGTTCCTGGATGATCTATGTAAGTTGTGTTACCTCGGGCAAAAGAAGAACCCCCAAGCAGGGTAGAATGTAACTATTCTTCTCTTGGTTTTCATGTAGACTTACTCAGGTCTCTTCTGTGTCACTGTCAACCCATACAAATGGCTTCCTGTATACAATCCAGAGGTTGTGGCTGGTTACCGGGGCAAAAAACGTACAGAGGCACCTCCTCACATCTTCTCCATCTCTGACAATGCGTATCAGTTCATGCTAACTGGTATGTGCACTTCAAAACTGAAAAACAAAAAAGCATCATAAGGAGAACAGTATTGTGGGAGCACTGATAATGTTATCATATTATCATTGTTTAAGTACAATTAAGTTGTTGCCAACTGTGACTGAGTATCTATCTTTATGACATGGTAAGCATGGTATTTTCCCTTTCCTCCTGACAGATCGTGAAAATCAGTCTATCCTGATCACGTAAGTGGCACCACTTCACGTTTGTCTGGCTTTATTTTGGTAATATAGAGTTATGGCATGCCAAATATGCTCAGTTTTTCTTAACAAATGCTTAATTGTTCTTGACAGTGGAGAATCTGGTGCTGGAAAGACTGTCAACACCAAACGGGTCATCCAGTATTTTGCAACAATTGCAGCTACTGGAGATGTAAGCAAGAAAAAGGAATCACAATCCAAGATGAAGGTATGATCAGTAGCTCTAGCCACAGAAGTGCATGTTTATCTGGAATATTTAGGCCTGGGACCAGGCTGTGTGAAGGACCATATTTCTTTATATGATCTCATGAATGCTCCTGGGCAGGGGTGTCAAACTACTCTTATGGTTGCTTTCAAAGGACCTAAAATGAAGTAGAATTGAATCAGATTTCCTTACTGATCCTGGAGTCTGTATTTCTTGGTGGTCTCTATTTTCTAAATCAATTTCCTAGAGAATAGGCCCCATTGTAACTTGATGGTACAGCGGACTCTTGGTATCTGCTGGTATTTGGCAAAATCTGTGGAGACTCCAGTCCTACTATACACAATGGTACAGTAAAATTGTGTTTTTTATATAAAACGGCATAAATCAAGATTGGCTTTTTTGATTAAACAAATCTTTTCAAGCTGTAGACATTTAAATCCATGGATGCAGAATGATTGGATACAGAGAGCCAATTGTACTTACTTCTGAGCAAACGTGTAAGATTGTGCTGCAAAGGTCAATCCTATGCACATGTAACTAGGGTTAAACGGCATTGAACATAATGGGAATTAGCTCTGGGCAAACTTGCACAGAAATGTGTCACAAGATGTTGTCATTAATCCATAAGTTTTCAGTAGTACCTACTGTGTTTATTATTTTGTCTATGGCTTTTCACATATATATATTTTCAAATAATTTCTACAGGGGACACTTGAGGATCAAATCATCAGTGCCAACCCCTTGCTGGAGGCCTTTGGGAATGCCAAAACTGTGAGAAATGACAACTCCTCCCGCTTTGTAAGTGACACAACATACCTTAGGAGTGTGGCTCTTATGTTCTCTTTTACAGAGAATTCCCTTTTTATCCTTCCCATAGAACAATTACGGGAAAACCCTCAATTGGCTTCAATGCAGCTTTGCTAATTATAGTGTTGAAAGAAGCAACTTGGATGAGTGGATCAAATCTGTGAAAGGATGGTGGAGGGACTCTCCTTGTGTATGGTGAAAGTTCCCCACCATCACAGAAATTGATTAGGATAGAAGGCTCCTTTCCATCTCAAACCCAATTGCAACAGAGTGCGCAAACTGCTGCAGCCTCTCCTACTTTGTTCTTCCCTATTAAAAACTTTTGTTGTTTTGACTACATTCTGAAGTGGATTGACTACATATGTCCTGTTTTTCATCTGTGAAATGTTGGAGAGTCTGCTATTTGTGTAATGACTACCAGTCTCTGCTCTGCAGGGCAAATTCATTCGGATTCATTTTGGTGCCACTGGAAAACTGGCCTCTGCAGATATCGAAACCTGTAAGTACAGGTACTTGAATCAGAGTACAATTGCATATCTAATTGGGCTTATAAGTATTCATGTGAATTTCTATTGCAGATCTGCTGGAAAAATCAAGAGTAACTTTTCAGCTCAAGGCTGAAAGAAGTTACCACATTTTCTATCAGATCATGTCCAACAAGAAGCCAGACCTAATAGGTAAGTAATTTTAATGTATTGGCTTCCTGAATTTCACAGGTTGTTATGTAGGCTATCTTTCAGAGGAAGGAAACAGCAAAAGCACCTCTGAGTATTCCTTGTTTAAGGAAACCCTATGATATCCATGTGGTAGCAATTAGGCAAGTACAATTGATTAGAATGTTCCAAAAGTCATTACAAAATTAGGGGGCACTGGCATTTTGTTTCTAAAGTGTTTCTAAAGTATATTTAGTGAAAATTTTACTATAATAAAATTAATGAAATGTTGTTACTTTTTTGTTATAGTAATTGAGCATAATAACTCTAATTGGGAAGACTTGAGGGGCTCCTTTCTCCCTAATTTCTACAGCTATTGGGGTGAAACTTGCTACAAGGGTAGAACACATTTACCACTATGAGCCCATCAAGTTTCAGAATGTTTTACTTATTTATGGTTTTTGGGGAATTTTCAAAGTTTTTATAAACAACCCCTTTTTTTAAAAAAAATACAAGAGCTATCTCCTTGAATTTTCTACACGACATAAGATAACAGGGGATCATTCCCCCCAGCTTTCAGAAATATTCATACATCTACTGATTTTAGAGATTTTAAAAAAAGTTTTTAGAAAAATTAGCTCATTAAATGTCTCTCATATTAACCAATAGAACTTCAATTTAGGGATTTCTTTCCAGCCCAGCACAGAGATTTACTTATTAGAAGCATCAGTCAGTCCTCCTCTTTGCAGATTCAATAATTTATTGAAACTCTGGTTGGCTGCTGCTATAGATGGAAAATACACCCCCCCCCTCTCCTGATTGGGGCTTTCTGAAGCTGAGCATAATTCTGGGAAATGTAGTTTAGAGCAGGGCCTTTTGAATTCTCTGGCATAGGGCTCCTTGAGTTTCCAAACTACATTTCCCAGAATTCTGTACTTTCTCAGTCTCTTTCTCAGCTAATTTTGCTTTTTTCCTGCTGCTTCCCTCTCCTAATGGTGGAAGGTCATTAATCAAAAGAGGAAAGGCCACCTTTTTGGCTTGGCTTTGTTTCCTTGTGTTGAAAATGAAACTGACTTTGGGAGGATTCCGAGATTTATAAAATCCAAACAAAAAACTACTGGGTAAATTTTGATTCTTAAGTTTTTGGCACAGGCCATGCCCATGTGTTGGATATTGCCTCGTAAGTACAAATGTAACAAATATGATCCAACTTACAAGGACTAACAAAAAAATTGCATACCACTAGTAGCCATACATTGACAAATGGCTTTAACACACACAAGACACAATAGAGCAGTAGTTCTCAACCTGTGGGTCCCTAGATGTTTTGGCTTTCATCTCCTAAGAAATCCTAACAGCTGGTAAACTGGCTGAAATTTCTGGGAGTTGTAGGCCAAAACACCTGGGGACCCACAGGTTGAGAACCACTGCAGTGAAGCATAATAGAAGCTGTTGCCCAATTCTAGCTGCTAAAAATATATAACAGAAATGAAAAGTGTTTTCAAAATCTTTTATCCTTCAACCCTACATACACTTGCCTAGAAATAATAGGGACTGATTTTGAATAATCTCTAAACCTTTTTTTATATCTGAAGTCAAACTAATTAGCTGAATCATTTTGTTGATATTTCAGAAATGCTTCTCATTACAACTAACCCTTATGACTATCCATTCGTAAGTCAAGGGGAGATCTCTGTCAAAAGTATTGATGACCAAGAGGAGCTAATAGCTACTGATGTGAGTACAAGTCATGATAACCACATGTAGTTACAGTTAATATGTTAATGACTAATCATTCCGACGGGTAATTGTTGTTGCATGTACTTTCCCTCTGGTGCAGACAGCCATAGACATCCTGGGATTCACTGCTGAAGAGAAAGTTGGAATCTATAAACTCACAGGGGCAGTGATGCATTATGGAAACATGAAGTTTAAGCAGAAACCACGAGAGGAGCAAGCAGAGCCTGATGGCACTGAAGGTTAGAGATCTGATGCATATCCTACTACAGTTGACCTTCCATATTCACAGGATTTAGGAGTAGACAACCCCTGCAAAAGTGAAAACACGGGGAATAAAAACTAGCTTTTAAAGTCTGAGACAAAAGCTCTCTAGGAATCTCTAGGTATTCCATGATGACTTAATGGTCCGCTTCTGGAAAAAGTTGATCATGGATTACTGGAGGACCTAGTAATTCCCAGAGGGAACATTTAAATCAAATCTGCGAGTAATCAAATCTACAAAAGTCAAACCTGCAAGTGTGGAGAGCCAACTATATGCTGAAATGAGTTTGCAAATAAGATGAATTTTAGTGCAAAATGTGCAAAGTATCCCTAGAATGAGCCATAGGAAGAAACTTTCTCAGCTGTTGGCATTTAAACTATATTTCCTTCCTAAAAGAAAACCAGTAATGCGTTTATTGTGATCTTCTCATTATCCATTCATTTTTGTTTTCTAAAGATGAAAAGAAAGATTTCAAAGATACTTTTAAGTCCTCTAGGAAACTGCTTCTTACACTGTGGATCCTGACTCTTAAGCTAAAAATGAGCCCCCCTTAGCTCAATACTGAAAAAACTGGCAACAGTAAACGTTTTCTGAACACCACCTAGTGACTGTTTTAGACATTTATACAAATTTGTTGTGCAGTATAGCAAGCCTTGCAAATGCTGATTTGATAACAGTAAATGTTTGAATTTTATACCTCTTTTATATATGTATACCTAGGGTCACATAAACATTTCTCAGGCTAAAAGGGATTCCAAGTGGAAACGTTTAAGAAACCCTGATCTAGGACCTCTTCACATGGCCGGGGGGGGGGGGGGGGGGGAGGAGGTGCCATTTTGCCAGCAGTCGCCAACAAAACTGAGGGCGTGCGCAGTGCCTTGTGGTGCCCTGTGCGCCCTCCCATCACATGTGAGGGATAGGAAAAGGTGTGTTGGCACCCCATCCCTATCAAATGGGAGAAAGGATGGCAATACTTGTTGCTGTGTTGCCCTTTTCCCCATCACAAAGGGGAAAGAGCCCAAAAATGCAGGCAGCTCAACCGGAGCTACCCCAGACTCACTTACCTTAGTGTTGTTGCTGAGGAAGTGTCTTGCAATGCTTCCTCAGCACTTGGAGTGTCTTCAAGGTGCTTCAAACGGGCAGAAAGCCCCAGTGTGATGAATCTGGGGATGGGGAAAGAAATAGGGAGAAGGAGAAAAGTAAAAGGTTCACAGTGGTTGAGACTGCAAAATCTGTAGTGATATTAAAATTTCCAAAATGGAGTCTGCAAACCTGTAGAGGTATCTAAAGGTATGGTGGTATTAGGTTTCACTTTGTCTATAGAGAAAGGTCTGCCTCATTCTAAATGGTTGCAGGCTTCACCTTGTGACTTTAGTCTGACTACAGATTTTGTGACCTCAACATCTATAGAAGATTATTTTTTTATTCCTCCCTCACCTCCTTTGCTCCTTATTCCATTCCCAGTCTAGTAAACAACCCAGAGGATCGACAACTCACCCTTTAAAATATTTTAGTGGTCCAATGGATAATTAGGCTCACCTGGTCTCGCTTTTGCATTGCAACCATGCGTAGTTTAGCTGTATTTCTTTTCTTTTTTATTGTATTGTGAGAAAGACAAAAAAAAGAAAAAGAAATGAACGAACGAACAAATGAATGACGTGTTGCTGATTTGCAATCAATGTGCTCTTGTTGTTCTGTGGAAAACTTTATATGGGACTCAATTGACATTTTTCAAGGCATCTGTTTGAAAATGGATTCAAATGATGTGTCAGATTAGTTGATTGTGGTGTTTTGACGACAGATCTTAATGGCCTATTTCTTCAGATTACTTCTTCCACAAATGCCACTATCTACATACCTCTGGACCATAGTCTGAAAGTGTTTCATAACTGCTTGCTTTTTCTATGTTGTGCAGAGGCTGACAAGACAGCTTATCTGATGGGCCTGAACTCTTCAGATCTGTTGAAAGCCCTATGCTTTCCTCGAGTGAAAGTGGGGAATGAATATGTGACCAAAGGTCAAACAGTAGACCAGGTGAGTGCATGCAGGAAATCAAACATGTTTGCCACTTTATATGAAGAACTTTCAGGTAAGAAATGTTCTCCAATATGATCCTCAGTTTAACAATATAGACTGAGCATCCCTTTTCTGGAAGTAGGTAAACTAAAACACCACAGAATCCAAAACTGTCCATGCAGGTGGCTGAGATAATAACACCTTTGCCTTCCAATGGTTCAATGTACACAACTTTTTTTTAATGCACAAAATTATAAAAGTACTATGTATAAAATCACCTTCTGTCTATGTGTATAAGATGTATATGAAATATAAATTAACTTTGTGTTTAGAATTGGATCCCATCTCCAAGACACCTCATTCAATATATGCAAATATTAAGAAGTCAGGAAAAATCAAAAATCCCAAACACTTTTTTAGTCCTGAGCATTTTAGGTTAGGAATACTTTACCTGTTTTTGAGATATTATAGCAACATCAATTCTGGGTTGTTGTGTGTTTTCCGGGCTGTATAGCCATGTTCCAGAAGTATTCTCTCCTGACGTTTTGCCCACATCTATGGCAGGTATCCTCAGAAGATGGGTGAAAATGTCAGGAGAAAATACTTCTGGAACATGGCCATACAGCCCAGAAAACACACAACAACCTTGTGATTCTGACCATGAAAGCCTTCGACAACACATTGAACATCAATCCTGCCTTAAATCAACATAGCTACCGTGTTTCCCCGAAAATAAGACAGTGTCTTATGTTATTTTTTACTCCCAAAGATGTGCTAGGTCTTATTTTCAGTGGATGTCTTATTTTTCCATGAAGAAGAATTCACATTTATTGTTGAACAAAAAATGAACATTTATTCTATACTGTACAGTAGTTGTCATCACAAACCAACATAACCAAACCAGACAAACTGTGACTTCTGTCAAGAATTTCTTGTTACTACCATTATTTCCATATACAACTGGTATGTACATTTACCAATCCTGCATGCTATAGTGTTTTGTTTGGTGGACGCCGGGCATGCGTCCAAACAAAAACTTTGCTAGGTCTTACTTTCAGGGGAGGCCTTATATTTAGCAATTCCGCAAAACCTCTACTAGGTCTTATTTTTTGGGGATGTCTTATTTTAGGGGAAACAGGGTACAATGCTTTTTACGCCAGCAAGGGGACTATATTGTGGTTTGGGATAGCCAGGAATGAGAACTGATATGTGAAAATTTCTACAGGATTTCCAGAACCATTTATATCTTTTTTAAAGGAAATAATTTTAAAAGTTGAAATCTGGGTTTGTTCAATCTGGTGACGAGAACACTAAAACATGACATGATTGCACTCTTTGGATATCTCGAGGTCTGTCACAAAGAAAAATGTACTGGCTTATTCTGTGCTGTGTCAGAGTACAGGAAGAGTGTTCAGGGGTTTTATGGTACAGAAGGGTAGAGTTGGATTGAACATTAGAGAGTAAAAACAATTTGGCAATGGAACTAAATGCTGAGGGAGGTGGTGAGATCTTTCTCTGGGTGTCTCCAAAAAGAGACTGGAAAGCTCCCTGCTTATGATAGTTTTGCTAAATTCTGCATTCAGCAAGCTGTTGGAGCTGATGGCCCATAAGACCACTATTCACTATTGACTTTGGTTTCTTATGATAAAACAACTTTATTTACTCATTGAAGAATAAGTTCAGTGTAGGACTATTATTCCTGAGACACAAGATAGAATCTGTTTCAATAACATTGGTGTTTTTATTATGTACTAACCTCAGGTACATCATGCTGTCAATGCGCTTTCAAAATCAGTCTATGAAAAGCTGTTCTTCTGGATGGTAGCTCGTATCAATCAACAACTGGATACAAAGTTGCCCAGACAACACTTCATTGGAGTGTTAGATATTGCAGGCTTTGAGATCTTTGAGGTAATTAGATCTACTGTGAGCTTTTGACTGGCTTATATTAACTACCATTTGCTTTTTTTTACTTTGTCCCAGAGCATAGCTACAAATGAATAGCACAAAGAGTGAAATAAGAATAAGTTTCACATGCTGTAGACTTTTGGAATCGATGATGGAAAAACTTGAATAGATTTTGAACCTGAGCTGTTAATAAAAGGAAATCTATTACTGTTCCCTGTGCCTAGGCTGAACATCAACTTTGTGGGCATTAATAAAACACATTTCTTCTTTTCTGATAGTATAACAGCTTGGAGCAGCTCTGTATCAACTTCACTAATGAGAAACTGCAACAGTTTTTCAACCATCACATGTTTGTGCTGGAGCAAGAAGAATATAAGAAAGAAGGAATTGAATGGACTTTCATAGATTTTGGAATGGATTTGGCAGCCTGCATTGAACTTATTGAGAAGGTACATTGGATAAGTATCTTGTAAATAAGCACCCACTTTAGTAGTATGTATGTATATATGTATAAACACGTATACACACACACACACACTCACACAGAATAAATCTGTGTTTGTTTTTCAATGTAGCCAATGGGCATTTTTTCCATCTTGGAAGAAGAGTGCATGTTTCCTAAGGCAACTGATACTTCTTTCAAGAACAAGCTCTATGATCAGCATCTTGGAAAATCTGCCAACTTTCAGAAGCCTAAGATTGTCAAAGGCAAGGCTGAGGCTCATTTCTCCTTGGTGCACTATGCAGGAATTGTGGATTATAATATTTCTGGTTGGCTGGAAAAGAACAAGGATCCTCTGAATGAAACTGTTGTAGCACTCTATCAGAAATCGTCCATTAAGATATTGGCAAATCTTTATGCCACCTTTGCTTCTCTAGAAGACGGTAAGTTATGACAATACATTATCTTATATCATTTGTCTTTTTTTATTTCTGAACTCTGTCATCTTTTGAATTACACACAGATTAAAAGACTAAAGAACTGATGAACATTCACTTGTTATGCCCTATCTTTTCAGCAGAAGGTAGTGCTACAAAAAAGAAAGGAGCTAAGAAGAAGGGATCATCCTTCCAAACTGTTTCTGCACTTTTCAGGGTAAATATATGTATGTATGTATGTATGTATGTATGTATGTATGTATGTATGTATGTGGTGGAGCAAACATGGCCTGCAGACACAAGCAGCCTCTGAACTCCATCAACTCTGAGCCCATGGAGCTTCCCATCTCCTGGAACATCTCAATTGTTAAAACTTTGGTGTGATTTTAATGCAGTATTCACCTCTCAAAAACAACAAACAGATAAAAATTCTCTCTTATGTCCCTTGAACTCACAGCCCCCCTTTTTTTGGTTGTATAGTGACCAAAATAGTGACTGGACGGTACATCGCATCACTTCTAGTCAGCATTTTGGCCAGAGCACTTGCATTTTGGACAGAGCACTTACAGGCAGGTGCACTCTCCAGGAATAGCCAAAATGTACCCCCACCTCTTGCACGGTTTCTCTTCCCTGATATATATAAAATGCCTATGTATAGACAAGCAACCATTTATGTAAGTACTAGCCTATTGCAACATTGAGCTAGTATTGCATTATCAATGCAGTAGAGGTTCCCTTCCTTACCTTCCTGGCCCTACGTGGCAAAAGGTTTCCAAACCCTCCAGAACTGCAGCAGAGGCTGCAATTGGAGAAGAAAAGGCTCCCTCTTCATGATTTCACTGTTTCACCATAAGAAGTCATGCACTAGGCCTTGCTATCCGCAAGAAATTGGTCCTGTCAAACACACACCATGGATACCAAAATCCACAGATGCTCAAGTGTCAAACCTGACAAGTGACAAAGGAGCCACCCACCTGCCTGCTCACTTTGCCACAGGAAGAGACTTCACCACACTTAGTTTACCATAAGCCCACTGAGCTTATGCTCTAGGTGGTCCTCTATCTTTTCCTTTCCCTTCTTCTTCTCGTTTGCTCTCTCCAATGCTCTGCCTGTGGCTTTTTTTACCCTCAGCAAGGGGGGGGGGGGCACAGCAGAACTGTTTCCATCATGGTCTCCTTGCAAGGCTACCGGTTGAGCAGAGGATCAATGAGATGCTCCAAACTGCTTTAAAATATTTTTGGTTCGTAGTTGATTGAATTTATGGATGTGGACTTTGCAGATGTGGAGGAATGTTTATATTATTTTTAATGATAGAGGACTACAGAAGTGTTCAGATAAAGCTCTGGAGTGGACATTTTTTAAAAACACAAATATCTTGAGCCTCTAGATAGAGTACTATAAATTTCACAGGATTTTATTGAGCTACAAAAAATATTTAATTTAAGGAGTTGTATAAAGTTTTAAAGTTAAACTGTCCACATTACAGGAAAACCTGAATAAACTGATGGCTAACTTGAGGACAACTCACCCACATTTCGTGCGTTGCATCATCCCCAACGAGACCAAAACTCCAGGTAATTTACAGAATCTGTCATAGATTTCCAGAATGACTTCACCAGAACATCAGGAAAAGTTGCAATTTTCCGTTTTCACGTATTTAGGTGCAATGGATCACAAGCTTGTCCTACACCAACTGAGATGTAATGGAGTGCTTGAAGGCATTCGAATCTGCAGGAAAGGATTTCCAAACAGAATTGCATATGGAGATTTTAAACAAAGGTCTGTCAGCAAAATTTTCTGTAACTAGATAATTTGCACCAAGGTCCTGGAGGGAAAAACATTGTCTTGATATCTAGATACTTAAAGGAGCGCCTCTCCCCATATTTGTCTGCCTGTGTATACACAATTGAGGACCTGGGAGAGGGGATTCTCAGCTGTGACACATCAATTGTAGAATACTCTTTCCTTGGAGGCCTGATTGGTGCAAACACTGATTTCATTTACACACCAAGTATAAATGATTCATTGATTCATCTAATATGTACACCATTTTCAGTGTGTTTAAAGAAATGTTTAAATCATTATTATGTTTTAAATGTTTTTAGTTTATTTAAAATGGTCTATTGTGTTAAACTGTTTTAACTCATTTTCATTGTCTATACCCAAGAACATGATAAATATATGCATGTTATGCTATATTTGATTTAACAATAGTTGCATGTAAAATCCATTGCTTTTTTATAGAGAGTGGGAGCAGGTAGAAACAGAGAAATATCTGGCTATGCCCCATAGTCAGAGACTAATGCCACTTCCTGCTAAGATATGCTGACGTCCCCTAGAGGTCTCAGTAGATGACGTAATCATTCTGTATCAGGCTACAGCAGGCATGGGCAAACTTGGGCCCTCCGGGTGTTTTGGACTTCAACTCCCACTATTCCTAGGCTGTTAGGAATGGTGAGAGTTGAACTCCAAAACACTCGGAGGGCCCAAGTTTGCCCATGCCTGGGCTACAGGGTGGATCAAATGTCATGAAGGGGTTTCAATATTTAATAACTCCTCTATTTTTGTTATTAGTTTACCATCCCTTAGCATTGTAGGTTGTAAATATAGGCAATTACATTATATGGGAAAAATAAAATCTTATAAATGGCATCCAATAACACACTATCATATACAGTATATATAGGACACCTCGGTGACTTTTGACTCACCCTATACAATGAAAGGAACAGCAAAAAAAAGAATCATACAGATGTAAGGTTGACTTCATATGTTAAGAAACAGAATGGTAGTCACTATGTGTTATCACTGATTACATTACATTGTTAGATGTAAACAACTTGTGCTTTTCTAGGTATTATGGAGCAGCAACCTTAAGTAGTCCTAACAAGCACAAGGCATGGGGAAGGATGGGTTGCATTCATTCAATGGGAGCCACAGTCCTGCAGTGACCGGGTAGTCATAAGTTGCCCATCTCCAATCTAAACAATCAGAAGACATTAGAGGTGTTCTGTTCCCTGAATTTCAGTGCTAAAATGACATGTTTTTGTTTATATTGATAGATATCGTGTTCTCAATGCCAGTGCTATCCCAGAAGGCCAGTTTATGGACAGCAGGAAAGCCTGTGAGAAACTATTAGGATCTATTGATATTGATCACACTCAGTACAAATTTGGGCACACCAAGGTAAGCAGCACATCTTTATACTGAGAAAATCAATAAATGTTTTTAAACATGCAAGATTACAGACTCACTTTGGATTCTCTTTGCAGGTCTTCTTTAAGGCTGGTTTGCTGGGCCTTTTGGAAGAAATGAGAGATGATCGTCTAGCATTGCTCATTACTCGCACACAGGCTATGTGCAGAGGGTACCTCATGAGAATGGAATACCAAAAAATGGTCGAGAGAAGGTAGAATACAGCACTTGTATTTTTTCAAACACTTGTTAACTGGCCTTCCACAATTTATTAGATGCTTTTCCTTTGATTGTGCTTCTCTGAAAAATATTTAGAGTAAATATAGGGCCAAATTAAACCCCACACACAATATTTCTGTTCTACAGAACCTCACCCCCCACTCCTATCTTCCTGGTTCTCCAACCTCTGAAGCCAAAGTTTGGAGGGTAGCTTGTAAGAACCTCATCACATTGAGGTGATGTTGGGTGATATCAGGGGGATTCGCCATGCAGCGCGAATCTGTCAGGCAGCGGGAGGAAACCGTTGCCCTCAGGGCCGTAGCCAGAAAAAAAATTCGTTGTTTTTTTTTGAAAATTTGGGGGGGGGGGGTTGAACCCCTAAACCCCCCCTCCCAGCTACAGACCTGTCAATATCTGCTTGAGATAGTGCCTGGAGGGACTCTTAATTTTTTGCGTCTCATAGACTTAGCATGGGGATTTGGTTAACCAGTTAAAATTCATGAGTAAACCAGGTTTTTTTTAACCCAAAAAATTTGGGGGGGGGGGTTTGAACCCCTAACACCCCCCCCCCCCCCCCGGGCTACAGGCCTCGTTGCCCTGTATCCCACATTGCCCCTTATCTATCCCAGAGAGGGAAGCATCCCATGTTCTCGTTGTTCCCTCTTTCAACATTTTCACCTCATTTCAGGGACGAAGCCCTACTGTAAGTAGACATATGTCATTTGATGGGATCCAGTGGGTTTTGTCCCTGAACTGAGGTGAAAGTGTAGTGGGGTGGATAAATTTGTCCATGTGATGTGGTCATCAGTGTTCATGGGGAGGAAATCTATTCCTCTAAGGATAGCTTTTGGACAAAAAATTACTGGGGGGAAATGCAAGGCAAAATTGAAAAAGAGGTTTTGAATAATCGATTCTTGAAATTACCAGGTTGTTTTGTGTTGAAATTATACAACCTTGTCATTTCCTTTTTTAAAGGTAGACTCCTGATGCTTTTTGAAGTTGATCTTGCCAATTCCTTTATATGTAGAATCAGTAGGGAGACTGCAATCAGTGAAGGCTGTGGTTCTCAACCTGGTGTCCCCAGATGTTTTTGGCCTTCAATTCCCAGAAATCCTGACAGCTGATAAACTGGCTGGAATTTCTGGGAGTTGTAGGCCAAAAACATCTGGGGACCCCAGGTTGAGAACCACTGAGTTAAGGTCTTTTCCCCCAGCCTCTCCTAGGCTGCTTCACCCAGAGGACCTTTTCATTGGCCACCCCAAGACTGTGAAATGAGCTGCCAGAAGTGATTCAACAGCTAAATCAGCTGTCAGAATATAGGAGACAACTTAAGATTTATGTCTTCTGGCAGGCCTAACCAATTGGTTTTTATATATGAATGTTAAAGTCACATCCCATGCCTACTATATTTTAATCTTTCTTCTGTGTATTTTAATATGTGTACTGTATGTTATAGAATATGTTTAATATATGTAATGTACTGAATGTTTTTATGAAGATGTGTTTTTGACTATGTTTAGAATCATTTACAAGATCTTCAGTCTTCTCTGCTGCATAATGCTAATGCCTCACTGAACTACAAATCCCAGGACTCCATAGAATTGAACCATGGCAATTAAAGTGGTGTCAAACTTCATTAACTCTATAGGTTACATTCAGTCCAAGATGGCTGTAATTGGTATTAGAACTGCTGTATAGTTTTCAGATACACACATTTTAAACTAAGGAAAGCAATTTGTTAAGTGGTTGCATATTCTTCTGAATGCTGATAGGAGCTTATTGGTAAAATTCCAGTTGAAGCCAACTTTTAAAAAGTCTTGTTGTTTCCATGACTAAGGGTAATAGTCTGCTTATCCTGATACAAGAGCTGTTTCTAATGGGAAACAGTATTTTTTTTTAAAAAAATGGAAATTTATAGTTAGTACACTTAATATCTACATGTACCATAACCTCTGAAGCCAGTCTAGAGTAGCAATAGTCTCCTTCCTGCTGCAGCAGTGGGACAAGAATCCAGACTGTCCAGCCAGGCAAAAACCTTAGATTTCCCCTGTTGCCATTCCAGACCATAGAGGTTAACTAGTTTTACCCCATGTTACAGAGCAGATGTCCTTGGACATCATGTGGAGCAACTTTTGGACCAATGAGGATTATAGGCCCAGTGTAGACAGGCATTAACTTTGTGGATTGGTTCTATTCTAGGGAAGCAATCTTCTCCATTCAATACAATATTCGCTCATTCATGAATGTCAAACACTGGCCTTGGATGAAGCTGTTCTTCAAAATTAAGCCACTTCTGAGAAGTGCCGAGGCAGAAAAAGAAATGGCCACAATGAAAGAAGAATTTAAAAAAACTAAGGAGGAACTTGCTAAATCTGAAGCAAAAAGGAAAGAGTTAGAAGAAAAAATGGTATCTTTACTGCAAGAAAAAAATGATTTGCAGCTACAAGTACAGTCTGTAAGTAACTCAGACATATAAAATCTGATGTCATAAATAGATAATTGATATAAATACATTTATTTCATTCTATTTTATCTTTGCTATATATTTCTTTTTCATGTAGAGTGGGTTCCAACACTCCAATATAATAACATAATCCCTTCAATAAAAAATAACAGTACAATCCAGAATAAAAACTCAATTGTGTCAGGGAAGATCCCTTTGAAAGTCCCACGTATGCTGGAAAAATCAGTATATTTGTTTCTTTCAGACTGGTGCAAAGGGGAGACAATCCCTCAGTTCTAGACCTGAATCATATAGGGCTTCCAAAGATATTGCAGTTGTTAGTGCATTGTAGAGTAGCTGCATCTTCTGAAGAGTCTTCATAGGCTAGCTCTAATCCAGGCCTGCACAACCTGTGGTTCTCTAGGTCTCTGGGACTCCAACTCCCAGAAGCCCTATCCAGCTTGTCCAGTAGTCAGAAATTCTAGGAGCTGAAGTCCAAAACACCTGGAGGACCACAGGATGTGCCGATCTGCCTAATTCATGCTTCCTTCCTAGGGATGTTAACCCTATTAGTGGAGAGATACGTATTTTTAAATCCAATTTTAAAATTCTGCTTAAAACAATAATGAAAAGGAAAGGAAAGCAAGACAACAGGAAATGATTATCATTTAGTATTTGTATGGTTCATCTTAAAAACTGCAAAATGAGTTGGGATCTATAGTGTTACTTAAGAACTGCTGTGAACACTGGGGGTTTGGTTCCGATATGGTTTGGAAGAGGAAGAGGATTTCAAAAATTGTTATCCTTTGTTCTAAAGAAATTTTGAAATGTCCTCTCTCTTTCAAGTCATAAGGGACTATTGCTTGGGGTAAAAATTGGCTTAGTTGAATCCTGAAAAAGGAGAGATAGAATGACATGGCTGTTAGGTACCTTTAAACAGAAAATTACATACTGTTATACTGCCCATTAGGGTTGAAGAACATTTTTCTTTCTCCCCCTTTTTTAAAGGAAGGTGAAAATTTGGCAGATGCAGAGGAAAGATGTGACCAGCTGATCAAAACTAAAATTCAGCTGGAGGCTAAAATCAAGGAACTGTCTGAAAGGGCAGAGGATGAAGAGGAGTTGAATGCAGAGCTGACTTCCAAAAAAAGGAAACTAGAGGATGAGTGTTCTGAGTTGAAGAAAGATATTGATGACCTTGAGTTAACTCTGGCCAAAGTTGAAAAAGAAAAACATGCCACTGAAAATAAGGTAGCCAATTTTATACATTTTCTTGCCTGGCTAGTATATAAATAAATGCTGGGGAATTCAATTGCAATATTAACCCACGATTAACATATTTTTATAGTCTCTTTTAGAAAGGTTGCCTTTTCTATTACTTTCTAGATGTACATAGATATGTCAAAACTTCATTTTCAGTTACAATTTGTAATTTTTACTTATGAAATTGTGTCCTTCTTTGTGCCTTTGTCTGCACAGTAAAATAACTTTGGCAAAGGACAAGTGTAAAGAGAGACAATATCTAATCGGAGCAAGAAATCATTCTGGTTCAATCATTTCCGTTTTGAAAATGTGGTCAGGATTTCAAATGGTCACAGCACAATCAACAGGATTATGCTGTCTTCCACAGGTCAAAAACCTGACAGAAGAAATGGCAGTTCTGGATGAAACTATTGTGAAGTTAACCAAGGAGAAGAAAGCCCTCCAAGAGGCCCATCAGCAAGCTCTTGATGACTTACAAGCGGAAGAAGACAAAGTCAACACACTCACTAAAGCTAAAATAAAGCTGGAGCAACAAGTTGATGATGTGAGAAAATGAATCCCAGTCACTCCCAAATCTTTGCAACTTGTATTTCAGTTACACCTGCTGCCCTAGTAGAAGCTGCTTGCAACCAAGCAAAGTGGATGCTGAAGTCAAGAGTGGATGCTGTTCCTGTTTGCATCCACTCTTGCCTTCACCAAGGAATAAATATATTTTGGAGACAAAACAGGAGTGGTAGTATTTTAAGGCACCTAAATTGCCTGCAGAACAATAAGGAGTGCTAGCTCTTGTTGCCATTGATTATACAGAATGTGTAAAAGCAGAAGAAGGGTTTCGTTATGATTTTTAGCCTTCCAGGTAGAGGAAGTTTATGCTGGGAGAATGATGGAAAAGCTCATATCTGTGAATGACTATTCCCTCCAGCGAGTCTGAATATCCATTCCTTTCAGGGACATCCCCACTTTCTGAATATTGAGAAATGTCAGCTGCTCTGGGATCCTTTCTGTGAGTTTCAGGCATTAACTGGCACTAACATTAAGCTTGTGTTGCAGCTGGAAGGCTCCTTGGAACAGGAAAAGAAAATCCGCATGGATCTTGAGAGAGCCAAGAGGAAATTAGAAGGGGATTTGAAACTTGCCCAGGAATCCTTAATGGATCTAGAAAATGACAAACAGCAGCTTGAAGAAAAACTGAAAAAGTATGAGCTGTTTAAACTGAAGTTTAATATCTGACTATCATTAGTGAACTGCTTTTTAATTATTACCTGTTCTGTCCATTTACAGAAAAGACTTTGAGTTCAGCCAACTGCAAAGTAAAATTGATGATGAACAAAATTTGGGAATCCAGCTACAGAAGAAAATCAAAGAACTTCAGGCATGAATTATTTACTTCACATATTTCCATTCCAGCTCATTTTTATGTGATAGCAATAAGAATATTTGATGTTTAATAAATATAATGACACATGCCTTCCTGACTCTAAAGCTGAAATTTTGCTGAATATATCCCAATACTGGTTGAGATCCAATGTGGTCATTTCTAGAGTAAGGGTAATGCATGTGGAACTCCGCTAGGCTTCCCCTGTCATATTAAGCACTATATCTGAATATGATATATGCCCCCATGTGGCTGTTGAGAGCAGAAGGGATTGGAGAAGCAAATGCTTATGTCTTCACAGACAGATATGGATCGACAACCTCATCAGTCTCTGCGTCTTCTCCCCATGTTTCTACCCTGCTGAAATGGAGTCCCGTGGAGTCCACTGCATGATGCAAGGCAACTTCCGGTGGGACAATGTGGGGCTCTGTTTCGGCAGTGTAGAGAAATGGAGCCCAGGGTGCCTTTTGAGGAATTGGGTGTTAACCACCTAATTGGAGAATATGGAGATGAAGCACAAAAGTATGGGAAAGGACAGGAAAAAATGTGGCATGGGAGGTCATCCCAGAAGACAGGGAACGATAGTAGGGAATGAAGGACAGTTATCCCCACATCCCCCTGCTTTCCACCTTCCTGTCTGATGAGATCCTGAGGACATATGCTGCCAAGATCTGCCAGGAAGCACCAGCAGATGATGTCATTGTACATAGCCAGATGCTTCTCTGGTCTCTCTGCTCTGCATCAGCAATTGAATAAGTGTTGCAGGTGCATGTTGAAATAACACAGCAAAATCAGGAAGGGGGTGGGCTTTAGAATGCTGGCCAACGGATTTTGTTCTGAATTTGTGTTTTTCATCAGATATTTAAATCTAAACAAGTTAAAGCAAAAACAAGACAAACAAAAATAAGATTGTAGCAGCCCAACGGTTCAAGTTGTGTGTCATGTAATATACTGAAACAATCATGTTGTTAAATCAACTTGAATACACATTTCTAAAGTTGCTCTTCTATTCACTATACTTCTCTAAGCTCTTTTTTATAGCTAGCATAAATTCTATGTTCCTGTCATTTCTCATACATATTTGCCCTGATTGAACTTTTCTGCCCTTATTTCTGTTATATCTGTTCCTTTTTCTTTAATCTCTCTCACAAAACTCTGCCTATTCTCTTTTGCTGCTCTTTATGACTAATACACATAACATTTTCACAAAGCCTCAATCCTTATTCCCACTTTTAATCAACCGCAATTCCACAAAGTTTCCCAAACTGTTGTATGTCTCATGACTTTTAGACTGAGAGCACTTTGCTGCTTTTGCCACCACCATCAGAGATTCCCACTGTCTTTTTACGTCACTACACATTTTTTCTTTGTAGGCTCGCATTGAGGAACTGGAAGAGGAAATTGAGTCTGAGAGAACAAATCGGGCAAGAGCGGAGAAGCAGCGCGCAGACTTAGCACGTGAGCTGGAAGAAATAAGTGAGCGGCTGGAAGAGGCTGGAGGAGCTACCTCTGCCCAGATTGAACTTAATAAGAAGCGAGAGGCAGAATTTCAGAAGATGCGGCGTGACCTAGAGGAATCCGCTCTGCAGCATGAAGCCACTGTAGCAGCTTTGCGCAAGAAGCATGCAGATAGCACGGCTGAACTTGCAGAGCAAATTGAAAACCTGCAGCGTGTCAAGCAAAAACTGGAAAAGGAAAAGAGTGAATGCAAAATGGAAATTGACGATCTGGCCAGTAACCTGGAGTCTGTTTCCAAATCAAAGGTATTTGAAAACAGAACAAATGTAAAATGGGCATTCTTAGTCATGCACAGTTACATAAAACAGGAATATGAATGCATAAGATAACTTTACAATTTCAAAAATGTTCATAGGCTAATCTAGAGAAAATGTGCCGTACATTAGAGGATCAGCTCAGTGAAATAAAGACGAGGTCTGAGGAAAACCAGAGATCAGTGACTGATTTAACCACAATGAAAGCACGTCTACAGGCTGAATCAGGTAAAGGAAGTCATGAGATTGATTGAAGACTCCTTCCAAGATATTTCCACCATTTATTATAAAGAGAAGACCTTGAATATTTATGTTCTCAGTATTCTGTGAAATCTCTTTGCCGCAGGTTTACTTCCACTAATGCCTCATCACACTTAAGCATTTTTCCACTTGAATCCACTTTAAATGTTGTGACTGCCTCCTGCAGAATTCTGGAGTTTGTAGTTTGAGGAGGTCCTTTAAACTGCTTCTCCAGAGAAGCCCTGGACCTCACTAAACTACAAGCCCCAGAATTCAGCAGGAGGCAGTCACAGCATTTAAAGTGGATTGAAGTGGAAAAATGCTCAAGTGTGATGAAGCTGTTAAGACCCCCATATTTTGATAATGCACAACGTACTATGGAGAATATGCAACATGTCTTTGGTATATTGAAGATGCAAAGGGCACTGCTTGCAGCTTATGTTTCCCCAGTTTTTCATGTCTATCAAACAACTTGAGTGCATTCAGAGGCAATTTGAAAAACCATCTCACTCCAATGTCTGTAATTTTGGGCTTTTGTGCCAAGAAATGTAATTTTATGGAAAGCTTGCATTCTGGTCCTCTTAGAAGGAAATGTATGAAATACAGGGTCTTCATTTGGAGCACCAAAATATTTGTGAAAATAAAAATGATTTGGGGAACAATTCCCATGAACATAATAACAATAATAGAATGTTTGTTCTGTGACTTATTGTACCCCTGTTAGTTATGGCATCACATGTAACACTACATCATAGTTGCCAAATGGCATAGGGAGGAAATTAAGAATGTATCTTTTTTGGTCCAAGGTGAACTGGCACGTCAAATTGAGGAGAAAGATAGCATAATATCTCAACTTTCCAGAGGCAAGCAAGCATTTACCCAGCAAATAGAAGAACTGAAGAGGCAGCTAGAGGAAGAGACCAAGGTAATTATATGAACAAAGTACTAGGGCAGGGGTCCCCAAACTTTTTAAACTGGGGACCAGTTTACTGTCCCTCAGACTGTTGGAGGGCCGGACTACAGTTTTTTTTAAAAACTACGAACAAATGTATATGCACACTACACCTATCTCATGAGCCTGCTTTTGGCTAATAAGATGGTCAATGTCCAGTTCCATATTTGATCCCCCAGGCAGGAATCAGCCAGGCCTTGAAGCTGCAAGGCTTTTCAATATTAATCAAGGTGGTCAATTGAAACATTCACATTGGCCTTTAACAGAGAAAAGTTTTTTTCTCCCACCCTGGACCTTCCACAGATATACAAACCTTCCTTGCCTAGTTTCCAACAGACCTCACAGCTTCAAAGAAATTTAGCAATGTGTTTCCTTTAGGAATACTGCTGTATGACTACTATTACAACAGCAGCAGCAGCAACAACAAAAAATACTAATAATAGTATGATAAAGCTCAACTCAGTATTTCTCTTTTTTTCAGAGGCCCCTTCCACACAGCCCTATATCCCAGAATATCAAGGCAGAAAATCCCACATTATCTGAGTGTGGACTCAGATAACCCAGTTCAAAGCAGATATTGTGGGATTTTCTGCCTTGATGTTTTGGGATATAGGGCTGTGTGGAAGGGCCTGTAATATGTGAAGAAAGGTGACTTAGGCCCCTTCCACACAGCTGTATAAAATCCCACATTATTTGCTTTGAACTGGGTTATATGCCAGTGTGGACCCAGATAACCCAGTTCAAAGCAGATATTGTGGATTATCTGCCTTGATATTGTGGGTCACATGGCTGTGTGGAAGGGCCCTTAGTGGCTAAATGCATTGCGTAATTATAGCAGAGTGATGTCACTTTACCTGCCTTGGTTCCATCCTATGAAACACTGGGATCTATAGTTTGGTTTATAACCATTTCCCATGTTGATCACCTTTGCCTGGACACCTCCACTGTGTCAATATACTGCATTTCCTGGGTTGACTTACTAGAAGCAGCTTTGTTTAACCCAGTCTGGGAAAGACGCCTGTGGCTTTTGTGGCTTTCCCCCAAAAGTTTGATTTCATATTATTTTGTTTTATCCTATTTTCCCTTGCAGTTTTTTATATTAATTTTCAATTTTTAATTTCCTCATAATCTATTGCAGTGTGGGAGGAGAATTGTATAATTATGTTATACAACCAATTTTAAATTACTTTATAGCAATTTTTGACATGCTAAATGCCCCTAGTTGATTCCTGTCTGATATGGGTTGAAATTCTGTGTTCTTCTTGAATTGGAAGGCTTTTAGTGATTGTTAAGAAAGGTTGTTGTGAGTTTTACAGCCTGTCTGGCTATGCTCCAGAAGCATTCTCCCCTGACATTTCGCCCACATCTATGGCAGGCATCCTCAGAGCCTCTGAGGATGCCTGCCATAGATGTGGGTGAAATGTCAGGTCAGAATGCTTCTGGAGCATGGCCAGACAGCCCGGAAAACTCACAGCAGCCCAGTGATCCCAGCCATGAAAGCCTTCAAAACAATGTTTGTCTTGATGACTGAAGCAGCGGGCGGGGGAGGGACTTTAGGGGCCCACTCGCCGTTCTCCTTTTCCTCTCCTTTCTTCCTCATCTTCCAAAGCGGCGGGCAGAGGAGGGCCCGCTCGTCGTTGTCCTCCTATTCCTATTCCTCTCCTGCCTTCTCTTCCAAAGCGATGGTGGAGGCTGCTTCGGGAGAAGAGGAAGGAAGGCGAGGAAAAGGAGGAGAGCGAGCAGGTCCTAAAGTCCCTCCTCTGCTCGCCTGCTGCCAAGCCAGCAGAAGCAGCACCGCTTAAGAAGAAGCAGTACAGTAGCAGCAGCAGCCTTCCTCCTCTTGGCTGTTCCTCCCTCCCGCCCAGGGTAGGCCGCGGGCCGGATAGATGGCCTCAGGGGGCCTCATGTGGCCCGCGGGCCTTAGTTTGGGGACCCCTGTACTAGGGAATATTGTTGTTTAATTAGACATAATGAAAAACCATCACAGCCTGAAAGACATACAACAACCCCATCTCATGAAATGTTTATAAATTTTCAACATTTTGGATACATTTGGTGAGCTTTTCCTCTTCTAGCATATTATGCAACTGCATTGTGTTGACTTGTCCATAGAATTTAGTCTAACAGTGAATAGGGCTCTATTTCTTCGTGGAGTCCTGCCTTTGGTCAGATGAAACTATGCCTATCTCATGTGACATAAATATTTCAAATGTTGGCAGGCCAGACTTATATCATTTATCCTTCAGTTTAATCCACACATAAGTACGTAAAGTCATGGAGATGGGAGACAAAGTGCTTGAACTCAGAGATATTAATTCATGAGTATGACAGCTCTGTTAATGTACTAATTTCTCTAGGTTTTAATTTCTCTTGCATCTATTGAACATCAACTCATTATTTTTAACATTACATCTTCCAAACATAAGCATTACTATTGTAGAAAAATATATCAACTCTGATAGTACCTTGCATTGCACAATTGGATAGCCCACATATTAGAGCAGTAAATCTCTATAGATTACATCACTCATTCATACAATCCAAATGCCTTAGAATAGATACAGGACTGGAATTTGATTGAGCTGTAAGAAAAAAAACTTCCTCTGGTTAACACTGATATTAGCCACAATAATTTTACTCATATGCAAAAGAGTTAGGGAACAAATAGATCTCCAGGTGCTTTGAACTCCAGTTTCTATCAACCCCAGCGAAAGCTGAAGCATGGTGCACATAGCAGTTCATCAACATCTGCAGCAACATAGTCTGTTACTGTAGAGTAGAATCATAGAATCATAGAATAATAGAGTTGGAAGAGATCACATAGGCCATTTGGTCCAACCCCCTGCCATGCAGGAAAAGCACAATCAAAACACTTGTGAAGATGATTCCATGTGAACAGGAGGAAAAAAGAATCTCTGTTACTAACAGAAACATTTGTTTTACTTAGGCGAAGAATGCACTGGCCCATGCCTTGCAATCTGCTCGCCATGATTGTGATTTGCTCCGGGAACAATATGAAGAGGAGCAGGAAGCCAAGAGTGAGCTCCAGAGGGCCCTATCCAAGGCCAACAGTGAAGTGGCTCAGTGGAGAACCAAGTATGAAACAGATGCCATTCAACGCACAGAAGAGCTAGAGGAGGCCAAGTAAGTGCCAGGGTTGAAGTGGTCAGCTAACAGTCCTAATTTTATTGTTCAGAAGTATTCTCTATTACTATTAATTTTGTTACTTTGTAGGTTTAATAGATTTATATGTTATTTATAAATTAATTATTTAATTAAATTATTTAAATTGTGTGAGTAGTTGTTATAATTTGTTATAGATGTTTCATTCATGGGGCTATTTGTTCATTTGGTATTGTTTTATAGCATTGAATCTTTGCCATCCTTTGTTGGAAACCACCCTGCATCTCCTCGGGGAGATAGGGCAGGTTATAAAGTTGTTGTTGTTGCTGCTGTTATCATCATCATCATCACCACCACCACTACCAAATAAACATGAATTGGATACATGAATTGAACTTTGGTTTGCTGGCTGGTTCACATGGTATACCTACCAGAAAACAAACTAAAGCAAGAAGAGGCTCAATGAATTATTATTTAGTGTGTTGTTTTTTCTGTAATGATGAGGCCTACTGTCTGAAAAACTAGCAAATTATTGCATAAAATGTTTAAATTAATTCCAATTTTCTAATATTCTTTTCCAGCCAATGAAAGAAAAAGTAAATTACTAGCATTTCTATCACATGAGTCTTGGGGGCAGGCAGATGTTTCAGGAGTGGCATTTCAATCCAGGCTGGGACAATAGAGGGGTAATAGTATTGGTTAGTAATACAATGTAAATTATATTTTATATTTCAAATCTGTGAAATCCTACTCTTTCTACTGTTTTATCACAATATATATATTTGAGGTGATGGTGGGGGGTGAGGAGAGATTATCTGGCTTTCGGAAATTCTGAATATTATATATTTGGTATTAAAAAGAAATGCTGTAGTTTTAATTGGTAGTAATTCCTAGTCCTGAGGTTAGCAAAATGGAGATCAACATGCAGGTCTGCCCACCCATGGTTCCCAATTTTGGGACGACATCAGGCAAAAGCAAATGTTGGGCTTTGACTCAAAGTGGAGGTGTGGTAAGATTATCACATTTTCCACCTCATCACATTGGGGTTTTTTGGCCCCTTTTTGCTTTTCTACATGGGACCTGCCGAGAGCCATCAGATGATGCTGGCTTGGTCCCACCACATTCTGCTCAAAGTTGCAGCAGAGGACACGCCGTAAAACTTGTCCTCTGTGCAACACAGAGGAAAGTGTGTTTTGGGTAGCTCTGGTGGAGCTATCTGCATTTTTTTGCCCTTTCCTCTATCTGATGGGGGAAAGGGCAGCACAGCAACCCACATTGCTGCCCTTTTACCCATCTGATGGGGAAAGGGACAGAACACCTTGTCCTGTTGCCACCATGTGATGGGCAAAGAGGGAAGCTGTTGGGGGCTAAAAAAAATGACACCTCATAATAGTCTTCTGAGGGAGCTAATTTGGCCCTCTAATTTCCCACGGCTAAGCCGTGCTCTAGCTCCTTGTGTTTTCTCCCTTATGCCTTATTAATAGAAGGACTGGAATTTGTGTTCAAAGCCACTTTTAGATATATGTAATCATTGCACTTGGGGGGATTTATGCATTTACTGGTAATATACCTTATTAAAGATTATGAGAATGCTCCATGAGGTTTGTTAATCATGTTTCATTCTCTACAAACATGCAGAAGTCGTTTACTACATCACCCTGCTGAACAGGACATCAGTTATAATTGTAACTATCTTCTTTAAGGAAAAAACTAGCCCAACGACTTCAAGAAGCTGAAGAACAAGTTGAGGCTGTCAATTCCAAGTGTGCCTCCCTGGAGAAAACAAAGCAGAGGTTGCAGTGTGAAGTGGAAGACATGATGGTGGATGTCGAGAGGGCAAATGCACAAGCTGCTGCTCTGGACAAGAAACAAAGGAATTTTGACAGGGTATATTTTGAAAGGTTCACTTTTGTTATAGACCATTAGATGAGAAGAAGGGGTAGAGCCAAACACTCCATACCAAGCCAGCAAAAGTGGGAGGGATGATTATATTTGAGACTGGGATAGTCACTGACTTCTGAATGTCATCCTCACTTACACCTGAAAATGTTTAAAAGCCCATTTTCTGTCACCTGCAGTCTAGCTGAGATTTGAGGACATGCCATAATGTAATTTTTGTAAAAGTGCTTCTCCCTCAATATTCAAATGTAAGTAAAATTGTTTTGGCTCCCTGGCGCAGGTCAGATTGAACCCTGCTTATAGACAGGTCAGCATCCAAAATCACATGGACAGCATGGACCCATATAATGCAGTTCAATGCAGTTCAATTTACATTATATGGCTTTACACTGACCCTATAATACTGTTCAAACTGCATTATTTGGCAGAATACATCCGGTATGTGATTGTGACATCTTAGCTTTCTGATGGTTCAGTGTACGCAGACTTTGTTTCATACAGAAAATTATTTTTAAAATACTGTATAAAATTACCTTTAGGCTGTGTATAAGGTGTATAACATAAATAATTTTTATGTTTAAACTTGGGTCCTCAACTCTAGGATATCTCATTATGTATATAGATGTAAAACAGGTATTCCAAAGCACTTCTAGTCCCAAGCATTTTGAATGAGGGATGTTCAATCTTTACCACTCAGGGATTCAATTATGTAGTGACTCACAGTTCAATGTGTGGAAAGCATAACTTGAAAGTGTTGAACATGTATTTTGATTCTGTGAATCCCGTGTTTTGGAATATTTGGCCTGTGATGGTTGTTCTGTCCATTTGTATAAATATTGCCATTGTGGAACTTTAAAAAGCTGATATAGCATTCCCAAGAGGGTTCTCATCTAGACCCTATCTAGTTGGGGGAAACTCTCAGAAACCCTATATAAGCTTCCTTGAACAAAGAAGTTGTACTGTGCTACAGGACATGAAAATGACATCTTTAAAATACTGTGATTAAGGGATATGTTGTAAGGATAAAAATGTCCAGAGCAAGGAGGCACTAATGGAAAGGAAAAACTGAGTGGGTTGTTGTGAGCTTTTCGGGCTATATGGCTATGTTCTAGTAGTATTATCTCCTGATGTTTCACCTGCTTCTGTGGCTGGCATCTTGCACTTGCCTCACCTCCAACAGACCTCTGAAGATCCTGGTCACAGATGCAGGCAAAACGTCAGGATTCTGGCCATGAAAGCCTTTGACAAAAAATTGAATGGGCAACTGGTAGTGATTGTCACTAACATCATTATGTGTGGGTTTATCCGTCAGGGCTATCTCCTACTTGGTTCTCTTTATTGTTATGCCCCTCACAGACAAAACTTGGGAAGAGAGATGTCACACATAAACTTTTTTTCTAATGATATTCTCAATTGTTGCTAAAAGCGCAAGGTCAGATATGCTACTGAGAATTATTTTGCCTGTGCCTTTTTTAAACAAAGAAAATAAATATGCAAATAAAATATAGAGAAATATTACTTATATATGATAATTTGTATGCAAATAATAAGTAATTATATGCAAAACAAGTAAGCAATATAAATAACCCAAACACATGGGATGTTAAGATTTTGGCAGAATGGAAGACCAAGTATGAGGAGAGCCAGTCAGAGCTGGAAGGTGCCTTGAAGGAGTCACGCTCATTGGGTACTGAACTCTTCAAAATGAAGAACGCCTATGAGGAAACGTTAGATCAGCTGGAAACAATCAAGCGAGAAAACAAGAATTTACAGCGTAAGTGTCATCATTGGCCTTCTTTCTATTTGTTGGTATTTTGGCTCCAGAAAGAACAAAAAGCTCATATGTAGACATTAGACTTGACACTTTCTCTGTTCCAGTGACATGACAGACAAAATTTTCCCACAACACTTTCATGTCATGAAAAGTTGCACCAACTTAACTACTGCCTACTGTAACTTGATTTAGCTTTGCATGTGCCAAAATTCAGAAGACCACTAAGGTAGATAGTTAGGAAAGTCAAGCCTTGTAACTTCATAGACTTAAAGATTGTATTAGGGTACAGAATAGTAAGGTTTTTGCATGCTATCAACCTATGCTCTCAGAAGGCAAGACTAACCTGATTTCCTTTTAGAAATATAAAATTCCTACAAATTCATGTGAGCAGCTCCTTAGGAATTTGTTTCTATGGGCACACACAATGGTTAAGCGATAGGCTGGGTGACATGACACAATTTATTATTTATTTGTTTCATTTACATCCCACTTTTCCACTGCAGGATCCAAAAAAGTACAATTTCCTTGGATTATAAAAAACATAAAATATATTGCTAATTATGTCTGTGCTTGTTAAGGGTCACACATTATGTTTGGGATTGTTTGGTGTATGTTGCATGCCAAATGTGTTTTCCTAATAGACGTGTGAGGAATAACAGATCTTTCTCAATGTGACAGAAGAAGGCATCAGTCTAAGCTTTGCTCATGCTTGTTTTTTGTAACCGTTCTTTATATGTATGTATATGTTATTGGCTGCATTAATTCTAGAAGCTTTCCACTCTTCTGGAACCCAATTTCTCCTATATTTCTGTATTTTTTATGTTTCCAGAGGAAATAGCTGATCTTACAGAACAAATTGCTCAAAATGGCAAATACATTCATGAACTTGAGAAGGCCAAGAAGCAGGTAGAAGTGGAGAAATCTGACATGCAGATGGCTCTAGAAGAAGCAGAAGTAAGCTGTGAAAAAGGACTAGGAGATGAAATACAAATACAATTATGTAAATAGTGGGATAATCACCTTAGTTTAAGTAAAGGAACAATGACAATATGTGACTATACCTATCACCTACTATATTTTTAATACTTCTGCAGTGATTTATCATTTTGTTGTTAATTCACTACTATAAGAGGTGTTAATTGAAATAACTTTTACTACATAATAAGATCAGCAAAAAAGAACAATTGGCTTCCTTAAACCAAATATTAATTTATTTTTTTCATTTTTTCAATAGGCAGCTCTTGAACATGAGGAGGCTAAAATCCTTCGCATTCAGCTGGAGTTGACTCAGGTGAAATCTGAGATTGATAGAAAGATTGCGGAGAAAGATGAAGAAATTGATCAGCTGAAGAGGAACCACCTAAGAACAGTGGAAACGATGCAAACTGCTTTAGATTCAGAAATCCGGAGCAGGAACGAGGCCATACGCATTAAGAAGAAGATGGAAGGGGATCTGAATGAAATGGAAATCCAGCTGAGCCATGCTAACCGCCTAGCTGCTGAGACACAGAAACACCTCAGGAATGTCCAAGGGCAGCTCAAAGTACTTAATTTGTCAATCACTTCTTCATATACGTCTTAAATATTATCACTCAACAATCAATCCTACTAAGGAATCAATTTCCCCCCTTTTCTTTTTTTCAGGACATGCAACTGCATTTGGATGAGGCCCTCCGAGGCCAAGAGGACCTTAAAGAGCAATTGTCCATGGTTGAGCGCAGAGCTAACCTGATGCAGGCAGAGATCGAGGAACTTCGGGCAGCTCTGGAACAGACAGAGAGGGGCAGGAAACTGGCTGAACAGGAACTTCTGGATG
Organism: Anolis carolinensis; assembly: GCF_035594765.1. Lineage (NCBI taxonomy): Eukaryota > Metazoa > Chordata > Lepidosauria > Squamata > Anolidae > Anolis > Anolis carolinensis. The sequence goes on along the minus strand of NC_085842.1, from coordinate 140,098,799 downwards.
CCACTGAGCGTGTGCAACTCCTACATACACAGGTGTGAGCAACAGCTTTTGCTGCAACAATATGGGACTTATTGTTCTTGATTAAATAAAAAAATATCTTCTCCAGGATTCGATGTGCCATCAGCAGCGAGTCAGGAAGGTTCAAAAGCAGAGCATAGTAGAACTAGTTAGGATTTTTGTCCCAGGTCCTGGTAACTGTGTTGTGATCTGTTAACCAGCTAGTATGGTATAGTGGTTTGGGTTTTGGATAATGATTCTGGAGATCAGGGTTTAACTTCACTTAACCATAGAAACCCACTGACCTTGGTGACTCATATGCTCTCAGCCCCAGAAAACCCGTAATGATAGGGTTAGGGCTGCCATAAATAAAACATTATTTGAAGACATGTAACAACCTGGGAACCAGAAGTATCCTGTCTTTTAGACTGCGAGGAATCATTCTCTGATCATTGCAAAAACCTTCTCTCCATTGTCTCTTCTGTAGAACACAAGTCTCATTAACACGAAAAAGAAGCTGGAAATGGATATTTCTCAACTTCAAACTGAAGTGGAAGATGCCATTAAAGAAGCCAGAAATGCAGAAGACAAAGCAAAAAAAGCAATCACAGATGTAAGATCCTAATTTCTTTTCCCCTTCAGCAATTGCCACTGCCACTTTAGCTCATATTAGTATGCAATGATGCTAATAGCTTGTTCCAAAGAAATGCTAGTAGCCTGCTCAGAAAAGGCCAAGGACTCAAAATCTCTAATCAAAAGTCAATAAAATAAGGAAAATCCAAAGAAGGTCCTTCACGCAACACACTCATATTTTCTTCCTTTAGAAATCAGCATAAAATACCAAACAATTTGTATTATTTTTGTAGGATGACAAGGTAGGCAACATGAGCTTAAGTCTGAACTTGTGAGAGGGGTGAATGGTTACTGGTATTATTAAACACAAAATCCATGAATATTGTAATATTAGTAATACTGAGCTATATTAGAGGAAGTTGTGATGCTTGGTGAAGGAATTTATTATGAACCTTGGCATGGAGAAATTGAAATGCATGTTTTATAGTAAATGAGTCTTGTGACTGAGACAATGTTTCAGTGGCTAAATTCTGCTTAGCTTACCCCTATATATTCTTGGTGTGGGCACATTCCCTAAGCCCTCCAATATATTCATTCTTTTGTGAGGAAGCCCCTTATCACCTTGTAGAGAGTATAGAAGTGCAAATGGGGGAGGCATGCTAACTTTCACATTAGAGCCTCTTGAAAACTCACATCTTAACATATACAAACATTTTGTCTAGTGTTTGTACTAATGAATTTTCTATGTTATATTTCATTTTTGTTCAATCTGTCAATATTAAAGTATAGATTCTTTGCAAATCATGGATCTAAATATATTTTATGTAAGGTGGTTTTCAGTCACAGTTATGCTGCTCTAGTCAGCTGTGGCATATGAAACATTAATTTAGGTCTATCAATTTCATGTAAAAGATCCAGTCAATTAGTTCCTATGATAACAACTGCTATACACAAATCCCACATCACTGAATTGTTTTATCAGAAAAGCAGCTCCTGTGTCTGAAATGTGAGCAATATACCAAGTCATAAATGACTATGGAGTCTGAATTCATACAGCCATGAAAGAATCCCCTTTCATTGATATTTCCATATTCATATAATAGCCCAGAACCCTGATTAGTTGTTAATTCCCTCACAAAGAATAGTTACTCACTAAGTTGGTAATGACAGGTTCATCTTGAGGGTCACACATGGTTCTCCCAAACTCTGCTGAACTTTTCTTCTTTATTTTGGTGCACTGTCCTTTATGGCTGTTGATAAGAGCATACTCTTTATGTTTCAAGGCGGCCATGATGGCAGAAGAGCTGAAGAAAGAGCAAGATACAAGTGCTCACTTGGAGAGAATGAAAAAGAATCTGGATCAGACAGTGAAGGACCTGCAGCTTCGCCTAGATGAGGCAGAACAGCTTGCTCTGAAAGGGGGGAAGAAGCAGATCCAGAAAATGGAGGCCAGGGTACATACTGGGGATGAAGGCTGGTGTCAACCTACAAGATTCTTCATTGCTAAGAAGCTCCTATTTCAGATCTGCAGAGTCACATCCTTTTTCCCTTGACCTCTTAGATCCGAGAGCTAGAATCTGAGCTTGAGGGAGAGCAGAAGCGAGCAACAGAAGCCATCAAAGGTATTCGCAAGTATGAAAGGCGAGTCAAAGAATTGACTTTCCAGGTAAGAGTCTAAGCAGGCAAACTGCTTCCCAGTTCTTAATTTTCTTGGGAAACTATGCATATTTATTAAGCATAACTCAAAATAGTACAGTCCCCTTATCCATGGTTTTGATATCCAAGGTTTCACTTACCACTGCTTCACATCCCCCCCAATGTTTATGGGTCTTTCTTGGTTCTCTGTTATGATTTCATTTTATACTTCGAGCCCCAATATAGTCAAAATATAGATTTGTTATTATCTATAGTTTCAAGCTCCCCAGGGGGATCTTGGAAGTTATCTTCTGTGGGTCATACTATATATCGGCTAAAATGTTGCTCTCTTTTCTAGGGAGAAGAGGATAGAAAAAATGTGATCAGGTTACAGGATTTGGTGGATAAGCTTCAGCTGAAGGTCAAATCCTATAAGAGACAAGCAGAAGAGTCTGTGAGTTATTTAAACAAAATGATTTTATTCAGGGAAAAATGTCCCAGTTTTGACATTACAGATATAATTGTAACTTGCTTTTTTCATCTGAGTGTTTTTATGTGGTTCCTTCTTGGCAACAGGATGAACAGGCCAACGTTCACCTCTCCAAATACAGGAAAGCTCAGCATGAGCTGGAAGAAGCTGAAGAAAGGGCTGATATTGCTGAGTCTCAGGTCAATAAACTTCGAGCAAAGAGCAGAGAAATTTCTAGTACAAAGGTAAGTGCTTCCTCATGTATCATGGGAAACCATTTGTACCTGCTAAAGGTGGTCATATGTATAGACTGACTTGCAGCAGGGGATTGAAAGGAATGCAGCATTCCGGAGAGAATCCTAGGGGTTAGTGTTTTCCATTAAAAGCAATGTTCAGAAGGAAAAAAACAGTATGTCCATTCATGTTCAGGTTAAAAACAGGATAGAAACAGTTTAGCTTCAAATTTTCTGCATCTTCAGTATCGGTGAAATCAATGGAATTGGGTAGGCAGGGAAAGAGAGAGTAGCTCCAATATAAAGCAGCATATAGACAAGAGATTCTACACAAACATATTCAGCTGTTTTCTGCTAATTAAGTAGTCACATATGCATGCAAAACTCTCAGGTAAAGCTTCTTCTATTACCTGGGATGTTAAAATCAGTATCTGGACAGCCCATTTGAACATTCCATCCTTTTCTCACTTCAAAGGCACAGCTATGACATCCATTTATGCTCTTTTCACATGGACATACTCATCTGGTTTGTGTATACACAAACACAGGCTTGAGCCACAACATCTTTATCCTTCAACTGGGGCCTCCATCATATGAGGCTGAAGTAAGCCTGGGCTAGACCTGCTGAAACAACAGAGGAATTATGACTTCCACTCCCAGACTGTGTAGTCTCTTCACAAGTCCAAGCCCATCTCAAGTCTCAGGATAATGTCTGCAGTCTTGTGCATACAGGCAGTCCCCGAATAACAAACATCTGACTTACATATGATTTCTAGTTACAAACAGAAAAGGTGCACTGCTGAAGCTTTATCACCAATCCTAAAAACCAAGACACTAAGAATATTTTGGTTGGGCTGTGTAATTTTGTTTGCACAGTATAATGGCTGAAACTTCACACTTCCTTCAGTTTGATTTTTATTATTTGTTTTTGTTTTTTGCCAGGTGGTAATAGAAAGTGAAGAGTGATTTCAGTGCAAATCTGAAGCCAGGAATGTATGCAAATGCATATATTCTTTGAGCCCTGATGTTGTTTGAAAACTGTAGAAATCCTGTAATCTTTCCTCAGTCACCCAAATAGACAATAAACTATGCTTTTGCCTAAATGTTTGGTGAGTTTTTTCCCCCTATGTTAACAGTCTAGCATCAATAAAGATCAAGGAAGCATAACAGTGACCTGTTAAAACAATTATTTGTTCTGTTGATGCTCCCCACTATATTTCCTCTTTATTAAAGAAACAAACATGTATGGTGTTAGCAAACATTCACAAACTCATTTTTGATTTCACGTTATCAGATGAAATTTGATTGGTGACATATGCTGATATATGGTTGTGTTGATGCATGTACTTCAATTGATATTGTGAACAGATGCATCCCCTATCTCCTTGTGCAATACCCTGTATACCAGTAGCATTGGGGCACAATCCTTCATCCAATCAACATAAGAATAAGGACTTTAAATCATTAAACATTATTAAATGAACAAGTTATTTGGCAGAGAGGGAGAATATGCTGGAGAGAAGAGTAAATTTCTTTTCTATTTTCATTTTCTAGTCCTGGCCCTCCGTCCCTCCAAACAGTCTCTTGGCCATCCTGGACTTAGTGAAATGAGAAAGAGAAAGAGGGATCTGGGGAAATAAGTAATAAAGAGCAACAGAGAGAATCTTTTCCTCTTTCCTCTTTTTTCTCATTTCCATCGTATTGAAAATCATAAGCAACAAAGATGGAAGTGAAAAATCTTCCTATGAATTCATGTTCTATCAGACCCTTTCCTGTCAAATATTGGAATAGATGAAGGTATTTGTTACACCCTAGCACCCAGCACCATACCAGAGTCCAGTGATCCAATAATAAAATGTTTATCGAAGAAAGTTTATATAAAGGTAAAAAGGACAAATCCAAAAGAGACAGTCAGGATATATAATGCAATACACAAAAGAAGCCAGAGTTCAATAGTAGTAATCCAAAAATGCCAGGTTGAACACCAAAACCAAGGAATCTAGGAACATAGAATTAATCCACATGTATATCCAGAAATATGAAAACAGGAACCTCTCCAAGGTAAATCTTCCAAAGGTACATAGGCATAAACAGGAACATGAAACAGGAATCTTGACAATATAAGAACCATGAACTTGGAAGCATGATCAGGAGACCGATTTCCATTAGCAACATTGTCTTCTCTGAAAGCCTGAAGCCAAACTTAATATAAACCTGCTAAGGCACCCATCACATCATGCCTAACATCATGCCCAGGACATCATGCTTCCCATGACATCATGGATTTCAAGGTCTTATCTCAAATCCTCTGGGATTATCTAGTTTTCCTGATTTTTGCGTACTGCCTTCTCAGGTCTAATCTACACTCCCTTGAAACCCCCTTCTTCCCAAGGCCTTTTCTCAAGGGAACTGGCACTTTCATTTCCCCGTTGCCTGAGAACAAGCTGAGGAATTCAAAACATCAGCCTCGTCTGCCTGCAATTTCCCCCGAACACTCACAGACTCCTCACTTGGAAGCTTATCATCTCCCTCACCTTCTGAACATTCAGAAAAATCCTCTGATGTTTGCCAGACTACAACAGTATTTTGCCCAGAGCTAAAAATGCAGTTTATCTGATACCAGTATGAGGCTACATAAACAAACAAGGAAATGTGAATCTTTATGAAAGAGTTATTAAGAATGTTAACTCTCAGAAAATAAAATTAAAAGGTTATCTATTATATGATTTTTCTTACTGTAAGCAAATTGGATCTTATTTTTTGCTTATTTGCCACTTGAATTGCAAAGGTCTTTGAATGCAGTGGGGGTGTAAGGGGGGAATGAAAGGTGTGATAAGTTCTTTCAAATCTGCCTCACTGTCAACTTTAATCCAATGTCTTATATGCTAGTTCTTGCACAACATAATAATTCTATGAATAGTTTTCTCTGGTGGCTGCAGAAGTAAATAACCAAATGTCAATTTTTGTATATTTGTTTCATAATAGAATTTTCAGTTATTAAAAAGGATAAGCAAATAAAACTAAAAACAAAAAAAAACAGAAAAAGCAACAGGAAGTTGAAAACTACTAGCAACTACTTTAGTATATATATATATATATATATATATATATATATATATATATCACTATAAACATTTTTTTAAAACTTGCAAGCCACTAAAACTGAAAAAAGTGGGAGAAATAAATATAACAGCAACAACATGTTACATTTTAAAAGTTTGGATATGGTTCAGCTAGTCTCAGAATAAATTCAAGAGTTTTTCCTGCCTCCACTTAGAGTGCCAGATTTTTACTGTTTTGTGGCAAACGCCTGTCAAAAATTACACTAATTTTTCAGCTTCAGACATCAAATTTCCTTATGGCTGTGCAGTACTCAAGACATGGAAAAGCCTCCTCATCATAAAGAGATTCTGGGTATGTCATTTCCACACCAACAAAAATCTATGGTGCTAAAATTATCTTTTGCAGGAGACTTTGAGATGTTATTTTGTTTTTTAAAAATCCTAACGTTTAAAGTTTCCTTTTTTAAAAAGTGCTATTCAGTTTGTCTAATGTATTACTAAAGTGTTATTTTCTTTTGTAAGAAAAGCCATTAGAAAAGGCCCAAATTCTCTCCTTCAATGTTTTAAAGATCATTTTTAGTTATTGATTGGCTTTAAATCCAACAGTATCCCCAAAGGCAATGTACAATGGGGAGAAAACATCCAAAACTTAGGTGTTGTGTGCTTTCAAGACCTTTCTAAGATACTAGCTGTGCCCAGCCACGCGTTGCTGTGGCATTTTCTGGTGGTGTTAGTGAGAAATTGTTGAGTTAGTGGTGGTATTGAATGTCTGTTGTATGGTAGTCTTTATGTTTAGTATGCACACTGAAGTGGATTATCTGGCAGTGTGGAGTCAAGATAATCCAGTTCAAAGCAGATAATATAAGATTCTAAATGGGTTATATAGCTGTGTGGAAGGGCCTTGAGTCTACACTGCCATATAATCCAGTTCAAATCTGATAATCTGTGAAAAAGGCCTAAGTGAGGCCTAACTGTGCCTGTCCCCTGGGCTGAGTAGGTTGCTAGGAGACCAAGTGGGCGGAGCTTAGCCTTCAAACTGGCAGCAATTGGATAAAAACTATTATTCCTCTCCCTGTAATTAGGACTTTATTTTTTCTTTTCTTTTTGTTGTATCAACCTAGAGCCGTGAATGATGGGTTGTGTTGTCAAATTTCGAGGTTCGGGGGCCTGTAGTTTTGTTGTTTAGTCCGCTTCCCTGATGCCATCACTCTTTTATATATATAGATAGTCAAACGAAGGCTAAGCTATCACAGGATTTTCTTGGCAAGATTTTTTCAGAGAAGGTATGCCTTATTGACTTTTCTTTCTCCTGAGGCTGAGAGAATGTCACTTGCTCAAAGTCATCAAGTGAGTTTCCATGGCCAAGAGCAAATTCAAATCCTGCTCTTAAGAGCCATAGTCCAACTACTACACCACACAGGCCCAAGCTTGAATCCGCTCAAACATTTCTGAAATTGGGCATTCAGCAACTTCCAAGTTCGATCTTTTTAATTTTAAGAGTCTTTTCTCCTCCCCTGTCCTGTTTTATTTTGTGGGCATAGCCTAGTGAAGGTGGTGTGAGCTAAAATTGGGTACCCAGCTGTAGTGAATCTTACCTGTTAGGCCGGAAAGGGAGCCTGGATAAAAGTAGGGCAGGCCTCCATTTTGGGAGGGAATGCCAGGGAGGCAGCCATCTTAAGTGAGGCTGGTTGAAAAGGGGAGGAGTTTGGAGACTCCTAGGATTGGCCAGAGGAAGTTGGGAGGAGCCAAGTCTTAGAAAGGAGGGAAGAGAAGGAAGGGAGCTTCAATCATTGTTTGAGTGAGTCCGAGTTGAGCTGAGTTGGGGGAGAGAGGGAGTTTGGAAGTGTAGGTTAGAGACTTGCTTGCTGTGAGCTGACAGGGAAAAGGTCAGGCAGCAGTTTGATTCCTTGTGGGAATGGGCACAAGGGATTGGCTCTCTAGGCTGGGCTAGTTAACAGAAAGAACTCTAGGATAGAGTTAGTCAATTACCCAGGGGACTACCTAGTTAGGTTAGTCAAACTCATTACTATTCTCAGAGATAGAGCGAGGGTTTTGGTAACCAATAGTTAGATTGGTCTGGTTAATGTGTCTGTAACTAAGTGAAGTGAACTGAACAAACAAGTCAAGCTAAAGAACTTTTGTAACAAGTCATGCTTTTTGTACCTCTCAGAAGTAGTTAGTTGTCTGTTTTAAAGAAAATAAATCTTGTTCTATTTAACTTTCAAAATGTCTCTACAGTGCCTCATTCCATCATCAAGCCTGTGTGATAGTTCCAACCTTTTAACATCCTGGTATTACAGAAAAGCCTCTCAATAAACAGTTGTTTGGGAGCCAGGCGTAACAGCAGTGTTGGCAGAAGTGGGAGAAGTTTACCGCAAATAATTTTAAAACAAAAATCCTAAACAACTTAGGTTGGTGGCAGCTTTAATTTTAAAAGAAAATGTTAAAAACCAGCAGGGTCACGTCTCTCTAACACGTATCCCTCCTGTGCCTCCGTATTGTGCGTGTGGCACGGTGTGTTATAATTGGTGTCAGCGGTTTGCTATACCATCCCTGCTAAATTTGTCCGTCCCTCCACTGTCTCCAGCAAGTCATTTTATTAGAGGCTTTTTAAGTTATAGCTACAGTATGACCAACTAAGAAAACAGCATTCCTGTTAAACTTCTCCAAAGAGAAAAAGAAGTGGCTGAAGGGAAGAGTGAAAACTGAAGCACTTGGCAGGGTCTAGATGCCACCTCTCTTAGGAAGCTTATGCACTTATGCCAAAAGTCTAAGTATAGGCAGTCTTAAAGGATTCTTGTGGCTACTCTATCTTCCGATAAAGCATTCCACAGGAGCTAAATTTCCTGCACTTCCTTGTCGAAAAGGATTGTGGTGTCATGGCAATACTGACAGCTACGTGAGGTTTTAAACTGGCAGGGTAGACTAGGAAGCCTGCAAATAACAGAGGTGTTTTTTTGCCATAAATGGTGGATAATTTTTTTTTGCAATATCATTTTTATTGTGACTTTCATATAATTCTTGTAACAATGTAGATTGTCTTTTCTCAATACATTAAAAATACATACCCAGTAACACATAATCCATTTATCACAATGATAAATGGTGGATAATTTTTGAAAACTGATGTCAGCCGTTATTGTTGCTCTAATTTAATGATATGACTACATACTGTGAAATTATTAAGATGCTGAGAACACTAAGAGCATGGCTTGCCATTAACTGCACATCAAGCTAAAATCCAGCAGATGAAAACTCCCTCCTGTGCAAACACAACTCTAAGGGAAATTTTCTAAAGGCACCTGCTCCTGTCTGATCTTAGAAATGAAAGTGAATAACAGGTGCTGTAGACTATGTTTCAGGGGAAGGAACTGGCAAAAGCACTTTTGAGTATTCCCTGCCTAAGAAAACCCTATAAATTTAGAATCCTAAAGTTGGAAGAAACCACAAGGGCCATTCAATTCAGCCCCATTCTGCCATGCAGGAACACAACCAAAGCACTCCAGACACATGGCCATTCAGAAACAGATAATCCACCATACTCTGAGGCAATGAGTTGTACAACTCTTAGAGTCAGGAATGTCTTCCTAATGTTCAGGTGGAATCGTTCTTCTTGCAGTTTGAATTCAATACTTCATGTCATGGTACTGTCATCAGTTAACAAGCTTGAACACACAGACTCATATAATGTAACGGTAAAAAGAACAGAAGTCCAAACAAATAAAAGAAAAGTTGACTTATAACTAGGGCCAAATTTGGTTGCACTTTCATACTGTCAGATGCTAATGTTGGATGCCACTGGAAAATATTCCCAGGACATATTTGCTTGTTTTCTTCTCTCTGTACCAAGGAACAGCTCTTTATAGTGGGAGGGAAAGTAAGGGTAATGTATGTTTGGTGCATTTTATAGAAAGCAGATAGATCTGACAGATTATTGTCTTGATACAACAGATGTTGCAGTTGTTGTGTGTTTTCCGGGCTGTATGGCCATGTTCCAGAAGTATTCTCTCCTTACGTTTTGCCCACATCTATGGCAGGCACCCTAAGAGGTTGGGAGGTATATACCTCACAACCTCTGAGGATGCCTGCCATAGATGTGGGCAAAATGTCAGGAGAGAATACTTCTGGAACATGGCCATACAGCCTGGAAAACACACAACAACCCTGTGATTCCAGCCATGAAAGCCTTCGACAACATATTCAACAGATATGTTCTTAAACAATGTGAAGAAGTGAATAGGATATCCCTATCTCTGATCCTTTCAACAACAAGTACGAATTACAGCTTACATTACTGTACATTGCCACATGGCGTCTCCCTAAAACTGGACTGGGTTTGCAAGACAAATAATAAATTCCAGGGAAGCTGACATGGAGACAGATATCTGAGAATGGTTCCACATCTATGCTCAGAGCTATTTTGATTAATCCCCTTGAGGAGAAGAAACCTGGATCATGCAAATTGAAAGCGTTGCTCATTTTCATAGCTGATATAATTTACCACCTCTTTTAATCTATTTTCCTAAAGACAGAATGACAAACCTCAAGAAAATTCATTTAGACTTAAATGAGAACTCATACTATGTTCCTGAATACAGCTGAAACACTAACTCTAGATAGGTATGTTTGAAATCTTAACCTTAACATGTGTGGTTCCCACCAGCAGCAACAAAAATTAAAAAATAATCTTTAAGCACTACTGTGCTCATTACAGTCTCAATTACAATTTCATCATGTGGGAGCTATTCACTCGGTTGAATCCAGATTTAGGCTGGATGAATTACATTTTACAGTACTGTGCATTGCCACACGGCGTCTCCCTAAAACTGCACTGGGTTTGCAAACAGAAGCGAAAGAGGAACCATCCCCATGGATCTCGATCCTCCTCCTTTTTCTTTAGGCCCGCAGCACTTATCTTTGTGTGGACAAAACAGAGATTTGCAGGATGAAAGAAAAGGAACAAGGGTCCTATCCTGCTCCTTTTCTTGTATACTGCAAATCTCTACCATATAATCCAGCTCAATGTAGTTAATCTGCATTCATAAACTGGTTTATATGGCAGTGTAGATGGCACACACCCCCTCCTTTACTCATCACATGGAGGGCGTAAGAGAAGGTGTGTTGGCACCCTTTCCCTCCCCTCATCAGATGGCAGAAAGGGCAGCAACGCACCTTGCCCTGCCACCCTTTCTGCCATCACACAGCAAAAAGGGGAGGAAGGAACTACATTTTCCTCCCCTCACTGGAGGAGAAAGTGCCTTTTGGGAGGAAAGTGGCCGGGGCCTGCTGCACGCCGTGTGATGGTATAAGGCAGGCCCCATCCTTGCCACAATTAAAAGCTGGAAAAATGGGGGGGGGGGGGGGGGGTGCCTCATGTAAAAAAATACCTTAGGCAGAAAAAAACGAAATGCAAAGATACAGAATGGTTTTACAACAGTCCATGAGAAAAAGATCTTGAAGTCTTTGAGGACAACAAGTTGAACTTGAGCCAACAGTGTGATGCAGCAGCTAAAAAAGCCAATGGGATTTTTGGCAGCATCGAGGGAAGTCATGGTGCCTCTCTGTTCAGCTTTGGTTAGACCTCACCTGGAATACTGTGTCCAATTCTGGGCACCACAATTTAAAAGGGATATTGACAAGCTGGAAGGTGTCCAGAGGAGGGCGACTAAAATGATCAAAGGTCTGGAGACCATGCCCTATGAGGAGCATTTTAAACAGCTGGGTATGTTTAGCCTGCAGAAGAGAAGACTGAGAGGAGACATGATAGTCATGTATAAATATGTGAAAGGATGTCATAAGGAAAAGGGAGCAGACTTGTTTTCTGCTGCCCTTGAAACTAGGACTTGGAGCAATGGGTTCAAAATACAGGAAAGGAGATTCCTTCTGAACATTAGGAAGAACTTCCTGACTATAGGAAATGTTCAGCAGTGGAACTTTCTACCTCCGAGTGTGGTGGAAGCTTTTAAATCAAGGCTGGATCACCATCTGTCAGGGGTAGAGTGATACCTTGATTTAAGAATTTAATTTGTTCTCTGTTTTCTTAAGTCAAAACATTCTTATCTCAAAGTGAATTTTCCCATTGAAATGCTATTCATCAATTTTGGCCCCCAGACCCCCTCCATTTTTTGTTATGTGTTTTAAAGTAAGAAAATGTTTTCCCCTGACATTAAGTCTAGTTGTGTCTGACTCGGGGGGGGGGGGGGGGTCGTGGTCATCCCAATTTCTAAGCTGAAGAGCCAGTGTTGTCTGTAGACACCTCCAAGGTCATGTGGCCAGCATGACTGCACGGAGTGCCATTATCTTCCTGCTGGAGCAGTACCTATTGATCTGTTGATCTACTCACATTTGCATGTTTTTGAACTGCTAGGTTGGCAAAAACTCGGGCTAACAGCTGGAGTTCACCCCGCTTCTCAAATTCGAACCGCTGACCTTTTGGTCAGCAAGTCCAGCAGCTCAGCGGTTTAACTCGCTGTGCCACCGGGGGCACCAATTTACTTTTTAAATAACAAGTAATGTATAAATGCACACTCACATGCAACAGTAAACAAAAAAGGGCAAATTTAACATGATTGAAGCACAAAGTTGTGGCAAGGAATTACATTTGAGGCACCAAAATAGGTGTTGGCCAGTGTAACAGCAAGGCAAAACAGCAACATTTTCTTCATACTGTACAGTACAGTACTAATTCTAGCCTCCCTCCCTCCCTCTCTTCCTGAAGTGAAACATACCAGGAATAAAAAGCACACAAAATGAACTAACCTAAACTTTCACAGTGGACATCAATCTCGGAAAGCAAAAAAAGAGGCAAGCAGACAGCAATCCCCGAAAGCAGAGACAAAACAACAAAAACAAAAACCAAACAAATCCAAATCATAACTGAATGAAATAATAATAATAATAATAATAATAATAATAATAATAATAATAATAATAAACTTTATTTTTATATCCCGCCCCATCTCCCCAAAGGGACTCGGGGCGGTTCACAACAGGGACAAGCCCGAAACAACAAATCTTTTTTTACACTTATGAAAATGGAATATTTTTCCAAAGATATAAACACAAAAGATAAATAGCAAAAAAGCAAAATAATATGCATGGACACACACACATATACTTGAATGCATATTATTCTCAATATTCTAAGGAAACTACTTCGGCTGATGATAATTCCCGGAACAACACTAACTGACCAGATCATCTCCTTGGAGCACAGGCCGGGAAAGTTCTGAAAGGAAGGGATGTTTCATTCTGACTTGATTTTATACAAGCAAATAACAATCTGGTTTCATAATTCTGGAAAACCTTCTTACTAAATAAAAAGATAAGAACAGTTAAAGATTATTCTGCACAGTACTTGTTCCTCTGTATCCCCATCCCCAAATTAGGGGCATTTCATGACTTTTTGCTGTTTGGGAGAAGGAAAAGATGGTGTCCTTCTCCACTCCATGTTCAGAAACATGCAGGTAAATCTTGATTTTGTCTCAGGCAATGGGACAGATTCTTCTGTCATGCCTGAGGACAGCAGATGTGCATCGGAGATACAGAATATGGATTTCAGACTGTGTTGTCTTCCAGCAGCTCAGTACTAACCTACCCTTCCATAGGGAGATCTTGGTCTCTCTTTATACTCTGAGTATGTGGAACTGGGGCACAGTCTCTTCCTATCCACTAGTCGGAGACAGAGTCCCATGAGACAGTTACCAATTTATTGCATTTTGCTCTTGGTCTGCAATCCCATCATCACCCTTCAATTAAACTTGTGCCCTGAAGTCTTATTCTTTCACAAACCAGTCTTGGAAGCAAAATATGAAGCACCTGTGTGCCAACCTTTATGGTGCTGTTGATACACAAATGCATCCCACAAATGTTCACACTAGAAGAGGTCAAAACAAGGATGCTAATGCTCCAAAACTAATAGTCTGAAGCCCATATTTAAGTATCACTTCAAAAGTCCCATATTAGGATTTCTGTGCACTCTAGCCATCAGATTCAAAAGCAGCTTCAGGTTGGCAACCCACTCTTATTTCAAAGCAAGTACAAACTGCCAACACTGATTTATTGTGTTTCTATGCAGGTCCCATCCTTGCTGCAATTAAGGAAAGTCTTTGTAGCCAGTATGGAAATGTGGTTTATTATCATCTTAACAAGACAGTTAATCCTCTTTCCTACCAAGCAGATTGGCTGGCTAAACAAGGACTGAGGGAAATATTGCTGTTTTAATTATGTATAGGCATCGAATTGTTGCCAATTTTGTACGCCGCCCTGAGTCCCTTCGGGTGAGAAGGGCGGGATATAAATGTTGGAAATAAATAAATAATACATAAATAAACTCCTCCTTCTCCAGCCTAGTTGTGTGTGTGCACATGCTTGCGTGTGGGTGGGTGTGCCTTCAAGTCACCTATCAACTTATGGCAACTCCAAAAATTTCATAGCATATTCTTAGGCAAGAAATACCCAGAGCTGGTTTTACCATTTCCTTCATCTGAAATATAGAGTTTAGGACCTGGTATTCCTTGGAAGTGTCCCATGGAATTCCTTATTATGTGTGACCATCATCAAACTAGTCAATACTAGGCTGATGTGGTGACGTTTTCTCTCTATTACATCAGCATGTTAATAAGATCACCACAGGAATAGTCTGGTCTGTGCTGACATCTTGTCATTTCAGCTTACGCTGAGGCATCTCATGCTGGATTCAATCCAGCTTTCAAAAATGTGGGCTACAGAGGTCATCTCATTGCCTCTGACACCCTCATTGACTTCCAGAGCAATGAGTGAACATTTGGAAAAGTCTATTTAACACAAGCAATGTAATTGTAGTGATAAGTTGGTAACTGTTGTTGTGGTAGTGTGCTTTTAAGTTGTTTTCAACTTATAGTGCCCCTGAGGTGAGTCTATCACAATGTTTTCTAGGGCTGAAGATGTTTCAGTTGCCCAAGGTCACCCAATGGATTTTCACCCAATGGACTATGACTCTAGTCTTCAGAGTCATAGTCTAACACTAAAACACTATTCAGGTTGAAGTTGTTGTGCAATCAGATGTTTATCTGAAAAGGCAAACTGAGCCATCTCCTAGTAGAGACACCTGAAAGTATTATATTCACAGATCCATGCTCATATCTTGCAGTCTTCTTTCCATCTTTTCCCCCTTTCCCTATGCTGCTGAAATGAAGTCTCATAGAGTCCATCACATGATGCAGGGCAACTTCCAGCAGAACTCTGTGGGGCTCCGTTTCAGTAGCATAGGGAAACGGAGCCTAGAGTGCCTTTTGAGGAGACAGGCGATACTCAACTTCTAATAGTACAAAGCAGGGGAACGTGGGAGAAAGGCGGACCTGAAGGGGGAAAGTACGTGGGATGGCAGAAGATGGACCTTGATGAGGTCCTTACTGTATAGTGGTACCATTTAATAATTAGTCTAAGGCTGGAGACATACGAGTTCAAATTCTCACTTAGTCATGATGCAGCACATTGATAAATCTCAGAAGAGTTGATATTTTCCAGACTAAACTATTTTTGTGACCATTCTGTGGTCACCATAGGGTACAGGGAGAACCACGTATGTTTCTTGAAGTTCTTGGATGAAGGTGATATATTAAAATAATAAATACCTAAAGAGAAGGGAAGGTACCCCCAACTGCTAATATTAATGAAAATTGTTTCAATAACTAAATAGTAATAGCATTCATAAAATTCTAGGAACATACCTAGAGCGCCAAAATCCCATCAAGATTCAACCATGGTAAGACAGCTATTTGGGAATAGGGAGTTGGAGACAAAATGTCTTGAAATAAATTCAATCTCTTTGGATATTTGACATTCTATCTGAATGATTACTCGCTGATTCTTGAATCTGTGTTTTGGGGGCGGGCAGAGTTGCCTTCATATCGTAAAGAATCTTTCCATATGAAAGTCATTCTGGGTTGCAAAGCTGGCAGTCTCAGATTGCTCTGCCTTTGGGTAGAACAACTTGAGTTGGATTATCGAGGTCAAGTGCAACATTAAGGAGGGCAGGATGGAAAATAAATTTCATTGCCATACATGGAGGATAAGAGTTACCCAGGATTGACATTCTATTTCTGTACTCAGTCTGTTTGCCAGCTGGTAACTGCTGATGTGAAGGTAACTGATCTCAAAAAAAACATGGGTCCTTCATCTCCATAATGGAACATTACTGGGTGAAGGGTTAAAAATAGAGAGAGTCAATGTGATGCACCCAAAGCAGTCCTAAAGGAGCAGCTCTACTTTTGTAACAGCACAGAATGAGTGATGAATTTTGGTCTCCCATGCAAGAGCTGCTCCTATTAAAATTAAGTTATGAAGTAGTGAATGGACACTCCTCAAAAATGAGCAGCCCCTCAGCCTGACCAATCAGAAACTCAATCCACACCAGAAACAAATGAGATTGCCACCTTTCTCTTTGTTGCCGATTTTAAACTTTACATAATGAATTATTCAGTATTGTCCTATCACTGGGAAGTTCTGCATACTCCCAGAGGATGTTCCCAACAAAACCTAGGGTTAAAATCTTGCATTGAAGAGATGTAGCCTACTGTTTTACACATTTCAGTTGCACCTTGCATCATGCTACCTTGTTACAGACCTGTGATAACACAAAAAGAAATACATAGCCATGTACAACCATATGATCAATGCACAAAGGGCAACAATGTGCAAAGTACAACACACAATGCACCACAATCTTCAGTGGTGCCATACCCATAACTTTGCTGTTCTAACTTTTGGCTGAATATGGATAGTATCAATCTGCTAAAAAAAAGGACAACTGCATTGGTATGGGTAAAACCGGGTAAGCCTAGATGCACAATGCACTTTCTGTTCCCTTTCAACTTTTCACTGTAGATGGAAAACGGAAGTATACTGGTCCCTATAATACAAATAACACAATTGCTTAGCCATTTCTACTTGCTTTCATTTCAATTTATGCTCAATTGGGGTTGAAGAAACAGAGTAGAAATTAACACTGAGTTTGTTAAGCTGCTATCAAACAATGCCACAAAACAAGACTCTATGGGGCAAAATTGCATTTGATATCATATCAACTTTGGGAAACTGGACAGAAGCCAGATGGGGAAGGAAAAGCTTGTGCTTGCTGTACAACCACCAGAAATACAAAAGTACAAAAGAAAACAAACCAAGGCCCTCACCCCGGATACAAAAATAACCAACCCAGCCTTTACTATTATTCCCTCCAAAGTGGGAGCCTCTTTTGGAGAGAGACATTTTCTTAAACTAGAGGAAACCCAGCTTAAGGCTGCATTACATTATAACATCAATAATTTCTGAAGTCTGTTGACACTTATATGAGCTTATAGAGATATTTTAACATTCAAGCAGATCTATCAAAAACTCTGTAACAATAACAATGGCAATAATATTTAGATGGAACCAAAACTGTTTTGAAGTTTTATGAAATTATGTACAATATAGAAAAGACAAATTCTTATCATGTTCATTGGAGCATCAGTTGTGTCAGGAGAAACTGCAAATCACTTCTGGTGTGAGAGAATTGGCCATCTGCAAGGACATTGCCCATGGGACATCCAGATGTTTTACCATCCTATGAGAGGCTTCTCTCATGTCCCTGAATGGGAAGCTGGAGCTGACATATGGGAGCTCACCCCACTCCCGGGATTTCAGTCAGTAGTCTTGCCGGCACAAGGGTTTAACCCATTGGGCCACTGGGGGCTCCTAGGGTAATGTATAAAATCAAGTCTTTTTTAAGATAGTATTTTTTAAATAAAATAGAATAATAAAAATGAGAAAGAATGCATAAGAAGGAAGAGCAGAAAAAGAAAAAGAGGAAAGAGAAAAGAAAAAAGAAAAAATATATAAAAAAGAAAAAAAATATAGAAACCAATACTTCCAAACTTCTGCATGGGTATTCCTCTTTGTCGTGGTCTCTAATTTTGCTTTATCTCTTCATATTTCATCTTCTAGGGGAAGTGTTTTACTTCAATAGGTAATTTCTTCTAACCAATTCATTTTTTCTTGTTTCATAAAATGTATCTTTAAAGACCAATCTGTTATATTTTTCTCTATATGTCTTGGGTAATTGCTTATAAAATCAAGTCTTATGTACAGTAGAGTTTCACTTATCCAACACTCACTTATCCAACGTTCTGGATTATCCAACGCATTTTTGTAGCCAATGTTTTCAATACATAGTTTTCAATGATATTTTGGTGCTAAATTCGTAAATACAGTAATTACTGCATAGCATTGCTGCATACTGAACTACTTTTTCTGTCAAATTTGTTGTATAACATGATGTTTTGGTGCCTAACTTGTAAAATAATAACCTAATTTGATGTTTAATAGGCTTTTCCTTAATCCTCCTTATTATCCAACATATTCACTTATCCAACGTTCTGCCGGCCCGTTTATGTTGGATAAGTGAGACTCTACTGTATTAATAAAACAGATCCACTGAAAATGATTTTATTAATAATAATGACCAGCTAAAATCTCATTTATTATTTATTTTATTTATTTACTTAGTTTTTATCTCACCTTTCTCCCAATATAGGGACCCAATGTAACTTAAACAAAATAATGCACAATTGAAAATTTTAAAATGTAAATGCCTTAAAATGGGATTATAAAAATTAAAAAGCAAATAAATCCTTTGTGAAACATAGAAATATTAAAATAATTTAAAATGACACTTTAAAACTTCACAGCCCCCAAAATCCCACTCACACCATACACAGCACCATGCCTCTCATCATCCTGCACATGTGCAATGGCAGAGGTACATTTTTACTTGCATGCAAAGAGCCAGCATGGTCTTTTTTGGGAGTGAATTCCAGAGTCTGGGAACAGCTTTCAAAAAGGTATTTTCCCTTGTTCCTGCCAAACAAGCTTGAGGTCCTTGATGCGGGGGAGGCAGCAGGAGAATCCATGGGGGCAGCGGAGCAAATCGTGGGGCAGTGGGGTGAATCCATCGCCCAGCACCTCGCATCACTTGCATTACTCACTTGTCCATCACACGCATACCTTTCCAGCTTGCTCTCATGCCGTCCCCAGCATTTTCAATCTAATTACAGGTAGTCTTCTGTGTTTTACCTGTTGTAGAACAGTTTGCCAATGCAGCCAGCATGCAGCCTCGCCAGAAGTAGATGTGCATCATGTGATGGGATCTGGTGGGCTCTGTGCTGACTGTCTTGGTGAACTGTTTTATGACAGGGACTTTTGTCATTGTGATGAGGTTGAAAGAGAAGGTCCTCTTTAGATGATAACAGAGTTCTAATGGACTCATAACAGGATATATTGTCCTTCAAATAGCCTGGACAACAAGCTGTACAGGGCTTTATGGTTCATAACAAACACTAACAATGTGCCTGGAAATGAGTTGGCAGGCAATGGAGCTGTTGCAACTGGGGATGGTATACTCCTTGTAGTCAACTCCAGTTAATAACCTGCCTGTAACTCTTTGAACCAACTGAAGTTTCTGAGCACTTTTTCAAAGGAAGTCCCACATAGAACACATTACCAAATAGGATGTATTAAAGACATGGCTGACTCCTCCAGGAATGGGTGCAATAGCACACTAATTTAACGGTGCAAATGCAGTCTTGGTCAATGCTGAAATCTGGCCTCCAGGTTCAGAGCTAAATCCAGGAGTATCCCTAAACTGCAGACATGCATTTTCTGGGGCGGTGTGTGTGTGTGTGTGTGTGTGTGTGTGTGTGTGTGTGTGTGTGTAATGCCACCTAACACAGGCTGAATTCTTATACCCATAATTTCTTTTGAATGAACAGGAGCACCTCTGTCTTGTCTAGATTAAGTTCCAAATTTTTTTGCACTCATACATTTCCTTACAGCTACCAGGCACCGGTTTAGCACAGGAACTGCTTATTTGAAATTACAGTAGAGTCTCACTTATCCAAGCTAAACGGGCCGGCAGAAGCTTGGATAAGTGTATATCTTGGATAATAAGGAGGGATTAAGGAAAAGCCTATTAAACATCAAATTAGGTTATGATTTTACAAATTAAGCACCAAAACATCATGCCATACAACAAATTTGACAGAAAAAGCAGTTCAATGCGCAGTAATGTTATGTTGTAATTACTGTATTTATGAATTTAGCATCAAAATATCACGATATATTGAAAACATTGACTACAAAAATGGCTTGGATTATCCAGAGGTTTGGATAAGCGAGGCTTGGATGAGTGAGACTCTACTGTAGATGAAAAGGGGTGGTAGAGCTGAGTGTCATAATCATACTGGTGACACCTGTCTTCTAAACTCTGTATAACCTCTCCTAGTGGTTTCATGTAGATTTTAAATAGCATGGGGACAAGATTGAACCCCAAGGAACTCCATAGACAATAGCCAAGAAGTTAAACAGTAATCCTCCAGCACTATTTTCTGGGATCATCCCTCCAAGAAAGAATGGAGCCACTGAAGAAAAGTACCTTCAAGTGCTGTTCTAAAGAGGTGACTCAGAAAGATACTAATGCCAATAGTATTGAATGCCACTGAAAGGTCCAGCAAAACCATCAGAGACAGACATCACTTATCCAGCTCCTTGTACAGATATCTGTCCCATAATCTAGCCCGGAACCAGACTGAAATGGATCTAGATAATTTTATCTTTCAGGAACCATTGGAGTTGAGAAGTTACCACATGATTCAGTACCTTGCTCAGAAATAGTGAACTGAAGACTAGTTTATAGTAGTCAAGTATGGTAGGATCCAGGGAAGATTCCTCTAAAAGAGGTCTTACCACAGCCTCCTTGAGGCATGTGGGGAACCTGGTTTGATGCAACAAGGCATTAATCACTTCCTTTACCCACTTCACCAGTCCCCCTCTGGCCTATTTAAGGTTCCTGTCCACATCCTCTGGCTGCACAAATTGAAAAGTATCCATCAACATTTCTTGCGACTGTTATGTATCACCATCATCATCATCATCATCATCTTTTATATACTGCCCCCTCTCCCCAAACTGTATTAACTGTGGTGTCTAATGATCTCATCACATGGGGCTTTTTGCCTGTCCTAGGATGCTGCTGAAATGCAGGCAGGACAGAGCCTTCCAGAGCACATCACATGACGCAGGGCTACTTCTTGTGGGGCTCTGTCCTAGCGGTGTCTTGGCAGCGTGGTATAAGGTTGCTCTGAGAACATGGGTAACTACAGGCAGGCAGGAAACACTGTGGGATAGTAAAAGAGCAATGCGGGGCACTACTCAACAGTTTTGTCTGTTGCCCCACAGATACACCTCACTTCCCCACAGATCCCCCAGTTGTCCCCCAGCTTATGGAACTCTGTCTGATGAGGTCCTAAGTCATAGCAAATCCAAGTGACTTCATATGTAAAATTATGGGCAAGTTATTTGCCGTGTACTGTTGAGAAGGGTTCATTTCTTTGGACCAGATTGTACTAGATCCCTAGCCACCCCAAACAGTCCTGAAAATCAATTATGTGCCAATGCAATATTATTAGAAATGCTTTTTTGTTGCCTTTATTATCCTACCATAAATCTTTACCTGTTTCTAGATTGAATCATTCAGATTTTTTGGCCACTATTTCTGTAATCTGCCACTGGCACTCACTGATAGGAATGGGTTGCAGTTCCAGTCCCACACTTGGGAGTCTTTAGTACTACGCACTGCTTTTTTCACTGTTAGTAGTTTTTACATGAACACTGAGAGATTTGAACATTAAATTTTGCATCAGTAAAAGTGAAGATTCTTTCACATCTATGTTAAGCACTATATTTTCATCTTATTCCATTGTCTATTTTATACCTGTCATCAATGCCCAGCTTTATGCATCCTTCGTTTATCTGGTTCCTGGAAATGCCTTAAGGATTCTAAGCATGAATGCACAGACACCATTCCACAACACACAATCTTTCCAGGATATCTTTTATATGTGCGTGTTATCACTTGCAAAACAGGCCATAGGGATACCACAGGTATATTAGAATGTTCCTCTTGCAAACTTACTCATGAGAAGTGTTACATTTAAACTGTGTATCTGAACTATGCCTATCTAGCTGGCATCCTAATGACATTCATCAATGAGAAGGCATTCAATTTAAACATGATGCTAAGAAAATGCATAGCTTTCCAGATAACTTTCTTCATCATGATCAGTGTCACCTTCAAATTAGAGAAACAATGCAAAATCAATCTTCCTTGGAACAAAGATGCCATATTTCAAAAGAAAGATGAGGATGTAGGGACAAAATAGAACACACATCATGCACAACAAAAGCAGAAGAAAGGGAAGGAAAGACAACTTGGTACACCTGCCATTGAGATGGTTAAAATCCTTTGAATTCAGGCCAACAACGAGCAGGTGTATTGCATTTAGTTCAGGAATGGACACAACCTGTTTTGCAGGAAAAATATTAACAAATTGTAACAGCTTAAAGGGGTCTACTGAACAGGTGGATGCAAGAGAGATCTAGGGCACAGAGATCTGTATTTATTTATTTACTTATTTTATTTCCATCATTTCTATCCCGCCCTTCTCACCCAAGGGGACTCAGGGCAGTTTACAGATCTGGCAGAATTCGATGCCAATACACCACAGTACAATAAAATAAAACAATAAAACAGTTAAAAGCAGTTAAACGAAATTACAATATACAAAATTTAAAACAATATAAAGTACTTGAACCAGTGATTTCATGGCATTGGATCAGAGAGGGAAGACTCTATCACATGAAGCCACAATTCCCCAGCAGTCATGCAATCATTGATAGCAGCTTGTTATTGCACGTTCTTCCATGCACACAATTGCATTGATTTGTGATTCTGCATTTGTATACCCTTGTAATTAATTTCAAAAGCAATTTTCAAATTCCAGCTATGGTTAATATTGAAAAGCCAAATGCTAAAGTAAATTTAAAATTACCAGCTCAGGAATAGTGAATGGGAGAGTGGGAGAAGAGGATAAACCATACCCTGACAAAATTTCAGTGCTGGCACAGAAGTAGAAGGGACGATGAAAACTTTGCAGGATTAGCAGTTATTGATAAGTTAATCACAGGAAGGAGGCAGACTAGCTGTAGGATGTGTGTGGACTCTTATGATAGAGCTGTTTTACCTCCTTCGTGTGATAAACTCCACAGACTAGGAACTCTGATGGTGAAACGATTCTCCTAATGTCCATCAATCTCTCTGCATGAGTTATAAAGCACAGGTTTTTTTGAAAATATGTCTAAATTGCACTGGAGGTTCTGATGACAGCCATAACATTGTTGGTGACATAAAGGGTCAGCATTGCAGAATCAGAGTGGATCTCTTAGAGTGGCTGCTTGGATACAGGCTGTCCGAGACCTACCATCATGGAAAGATCTCATCCTTATTTGAATATCTTGTTCTCCAAAATAAAAAGGAAGATCATGAATTGTAGATCATAGCATTGTGAAAGAAAAGATAGGGAAGACAAGGCATGTCCTAAGATGGCTGTTAAGACTATCACACTGTTTTTTTGTTGCTGCTGCTGCTCCTGTCCTTTACTATGCTTGTGCCATAAGTCCCTTTCTCCTCTCCCACTGTGAACTTTTCAGCCTTGTCAGATTACTCACCAGCTGTGTAACAGGAACCCTTCAGCTGTTTGATGTATGTGGGGTGAGCATGTCTGTGCTTCATCCTGTCCTTTTGAGACCCTGTGTCCAAATACCTGATGCTGGGTGAAGATAGAAAGAAGACATTTGTTAACCCTTTATCTATGGTCAATAACTTGAGATGCTGCTGTCATAATCCTGTTCCTCCAAGTTTATCTTTGGCTCCAATAGGCTGTCTAGAGTCCTGATAATGCTCACTACTTTCCCCTCCATGCTGTGATCACACTTGTCATTGGCAAATTTATGCCATTGATTGGTTGAGTATCCTCAAGCTACTTTCATGATACAGATATCATCTGCCCTGCTTAGATCCATATCTCCAATCCCTTGATATGAGCAAATGGACAGTTGTTACTTTCAAGATTCTCTTTATTGTGATCCTTCAAAACCTCATGATGGAACTGTGCTATTCAGAACTTCACAGTCATTTAGTCCATTTAATGGCTTAGGTCCCATTCTCCTTGCAACCCCCACAGTGCCAAAGACCTCCATGAAGACATTCTTGCTAAACACAGTATCCAGGGGCAAAGAGTATTTCCTTTTAGCTGTCTAGCATGACCCTACAGAACTAGCTCTTTTTGAAACACTGGAGAGAGATGAATCAAACCTTACCACTTTCATGGTGCTGAGCCTGCAAGAAGAATCCTAATAGAAGTGTACAGAGATGAGACAGTGAGTTTAGGAGAGTATGGCTCCAGCATTATTTGCTTACCAAGCGCCAAGATTCCTGGGTGTTCTCTGGTTACAGGGAGAGAGGCACACTCCAAGGATAGGCATTCCTCTTCACATGTGCTGTTGGGAATGGCTGATCCCTGGAGGCATTTCCACTAATGCTGAAAACATGGCTGAGCACAGCTCCAGCAAGCTGCAAATCCCATAGGGAATGTTTCTGGAAATGCATTAATGCCCTAGCTCAGTTAAAGATCTGGGTTGTTGTTTTATTGGAATTTCAAAACTATACCGCAAACAATATGAACTTTTGCCAGATGACACACAAATGCTATCACTGTATCTCAGATTTGTGAGATAGCTTCTCACAGACACAGGGCATGAATGGCGCCAACCATGAGGCTTGGCTGATTCCATTTCCCTGAACTGGACCCACCAATCCACATCAGTGTAGGACCATGATGACAAATGTTTTTGATGGAACAAAACTCTTAAAGTTGCAGTCTCTCTTCTTTGGCATTTATCTTATTTCCCTACTGCTGATTCAATTCTACTTCCTTCAAATTTCATTTCATTTCCACTGATATCAAGATGAATCATGTCTTCCAGACCACAATAGACTCCTAGCACCTCCCAGCATTCCTCATAATTGACTATGCAGGTTGGAAGGGAGCTATAGCCCAACTATATTTGGAGGGATGAATGTGATACAAATCAGACTGCGTATACCTTTCATCTGAGGCCAGGTGAGCAGAACTGAATTTACCCAAGCGCTTCAAAAATAGATTCTTGTCTTTTTTGAAACCACAATATTCTTGACAGACTAAAAGAACATGATGATACTATAGATGCTGTTGCTTCTGACTTTGTAAAACAAGCATATGGAATCTTTTGTTCTCATGTATCCGTCAGGCCAATCCAGTATGTCTTATCTTGAAGGTTGTGGAAATCACAGTGTAGAACATGCAATTATTCAAAGTTGCCCCAACACAATGAGAAAAAGAGAAACATCATGTGGTTCCCTGATATGGATTATAGGCTGTTAACTGTTCAAGTGAGGCTTTTGCGACAAAGCCCTGCCGGAAGTAGCTGTATGTCGTGGGATGGGAGCCAGAGGGCTCCATTGCAAGTAAAGAGGAACTGTCACATGCTGCCGAAAAGTACCCCGTCTGATGAGGTCCTAATGGGAATGGCAACAACATCTGTACATGGTGCATTCTGCTACCTACTCAACCAGTAATAATGTTCTGCCTTCAATTCTGAGTTGCCTGATTATTGGACTACCAGAGGCTAGAGATCCAAATCAGCTAGCAATAAAATTTTAAACACAAATGATAAAGCAATTATTATTGTTGCCTTGAAATAATTTCTGACATATCATAGAATTTTCTTGATGTAATTTGTTAAGTGGGGGGTTTGCTTTTGCTTTCTTCTGAGGATGTGAGAGTGTAGCTTGCCCAAAGTCACCCAGTGGGAATTCAACTCCAGGTCTTCCAGTGTTCAAGTTAAACTTTTACATCACATTGGCCTCAGCTAAAATAGTAGTTGGTGCAAATGTCTGAAAGACATTAAAATCAATTCAATTAAAGTATTGTGTTTAAACATTAATTTAAAACAATTAGAAACACATAAATATGCATCAGTTAGTACATGATCCCTGAAGTTCTAATGGAAGGAGTGGTGCATTGTTAATATGATAGACTTATGTACATGATTCCCCAAAACAAAAGAGTACAAAATAATCTAAAGATTCTCAATATGATATCAATATTAGAGCAGAAGTAGGCAACATCATGTCTAAAACCACCACTAGGGACCTCTTCACACGGGGCTAAAATTAGCGTCATGTGCTGGTTTAGCCCAGGTCACCCACGGAACCCGCCAGTTCTCATCAAATGATGCTGGTGTGGCTTTGTGGATGAAGGAGGGCTGAGCCGGCACATGCCAGTCATGGAAGCCACGCGCTCCACGCTGCACCCCATCTGATCACCCTCAGCTGGAGCTGGGTTCCCCATGCTCCTCAACAAAGCAGAGCACTTCCGGTGGTCATGTGACAAGGTCATCGGTGATATTCAGAAATTTTTTACTGTTGCCATTTTTTTCAGGACATCAGCACTGAGGTAAGGAAACCCCATTTGAGATCAGTATGGCAGTCTAGATTACTGGGGATTAAAATATTGATCAATAACATTAAACCACGACACATTAGTTCTTTGGATTCAGAATTCATCTAAAACACTAAAGGCAGCACACTGAATGAGAAACAACAAATTCCAGAACATAATAGAAAGGTTTTGTTCTCAACATTTGTATCGATAATGTTTGCAAGGCTCAGAGATGAAAACAATTACAGTAGGACCTCTCTTTCCAGCTTTGGATAGGAAGCATTCTCACAGGCTTTGCCCACATCATAGAGGAAATCATCTGGATGCTTTTCATTATGTTGGCGGTGAAACACTGGAGTGCCAAACGTCCTTGTTATGTGAATAAGTCTGTCTTTAATAGAGAGCGAGGCATTAGAAAAATCCTCAAACAATCCCAATGGCTTTATATCTGGATAGGGCCCTATCCATGTGTGTAGAGTCTATTCCAACAGGGATGCCTTTCGGTAATTCACAACACAAACATAGCCAGAGAATGCAGAGTCTGTGATCCTTGTTGGCCTTACAACAATGAGCAGACAAAGGCACAAGCACAATGTGCTAATTGGGGGAAACAGCTTATGTATTCCTAGGTCAGGCTATCCACCAACTGCTAAAATATCTGGCAGAACAGCTTGACCATTGCTCGCTGGACATTATAAGGACTTCTGAGCACATGCCCTCTTCCAGTAGCTGTGAAAGGTTGTGGCTCTATATTTGTTGATCACATAAAATGAGTTATCCAACTTTGTATGGTCTTTATTCTTCAGTCTATATTGCTTCCCTTAAAGGATTGAATCTTTTATCATGTGATCAGGAAGAGAGAAAAGCAATGTGACCAGAATGTGCAATTTCTAGAGGCTTTTGGGAACCACAACCTATATCCTGCATAACCTTCTGCTAAAATGATGGTTTGCAGGGAAATTTGTAACATTTGAGAATTATTGGGTAACTAATTTGTGACCTGGGGTGACTCCTACCTTCTCAGTCTCAGAGGAAGACAATAGCAACCTATGCACATTTTGCCAAGAAAATCTATGATAGATTTGCCTTAGGGTTGCCATAGATTGGAAATAACTTGAAGGCATACAACAAAAAGGAAAACAACACCTGTTCAAAAACCCACATGTCAGCCTTCTAATAGGAAGTATTCCCCATAGCATATATTGTTAGAGTCTAAATACATTGATATATTTTGTGGCCCGTGTGTTTTACTGCTGTTCAAAAAGAAATGATTAAAAAAGGGAAATATTGTGATGTAGGTGGGGATAAAGAAACCAAACAGGCAGTGTTGGGCGAAACTTTTCAAAAAATGTAAACCTGCAGTAGATCAGATGTGATAGAAATGAAGTCTAATAATGAAAGGGATTTCACCCATTCTTCTGCTTTTTTAGTTTTATTCCTACCTATATTGTAGCCTACATACCTGAAGAAAGGGATTAAATTACTATTCTTAAGTCATTCTCAATAGAGCCTTACCATTCTGGAAAAAGGAGATACGAGCATACATTGGTTTATTTCCTATTTTAAGCCTGTTACAAACAGTATTGTTTGTTCAGTCTTCTTTCTATCTGCCAAAGACAGTGGGCTTTTGAAAACTAGAACAAGTAGTAACTATTTAATGACAGAACCTCTGGGACATCAAACTTCACTTATGAAATTGCAAAGAGATGTAGACTAAATAACATATGATTACTTTAAGTTGAATAACAAAACAATAGAGTGGCTAGAGTAGACCTGAATAAAGCCAACTTATATATGGTTGATCTTGATGTCAGGTTACACACCTTTGCCTTTTGGCCAGATAGTTGCAGCCAACACATTTGATGACAAAATATGGAGATATTCATGACCTCTTCCTCATAGTATATCCTGTGGCATTATGTTGAAGCTTTTGAAGAACCTTCTAACTGCAGTGATAAAGTTGGCAACACAAAGCTTGGAAAACTATTTAAAGAGAAATTAATATCCATTACTAAGCAAAGGTAGAATGATGTTCTGAGTTCCAAAATTCCAATTATGGATGGCTTAGAATACTTATTCATCTTAAAAGCAAATTTCAAAAAAAAGAAGAAGACGGGATTGCCTAGACTTTGTCTTGAAACAGTTGGTGATTTTTGGTTATCAGGCGAGCCTCTACATTTGCAGGCTGAGTTCTTTCCACCTTATATTCTGGGGGGGGGGGGGGATCCCCTTTCAACCAACACTGAAAAACCAAAAAGAAAAAAAAACAAGGCATCACTCATGTTAACCACAGAGCCTATCATTTATTTCTTTTGAATTGGGCTTTGAATGTTTGTCCCCCAGAAAAGTGATGTTTTTGTTTCACTTAAAAAAATATTTTGCCTTGGTGCAATTATATGGAAAATGCTAAATGTACATAGATGTTTTATTTGGCTAATGTAAAATTCTGGCAAAACATATTTAATTTGGTTGCACTTATGCTAAGGTTTGTATATGTACAGAATATGTAGAACAGATTTTAATAGGATAGTAACTCATCTCATGATCTGATAAAAATAACATTATACTATTTGGAAAAAAGATTGTGTTTTAATTTATTAATTGTTACCATTTTATGGATTCAATACTTACTGGATAAACTTTGATAATTCCAAAGGAAACTGGGAGTGACTAGGAGTGATGATGGTGGCTGAGTGTCAATGTGTACTAAAATGGCATGTACATTGTTAAAATAAGACCCCAGTTTCTGTCTGATATTGGAAGCTGATCAGGATTGGTCCTATTTAGTACTTGAATGGAGACTGCAAGTTAATACTGGGTCTTGTAGGATATATTTGGTAGAAAGGAACTGGCAGATTTACCTCTGAGTATTGTTTGACAAAGAAAATTCTTTGAAATTCATAGAGTGACAAGAGATTGGCAGGTGAGTTGAAAACACACATACAATGATACCACCCAATATCGTGTCACTGTATGCAATTATATCTATAGAACAGTTTCTTAACCTGTGGGTCTCCAGGTGTTTTGGTCTACAACTCCCAGAAATCCAGCCAGTTTACCAGCTGTTCAGATTTCTGGGAGTTGTAGGCCAAAACGACAAGGGACCCACAGGTTGAGAATCACTGCTATAGAGAGTCAATACTCTACAGTCCAGATCTATTAAATCAGTGGATTTTTTAAAAACTCCTCCTCCTCCTCCTCCTCCTCCTCCTCCTCCTCCTCCTCCTCCTCCTCCTCCTCCTCCTCTTCTTCGTCTTCGTCTTCGTCTTCTAGCTTCATAAGCAAGTGCTCCACTTCAAAAGACTCTCAAAACAATGGCCCATTATGCTTTTCTACAGTTAATCCACTAAAATAGAGGTCATCCAACACCTACCACATTACATCAAACATCCTTGATTATGGGACAGAAGAAGCATGAGATTAGTTACTGTTATTAATATTGTTTTACAGCTAATTGCACTAATTTTCTAATTATCGTTGGAAATTAAAAATGTGTACAATATCTCTGCCAGCAACTTTACTCTCTCAAAGTCTGTGGCCAGGGCATTTGCACCACCCTCAGTCAAAGAAATCAAATCCTCTTGGGATGTGAGAACTGGTGATCAAGTTGTTTCTAAGCAACACATTTTCTAGAGATGGATTTTCACTCTTAATCTTTGCAAGGACAGAGGCGATCAAAGAAGTCCTTTTAATGACCATTTCACTGGGCATTTACAGGAATATGGCTAGGAAAAAAATGTGAAACATCTTGAAAGAAAGTCTAACCGTTTTTATCCCTGCTTTGAAATGGAGTACATTTGTTACTTTTGCGCAGGCAGGGAATTAGACATTACTTATCTGTCATATATCCAAAGACTTCTGACCAAAGAAGGTCCTACACATCATACTGCAACAGCAAGATCTATTCAAAGGATAATTCCGTAAGCAGTGTAGATAATCTATGTGAAAGCATCGTTTCTTTAAATGAACCTGCAACGTGTAAAACAAATGTATGAATCCAAGAGTTCTTATATTTGGCCCAGATCGTATTCCCTCTGCAGCTGGCAGACATATGTTGTGCTCACTCACTCTGTTGGGAGCCCCAAACACCCACTGCAAGTAATAACATGTCAGCGAAATACAAGCTTCTTATGGCTGAAACCTTACCCTAGGGAGTAGTGATAATGGCACACATAAAAATAGCTCAACTGGACTACAAGTTCCTTCAAGACGTGCGTGTGAAGGAATTACTGGTCCCAGGATAGGAGCACAAGTTTTCATACCAAATCAGGTTCTCCCTGTGAAGGGCACTTTCTTTTGTGTGTGAAAGATCTCTTTAAGCAAGAACTCAAGGTGCTTTCAGGTGGAGAACCCCCTTTTCCTTTTCTTCCTAGCTGTCTTTTTTTCTGATAAGAAAAAGATTAAAGAAGCAGCAGAAACACAGAGAAGAATTCCTTATGGAAGACACCATTGTCTAAAGTCCTCTTATCAAACTGCAGAATAAAAAATTCTCATCTGGAAGTCCATTCCAAGTACTTTCAAACCAAAGTTTTGTTTTTGTTTTTTTTTTTGTTTTTTAAATGCATTCCTGCCACATTGACATTTTTAACTGGTGCAGCAGGATTTTCAAGAGATATCTTTTCCCTTTTGTAGCCCTTCTTTTTTTCTCTTAGAACAATAAATCTGTTAAGGAAGTGAGGGAGCTGATTAATGTGTCTTCACTAAAACACTATTCTATCTGTCTTTTCTAGTAATAGCATAACAAGAGATAAGGATTCGCTTTCCTTCATTGTCTTTTCACTACCTGCTTCTCACACTGAGCTGCAAGTTTGCTTGCAGATGGAAAATACAAGATATAGAAAACATCATTTTCCCTGGAGGTATGCTTCACAAGTTGGTTAAGAGTATGAACAGGCACATGTGAATTAATTTAGTGTATGTGTATATGTATATGTTTGCGTGTGTGTCAAGAAATATAGGAACAGTGTTTTAGTGGAGTTCAGCTGGCCCAGTAAGATACTATGGTCAATTGTATAAATGGGCTCTAAGAAATCCAGCAAAACCAATAGTGACACATTTACTTATTCAGTTCCCAATGTAGATTATCTACCAAGGTGACCCAAGCTGTCTCCACTTCATAGCTAAGCCTGAAACTAGAATGAAATGCATCTAGATGCTTCTAGAAATGCATCATCCAGGAACCCTTGGAGTGAAGAAACAACCACATGTTCTAGTACCTTGCCCAGATATGGAAAATTGAAGACCGGTTCCAGGAATCTTTAGAAATTGGATAAATGTGGATTCCAGTTGGCAGCTCTGAACTCATGTTCTATACATATCACAATAAATATCCCATGTGTTCAAAGAAAGCTGCCTTATTACACTGAATTCTACACTGGATTTAGCCTATCTGACTAAAATATTCATTCAGGAGGCTTTCTCAGCCCTGGGTTTGATCTGGGACTTTCTGCTTGCAACATTTATGTTAACTATGGATGTTTTTGAAGATATGTTTTAAACAGCTGCAGAACAGATGCTACTCAGCAGTAAAACTATTTCTATCCTTACATTGCCAGGTTGGAAAATTAAAGGCATTCAGAATGATGGCTGAGAAAAATTACCAACTAAGCATTATAAAGTATAAGAAACAGGAAGCCTGTACCTTGGCTAAATCATAAATCAGTGTCTTTACAAGGCTAGGGTAGCTGATGGCGGTAATTAATTTCCCCATGACTTTGATTTTAGTGCCCAAACTGAAGTTGAAATCTGAGAAATATTGTCCTCTAACTAGACATGTACATTGCTGAAAAGTGGGAAACACTAGGCATTCTGTATTAGGTTTATGAAACACTTGCCCTTTGGAGAAGTACTTTTGTATGACAAGCTATAGAGTCTACAAAATATATAGTACAAGAAAGAAGAGAATTGGGTTAGTAGAGGCAGCATCAGCTACCACTGTGAAACTGTTTCTAACCCATAAGTGAGTTAATAGTGAGTTATTTAACTGAGAAAGGAGAAAAAAGAAGCAATTGAAAAGGTCAAAGAAAGAGGGGTTAGGAGAGAATTACTATATGGTTGTAAAGGATGTCTCCAGACTTGACTGCAAGAGAAAGTGGGGAGATTTTCTGGTTTTCTTTAACAAAGTGCCCAAATTGAAGTTGAACTCCCTTGAAAGCTTTTTAAAAAAAAGAAACCCTGGTTCAGCTTCTTGGAATGAAAAGTTGCGCTGTTCTTCTAACGCCACCACTTTGCCTCCTGTGCAACTTGTGCATCCTCTCAATGTCACTATAACCTGGCAATCTTTCATCACATGACATTGAAACTCCTTAGCACAACAGCTTGCCTGGGTGTTTATGGTCTGTGAGGCTAGAAAAAGCGGACATCCTACTTGAGTTGCTAGGAAAACTAGGTAGAGATGCCATAAAGTAAGCTAAACTTTTAATAATATTTGACAACACATACAAAGTTATTTCTGTGTCAGGGACTTCTCTTGTCAGACAGATTCACCCAACACCAGTATTTTATGTGGAGAATCCATAACATGTGATGGAACAAGATATGCCATTAAACACATAAGGATACTGGTGAGGTAGGGAATCTGGATTGGCCACGTCTTCCTGGTGGACGTCCAAGGGGTGTGTCAGAATATGTGTCCACATAAAGTGTGGAGTGGCTTTAAGCTGCTAGAAGACCTCCCAGGTTTCAATCATCACACTCAAGCATTTATCCACTTTAATCCACTTTCAGTGCTGTGACTGCCTCGTGCAGAATTCTGGGACTTGTAGTTTAGGGAGGGGCCTTTAAACTAGTCATCCAGAGAAGCCTTGGGCTGCCCTAAACTGTAAACTCCAGAATTCTGCAGGAGGCAGTTACAGCATTGAAAGTGGATTGAAGTGGAAAGATGCTCAAGTGTGATGAGGTCCGATTCAATTCCCTGCTCAACCATAGGAACCCACTAGATGACCTTAGGCACACACACACTTAGTCACACAAACCTTGTGATAGGTTTGTGTTAGGGTTGCCATAAGCCAGAAGGTAAACAACAACAAAACTTACAAGACCCTTCTCTAGTTATAGAATCCAGGTTCCTCAAGTGTGATGAGGTCATAGGTTTCATAGCAAATGAACCAGTGCTTTGTATGCTCCCTCAGATAGAACTTACCCAATGTTCCATATGATTTCACCTTATTTAAAAAAAAATTGAAAGAACGAAACCTGCTTAGACAAGCTAAAGAGAAACAGAAGATCTTTTTAAGAAGAATGCAAATGGTACACAATTCATGCTATGCTTCATTACATGCTGCTATTTGCAGTGTTTTGCTATTATTTGAATACTAAATAATATTCATTGGTTTGCTATTTTTTAACATGACAGCATATCATTCAAATGCATACATCACACTTTAAGCCTCAGCTTCATAGAGCCAGTACAGGAATAATAATATATTTTCACTTCATACAGCACATTAATACAATAAAATAAAAATGTTCTTCCATCAGTTGCATTATACTTTATGAACAATTGTCTGTATTAGATCTTGTCCAGTTATCATATTCCATGGTAATATCAGTTGGGTGATAATCCTTCTCTTTGTGAATGCTCATCTCAATAGATTTCAGTGCAGAGCTAAACAAGCTGTGCCCTTCAGATGTGCAAGTATGGTTAGTAATTAGAGGACAAAGCACTTGGAGGTGATGGTGAGGGGGCTTGCGTGTTCCAATGAACCTGAGGGCACAACCACAGGAGTCACACACTCGCAGGAGTGGCCACAGGAGAGGATCCAGACCAGGAACAATCCGAAGACCCAAAGACCTCAATGGCGGAGCAGGCGGAAGATAACATGGTACATGTTACAATGGCTGTGAAGAAGGAAGAAGGCTGCAACAGACTGAGAAGCCACTCTCGTTGTGTTAACCACACCACTGCTGGAACCTCAATCTGTGAAGACTGTGTGTTGACCAACTGTGCACCGACCTCCACACATTAAAAAAAAAATCATGCACAGGCGTCTTCCAAGAAATGGAGGACCATCATCCTCGAACTACGAGGGATTGCCTAAGAAGAACTTCTGTTATAAGGAATGCCTTGGCAGTATTTGTGTATGCTGATTGGCAAACTTAAAAGTAAATAATCTGTTTTCATAAAAGCTATCCTAAGGTTTAGCATCTCCATAGCATCTGGATATGGTCTACAGGACATATATTTCTCATGTTATATATGACAAATATATGTCATATATGTCATAACTGCTGTTCCAAAGATTTATTGATTACATCAGATAAAGCAACCATCTCCTTTGTTCTTTAACATCATTAGAGTATTCACCATCAATTTGTATTTCTGGGCATGGAGTACCAGGGTCGATCTGGCATGTTGATTACAGAAAGAACCGATGTACAAATGCAACTAGAACCAAGCCCTAGTGGTCATTTAGAAATACATATACCGGTACATTAAGAGAAGTTTTTTTCACTCTCATGAAAAGTAATTTGAACATTTTGCCATACAGTTAATGTAATTTTTACTTTGCAATTTTAGTTATTTTAATACATATAAACAACTACTATCGGTTAAGGAAGTTTTTTTTAAAAAAAAACTTCATTTTTTTCATTTAATTATTTGTTTCTGTCAGCTTTCCATTGTTCTTTCTTATACAAAACCTTTCAAGTCAGCATTCAACACTATCAACATTATCTACACTGACTGCTTGAATTGAGACCAGTCTGGAGCAACAATCATCCAGGGCTGGCTCCAGAGGCAGGCACCTATTTTGTACCCAACCCATGGTGGTGACAGGGTCTACACAGTCCAGCTGGGCCAAAATGGTTTCAGCACCTTATATTCCTTGCTGCTGTTTCTGGAGGATGGCATAGCTCTGGAAGGTGTCCAGTGCTGATATCATCAAAGGTGTCTTAGGTAATCAGAGAAAAGGAGGTGGCAACGAATGCCCAATCTATCCTCTGATGAGGACAGGAAAATGGAGATGTGGTGGCAACCCATGTGGACATTGCGCTGTTCTATATCAGACCAATTTATGCTGGCAATGCTCTGTTGAAAGTACAGGGGTACAACTCCAGAGCATTTCCCAACTTTGTTTAGCACAGGGCTAAATCAGTTTAATCAATTTAAACATGTAGATATCCAGGAGTGACTTCTGGGTCACTGTGGAGTTTTTGGCAGTGTAGGCAATCCCTAAGTAACAACAGAACACATAAAGTATGTAGGTTCTTTTTGGCTTTTGCCTCAAATAGTCTAATGCAACTCTTGATAATTTTTCTTCTTTAATTGTTCTATACTACAGATGGACATCCATTTTGAAGTCACTGGGGTTTCCTAGATTTCAGTCTTGTTTTTGTGATTAAAAAAAACTGTTGCTAAAAAGGCTACAATTTGCTAGCCCTATCCTTAAGTTTTCAATTCATGGCTGCCCTCAATGGGATATGACCCAGGTTTAGAAAACACATCATGGACTCCACCGCCTAGCTTCATCCAAAACAGGTCTTCACCATAATCTTCTTTTTGAAAGAGCAGCTCAATTTGAGACCACTTGTATTTCTAATAATTCAAGCATTGTACTGAATATGCTGCCCTTGCTGTGGTCAAGTAGACTCTGTTCAATGATCTCGCTGTTCTCTTTATATCATGCAGAATACATGGATATTAATTTTTTTGTGCAAAGTTTCAGAAGGAATATGTGGAAGAAGAAGGAAGCAGAAAAGAGGACCATGAAAAATGTTCCTATTGTATAAGACCATTTATTTGAACTCTAGTGTTTTCAGTTGTGTATCTCAACAAGGTCTTCTATTTATTATTTATTTTCTCTCAGTATGACAGCTGGAAATTAGATCTCCATAATTACTCTATTAGGAACACAAGCTGCAGTGGATGTGTATTTAGTACATACTATAATTTTAGGCAGAAACTTGGCACAGAAGCAAAGTCATGGTATCAAATGATACGGATCCCAGACTTGTCTCAGATACATGCTCTGGGGTATCTTCTTGGAGATGGTTTATGTGGCAGTGCTGCTGAGTTTGAGATAACTCATCCATCAGACAAGTGTTACTTACCTATACTGTGTTCCTTGCAAGGTGCTCATCTTCTATTCTAACTGAATTGCACATTATTCTATTTGAAGAATAATTTGATCAGTAGTTTTTATGATAGTTTCAGTGCCTATAATGCAGCAAAGAAACTCACCCAGCTACATGAGAACCATATTTGCCAGACTGCTAGAAAAATCCTATCTCAGCAGAATATCAGTTTCTTTGATATTGAGCTGATGCAGGGATAGGCACTCTTCTTATCAGTTCCCAATAAAATCTTTGACAGTAATCTAAGACCCGATATGCCTGAGGTGAAAATGTGAGAGCAAGCAACACCATGGCTTATATAAACTTTCTGTATTAACCTCCTTCCCCATTCTGATTCCCCTATCCTTCACCCTTGTCAAAACAGATGCTACACATTTGCATGCAAATTTATGGATTAAATGGAAACTGAAAGTTTCACTTATTCAAGAATGTATTCACTCTAGAACTACTTGTGAGGCTCAGTTCCCCCCCCCCCCCCCGTGAAATGGCAAATACTGCCTCCTAATAAAAGGACATGTTAAACATAAGTTATATGATCAATCCCAAGGAAATCATATCACTGTACATACATTAGAACTGCTTTTCTGAAAATGGAAATTCACTCTCCTGGGATTAAAGTTTGGCAAATTAAAAACCTACAACTACAGCGCTTACCACACCGAACAATAGTGTAAAACTGCCTTATAGAGTACATTTGTTGACTGAACTGGAGATGTTTGTGACTAATGAGAAAAATATTTGAATAACCAATCTTATGGAATTATAATATTCTTAAAATATTATAACTAAATAAAATATTAAAAACAGGAAACAATCTAGGAAGGGGTATTTGTGTATTGCAATTATTTTACATTTGTTTGAAGTTATTCATATTGGTCTTTGTTGTGGAAGTTGTTGAAGAAATGTGCATGCTTAATCTCACATCTCTTCTGAGTCATTCATTGAACAACATCAATTAGGCACAGATATCTATGTCAACGTTCAAGAAAATGGTGTAAAGTAGATATAAACTATCAAAACGATTTTTAAATTTCCACTCTCATGTTAAAGTAAGTTCTAGCTGTCCATGTAATGCTATTTCTGAAGAAATAATAATGTTAATTTTACCATTCAAACATAAGCATACATGGATGTCAAAAGGCAAAATTGTCCATAATCTCTAGTATAAGCACAACAGGTAATCCTGGGTGTGCTACATGTGCTGCATGTGTATATTATATAGATGAATGAGTACCTGGTTGGGCTTGTAAGAGAGAGGTTCTCTAACACAGCCAAGAAATATACATGTCTATATCTTCTTTATGATAATATATTATACTTATGTTTGAATGGTGAAATTGACATTATTATTTCTTCAGAGACAGCATTACATAGACAGCTAGAACTTGAGAGTGGAAATTTTAAAATCATTTTGATAATTCATTCATTGAAAAAATCAAAAGTGCAATTGTCGAACTTTTAACAAAATTATTCAATTAAATACAGTGGAACCTCAAATTAAGAGTGCTCCAACTTTGAGTCCAGGTTGTGATTTGACACACAAGCAGCGTTTTGAGTTAAATGCTGGTGCCAGAGGACAGGGCTTTAGGGCTTCAGGAGACCAGCCTCCATGCTTTTGAGGAACTTTGGGTTAGTTGATTTTGTGTGGTTTTTATTCCTGATACGTTTGGCTTCATGAAGAGAAAGAGAGAGCAAGCAAGAGAGG
The DNA here is from genome assembly GCF_035594765.1 of Anolis carolinensis. Taxonomy (NCBI): domain Eukaryota; kingdom Metazoa; phylum Chordata; class Lepidosauria; order Squamata; family Anolidae; genus Anolis; species Anolis carolinensis. Next base: position 140,060,658 of record NC_085842.1, on the reverse strand, counting down.
GAGGCAGGAATGAGTTACCTATGAAGAAAATTATGTTTCTTCCTCTTCATTTTGAGCTTTGTGCTTCCTTGCCACAACTTTGTGCTTCTAGCATTTTAAAGTTGATCTTTCTTTTTATTATTACATGTGAATGTGTATTTATACATTATTTGTTATTTAGAAAGTACATTTTCTTATTTTAAAACACATAACAAAATTGTGTGTGTGTGTGTGGCCATAATGGATTAATAATATACTTGTACATTTGTATAGAATCGCTATCCATTTCTGTTTGTGTCATTAGTAAGGCCCCCATTTTCGTTTTCTAGCTCTTTCTGAAAATGGGCGCCTTTCCGAATTGGCGTTTTCATTCCACATCTGAAAATACAAAACTTTCTGGTCCATTGGCAGAAATGGGTGGCCTTCCTCAGGCTCCCATTCCTCTCAGTTTTAGGGCTAGAGGAGTGAAAATCACCACACATGGAGGGTCCATCAACCACTCTTAGCCCACTACTCAGACTACTCACTGGAGCAACTTACAGGGAGCAGTCAACCCCCCTGTTTGAGGAGCTCCACTGGCTGTCGTTCATTTTCTGGGCCCAATTCAAGGTTCAGGTGATCATTTACAAAGCCCTAAACATTTCTGGACCTGCCTACCTTCATGACCGTATCTCCTCCTATAAGCGTGCACGATCTCTGTTCATCAGAGGAGGCTCTCCTCTCGCTTCCACCCCCTGTCACAAGTGTGACTGGTGGGGATGACGGAGAGGTCCTTCTCTGTGGTGGCCCCCCGACTCTGGAACTCGCTCCCCAGGGAGATTAGGTAAGCCCCCACCCTGATAGCATTTAGGAAGAACCTAAATACTTGGCTCTTCCAACAGGCTTTTGGAGAATGAACTCCCTATCCCCATGATAGACCTTATATTTGCGGCCATTTCCTCATTTACTGCACTTTATCTTGCCCTATCAGTTTGTTTACAGGGTCCGCTCCTCCCAAGTTGCTTTCTCATTGACGGTTGTATTCAATCAACTACTTGTGTTATAATATTCACTCGTTGCACTTTGCCCAGTTCGTTTTTTACCTCTTTACTTGGGTGCCAAATCCATGTTTTATTATGTTTTAATATGATTATTATTTTATTCTTTTGTTATGCTTTTTTATATTTAGAGCATTGAATTTTAATAGCTATGTCTGTATTTTTTGATGTTTTTATTTGGTTTGCTGTTTTTATCCGGGCTTGGCCTCATGTAAGCCTCCCCGAGTCCCTTTGGGGAGATGGAGGCGGAGTATAAAAATAAAGTACTATTATTATTGTTATTTTATAATGTTTGGGTTATGTTATATCCCAGCCAGCCATGGCTTAAGAGCCTGATCAGGAGCTGAACTCTAACAAAGATGAGGCTTATTATGACTTTTCACCCAGTTCTGAGAATCCTTTGCAGCTCCAGGTGCCTGGAGAGATCAGCCAGTAAGAGCCGTTAATTGGAAGAGTCTCCTACTCTTCCTCCCTTGTCTGTGCCAGATGTTCTTAGCTCGCCTGAGAATGCGGATTTTAATCGAAGAGAATTTCAAATCGTGAGAGAAGCGCAAAACAAGGTCTTCGTAAAAGTCAACATCTGGCGTCCCAAGGGGATAGAGTTCCCATGGGAAGTTTTTGGGAGTATTGTTCTCCCTATTTTGGATTCAGTTTAGGATCCATAAAAGTGTTTTGCTCAGTGACTTCTTTGCGGTGTCAACTTTGCTCTTCCTTGAGGGAGGTTTTCCCAACTCTAGCTCCTGTTTGTTTCCAAGCCGAGTTTCCAGTTCCGTCGGGCTGGGCCGTGACTCTCGAGTAGAACCAGATTTCAACCTAGTTTCCACCTTGTTCCTGATCCAAGCTTTGCCACAGTTTCATCTACGTTCTTGTCTGTTTGCTAAGAAGTATTCTAGTGAATTTGAACTTTGCTATTTCCAGCCTTGTTTCCTTGTTTCAACTCAAGAACATTCTAACTGCTTTGGAGTGAACTTTTGCCCTCTGGACTTTGGATTATAATATTGGACCTTTTCTTTCACCTTATTGGACTAATCATTGACTTTCCTAAAAGAACTATTTCCTCCTCAAACTTTATACCTATTTTCATCTGGATTTATATTTGCTTTAATAAAGATATTATATGTTATATTGATTCCTGTCTGGTTTTTGCGTCTTCACGCTGCCTTGGGGTGCAACAGGTTATCCCTCGCTTTTTAGGGATTTTTTCTTTCTATAAATAAAATCTCCTTAAAAACATCCACCCTTTCCCCCTGCTGGCCTTGCCCTTCAACTTCTCTGGAAGCAGTAGTAGGAGGGAGGCAGGGCAGGGCACTATTCCTTCCTGCCAAATATCAGAGATGCTCCACACACCACACACACAACCCAGTGTCCAGCCCCACCATTTCACTTCTTCTTTAACTGGCTGCAATGGGGGGATTCCCCTCCCCTTCCCATCATTGTTGGCTATGTCATGGTTTGTCCTTATATCCTTTATTACGACCTGGCTTAAAAGCATCAGAGTTACTTAAAATACCACTATTTCTGTAATGCTTTCTCCTCCATCTGCAGAAAAAACTGGGTTTAAAGACAGGGCTTAAGATGCCGCTATTTCTGTGATGCTTTCACCTCTGTCTGTAGAAGAGAACTGGGCTTAAAGACAGGGCTTAAAATACAGTACCACTATTTCTGTGATGCTTTCCCCTTCATCTGCAGAAGAGGACTGAGTTTAAAGACAGAGCTTAAGATACTGCTATTTCTGTGATGCTTTTCCCTCCATCTGCAGAAGATAACTGGGTTTAAAGACAGGGCTTAAGATTCCACTATTTATGTGATGCTTTCACCTCTGTCTGCAGAAGAGAACTGGGTTTAAAGACAGCGCTTAAGATTCCACTATTTATGTGATGCTTTCACCTCTGTCTGCAGAAGAGAACTGGGTTTAAAGACAGGGCTTAAGATACAGCTATTTCTGTGATGGGGGGATCTGCAGAGCAGTGATGGGCAAGGCGAGGCAGGCAGCAAGCAAGACATTCTTCTCCTCCGATTGGCCTAACAGGCAGGGCTCAGAAGGAAATAGCAATTCTCCACGGGCCATGTGAGGAGTGCCACGTGGTATGAAAATCAGGCAAGGAAATGGTACCTGCTCCCACTTTCTGTACCAAGCTTATTTCCATTCCTGAGGAGGGATTCCCATTTCGGGCTCCTGCCCGAAACAAAAGGAACAAAAGAACGAATGAAATGGGAGAAACGGGTGCCTCACACATTTCTAATTAATAGCATTTCAATGCATTTTAATGGAAAATTCATTTTGACATAAGAGAGTTTGAGTTAAGAGCTCGGTCATGGAATAAATTAAACTCTGAAGTCAAGGTATCACTGTATTCAAGAAATCCAAAGATACAAATGTGTTGCATCTTTGGCTTTCTTGCCTGAGATTTCAACTAGTTTTTCATCCATTTTAAAGCTCCTAGTTCCTTTTAAATTTAATTTTAGTCACCACTGTCTGCTCAATAGAGGTGTGGATGTATACTCTTGCACACAGCCAGACACAGGGCACAGGTCTGTGATGAAATCGTGTTTTTATTTCCTCATCAAAATCCAGAGCAGGGCTGCTGGGGAGGAGGTGCTTACTCCACTCTGCACATTTTCTTATTGTAAGATTATCCCCAGAATTGCTTTTAGTCCCACAAAAGACACAGAAAAATATGAATTAGAATAAAGAGATAAAATTATAGGGCAATCCAAAGCAATGGTTTGATTTTTATGTTATACTAATTCATATAAAATAACATTTTCTAGCGCTCTTTAATATAGAATATTAAGAATTTGCTTCAGCAACTCTTTTGGGTTCATCACTTTTGAAGGTGCTCAGCAAACATAATCCATATTGTTGGAATTCAAACCCACATTGCCCAAGTCTGCAGTCCTCAATGAAGAGTAGTTAGTTAATTTAGAATAGGCTGAGGGTGTTCCCTCTCCCTTGACTCCGGAATGACTGTTGGAATGTATCTATTTCTTCTCTGCTCTCTGTTTCTGCTCTCATTCTGATTGGTTGAACAGAATAGATACTTTGCAGGTGCATGCCTTTTGTCTTTTGACTTCTACTTTTACATCTCAGTGTGTGTAGTGTGTATTGAGATCTCGCTCTGCTTGTGTGTCAGGAGAGATGTAGTGCTTGGTGATTTTTCCCTCTCTTTTTAAAAGTAATCTTTATTGGAAGTTCCTGAACCAGGCATAGTTAAAAGATAGAGGAGGTTGGGACGGGGGTGTTGGTTTTTATATTTTTAATTCTCTTTGTAATTTTTTTAAAATAAAAAATCATCTTTCCCCTTATCTTAGTCTATTTTCAGGGACCTTTCATTTCTGTCTTCTTTAGATTTATATCTGCAAATTCATATAGTTCTTCAATAGCTGCTAGTCAGTTACGTTCATGGATCTTCCTGTATGTTTCTTCATTAAAAATGTTGGTCTATCCATGTCCATAATTTCCATGGTTTTGTCTAACCAGTGATCTTCTGTTGGTATTTCTTCCACTTTCCAGTACTGCACATAAACCATCCTTGCTGCTGTTGTCAGATAGATAAACAGGATGTCTTTATATGTATCCAAATCAATATCTGTATCTATCAGTCCTAATAAGAAATATTCGGGTTTCAATGGAATTTTTATTTTCAAAATCTTCTGGCATGCCTCCTGTATCATTTTCAAATATTTTCTTGCTTTTTTACAAGTCCACCACATATGGTAAAATTACCCCTCTTGTGTTTTGCACTTCCAACATTTGTTACCTAGTTTCTGTGGAGTCATGTACCATTGGTAGAACATCTTTGTACCAGTTTTCTTTTAGATCTATTGCATTGTATATTTCAATTTCTTATTTCACATCTGGTCCCATTCCTTTAAACTTATGAGCCTCCCAATGTTTGTGGCCCACTTAATCATGCAATTTTTTTTATCAGTTCCATTTCAGTGGACTATTCTAATAATTTGTTGTAGATGCATGTTATAGTAATCTCTTTGAATCCTAGAAGAGATGGAGTGGTAGAGTCGCTAGGACCCAATTCTTTACAATTAAGAAATGTAGTTATTATTTTTGTAAATAAACCTTTTGGAATCTTCAAGATTTAACCCTGCATGTTTGCCTCCTAAGTTCTAACTTTATGCTCTGCTTGCTGTGAGCTGAATGCTCAACTATAAGTATCCCGCTTTTGTATTTTTGGATGCTCTGCTGTATTTTTGGGAGTTTTCTCTAACAGAAAATCCTAACACATATCAGAAGACACGTAGTAGTCTAAATGTTACCAATCAGGGCCCTTCCACACAGCAACACAACCCAGAATATCAAGGCAGATAGTCCACAATAGCTGCTTTGGACTGGATTATCTGAGTCCACACTACCATATAATTGAGTTTAATCTGGATTTTATACAGCTGTGTGGAAAGAGCCCTAATGGGTGTAGAAAACTGAGAGAATATAACCACTAGATAGAGAACATAAAGCCCTTAAGTTTGATAATGAAGATTGTTTGTAGTTTGTAGGTATTGGGGGTTTTTATGTTCAGGATGTAGCACTATTATTCTAGAAAAAGTATTTTTAATCTTTTCAGAATTCAGAATTATAAAATTAAAAAAAATTGGACACAGAGTTGACAACACACAACCAGATGAGTCAATATGTAGCTTCTAAATTCTCCTCGCAGGATACATCAATATAATGTCCTAGTGACTTTCAGGTATGTAACTTCAGTCCTGTAACTTGACATGAGACTTAAACATTTCTTTATTTTCAACTTATATATTAATTTATGAAATCTTTTCCACATAAAGCATATTTGTTACAAAGTACTTCACTTCAGTTCCACTTGGTATTATTGCTATTGTCTTTCACTCTTTTGGATACATAAAACTGTTATTATATAACTTCCAGAACAGTTATTTCGATTTGGTTATGCAACTTTCTTCTCTTTCTAATGTATATTTCTCCTCAGCCATCAAGCTGAATAACTTATATCTTATAGTCACTCTTTTCCATCGATAGTTTGAATGAAAACTTAGTCCCATAGGTCTCGCAGCTTCACCTGGCTGAAGACTTAGACTCAAAGTAGTCTTTTTTTTTCCTTCAGTACTACAACTGAAGCCTCGATCTTAAACAAATATCCCCTTCACTCTAGCTCCCTGGCTAGAGACTTACTAATTACAAACTGTTTCCTCTTTTTCCTCACAGCTAGCTCCACCCCTTTTTCTTGCTAGCCACTCTAAAATGGATACATTTCTATTGCAAAGGCTGCGTAACCATGGTGATGCATTGACCAATCAGATGTAGCCAACTCCTACCTGTTCTTGCCATAATATCAACATTACTATACCTAGACAAAATCCCCATTATAATTAGTTTTTACATTACATAGGTTTTATTTTAATGTCTTAATAAAATATTTAATTATTAAAAAAGAGAAGAGTGGGTGGGTAAGAGGGTGAATAAGACAAAGTTGGACCCTTGTAGTTTCTTCCAACTCTCTGATTGTATGAAGGTAAACAGTGGCAAATGCAATAGCTTTCTTGAATAAAGTGAATGAAACCTGGAACTCATTTATGTGCATGTCAAGTGAATGAAACCTGGAACTGATTTAAACTGTTGAGATGACAATGCTGTGAAATGCCTTTCTTTCAGGCCCAGTTGTGCATGAATTCTAAAACAAAATCTGATTCTGGAGTATTAAAATCCAGAGCATAAACTAATAGAATGATGTTTAATAAAACTTTTTTTATGACAATGAAAAATTATAAGTGCTGAACTTTTTGTAATATTTTATAAGAGAACAAAATTAGACAAATTAATGCTGCTACTGAATCAATAGATTTGGAACACTGGGAACACATTAAGACATGAGAAAGATACAAAATGGTCATCTGGAAAGATGAGTGAGCCTGACATTAGGGCAGTCTTGCTTTTCCACAGTGTTAGTAATGTATGCTTATGGCTAAGGCAAAGGAAGAGCGGTTGCATCTCACATTACAGAGGTGGGTGCAGGGACGATCATTGCAAGAGGCACAGGAGAATCCTTCTTCAGCTTTATCACTCTTGCATGATGACCCTTTTGGAAGCTGTGAATTCTTTCAATTAGATAAACTCTGGGGCAAATCCTTACTGCTCTTACATGTTTCCCCCCCTCCCCCCAAAATAACTTGTTTTCTGAGATACATTTATTCCTTTATGTCCTGAGACCTTACATCAAAAAGGCACTTCAGTTGCAGGGATAGTGGATTTTCTTAGTTTTGAATGAATTGTAGCTTGTACACCCATGAGCATCTTCCATGGGGAAAAAAACAGGTTGTTTACCTGTAACTATGATTTTTCAAGTAGTCATCTGTGAAATCAATTGTGACTTGATTACTTTGGACAATATCTACTGTGTGATGTAATTAGAAATAAATAACAGCAAACCTTGCCCTGTTTTTAGGCATTTAATGACCTTTAAAACCCACCAATTAAAACCATTACAGGTTGAGCATTCTTTTTCTTTAATTACAAAATCTGAAACTATCCACACAGGTGGCTATGGCTAAAATAGTGATATCTTTGCTTTCCGATTGTTCAGTGAACACATGCACAAAATTATTACAATATTCTATAAAATTATGTCTGGCTACGTATATAAAGCATATATGAAACACATAAAATTTTTGTGTTTAGATTTGGGTCCATCTATGTTTTATTATGTACATATGCAAATACAGGTATTCAAAAAAATAATAATCTGAAGTTCAAAACATTTCTGGTCCCAAGAATTTTGGCTAAATGGAGACATATATCCACCATGCACTCAAACATGCCTTGTTTTTTCCACAGTGCAGCTGGCTGCTCCTCTTCTGTTATTTGGACTAAATTTTGAATGGGCTTTGTATTGTTGTCATCCATAATGCAACCCCCTCCACACTTGCTGTTGTGCAGAAAAACTTGGTGGACAGAGTAAGGAGAGATTAACTTCTCTAGCTTCCTCCAGCCAGATGGTATAGGCCAGGATGGCAGGCTCATCTAGAATCAATTCCTAATTACACTGTCTTTTTTTTTTCATTTACTGATCTGGCATTCAACAGCATCATTTTCAATCCAGAGGGACTAAGGGTATCTAGGCTATTTTGTGCATGAGGCAGTTTGGGGGTGACAAATATTCTCTTACTCTGTCTTTCACTACCATATCTACCTGAAATGATCTTCCAGAACAACTAAATTAAGAGGACAGCAGCCCTAAAGATTCAATGGGTGATCAGTTCCAATTTTACACATAGTACACTTTAATAACATGATAGTGATGAACTTGGTTTTAAAGTCAATTAAATAGCAAATACAAAATGTTAACTAAAAAGCAATTTGTAAATCTTACTGATATTTTACAGCTGAGTTGTATGAGCTATATGTGTGCCACACATTTGTTTAGAATATAAGTTTATATTAATAATATTAATATAATATTAATGCTGCAATACATGCATATAAGTGCCAAGGTTATTACTGTTTTTGTGCTCAAGGATTTCTTTCAGTTCCTGAAAACTTTTATCCAATTCTATGTAATTTATATCAAAGATGAAGGCAATTTGGAGGTTGTGATCTGGAAAGCTAATTCCTGAAACAGTTTAAGGCTCCTAATTTCTGACACATTTGGTTCATCCAACCTGCCACTCTCTCAGAATAACAGCATTTCTAAATAGCCAGACAGATTGGTTAAATTTCTGAGTCTGCAAATTCACATGTTCTCAGAAAATTCAACTACTGGAAGTCTCAATTCACTTAGACATATAGAGCCAAACAACAAAGAGCAAATGTTTTTATAGAAAGAAATGACAAATAAAATATATCTAATTTTGGTATACAGACTGATTTTGGTATATACAAGATCAGTTCTGTAGGTTTGTTCTTAGGTTGAGTTCGTATGTAAGTCAGAAAGTTACATTTTTTAATGTAACTCCAGCTATCTATCTATAACTATATCTTTATCAATCATCTTTGGAAAGCAGAGGAAAGGGTTAACATTTCCGTGAGGTTGTTTTGCTGTCAGTGTCCCTGTTCAGAAAATTTCACCCCACTTTAATTGGATTTTGAAATATCTGGCTTGTTGTGGAAGAAAAATAAATTCTAAAACTTCAGTTAGGACATCTTTTCCTCACAATAGCTCTTCCAGGAGTCAATTTATCTCATTGGCTGTTGTCTCGCTCCTGTTATTAACCATGAGTTGTTTGTAAGTCGGATGTTTGTAACGGGGGGATTGCCTGTACAAGACTGGATATTTATCAGTGTAGTCTGGCTCTTTGGAGAAGATAATGCTTGGAGAAGAGAATGATGATGGGGAAAATGGAAGGAAAAAGGAAGAGGGGTCGACCAAGGGAAAGATGGATGGATGGTATCCTTGAAGTGACTGGCTTGACCTTGAAGGAGCTGGAGGTGGCCATGGCTGACAGGGAGCTCTGGCGTAGGCTGGTCCATGAGGTCACGAAGAGTCAGAAGTGACTGAACGAATAAACAACAAGTCTGGCTCTTAGCAATGCCAGTTGGATACTAAACCTATATGCAAATAGGCTAGAGATGAGTTACAGTAGAAGTCTAGAGGGACATATTAGTTCTCCATAAGATTTTGAAGGTCTGCACCACATTTGTGGGAAATGTGTTCCCACAAATAAACAAACGAAATAGGCGTTTTTTTTTCCCCTCATGCCTTATGGGCACATGGGTCATCCTGGACACCATTAGGAGGCATTTTAAAAGTATTTTTTATTGCAAAAAATGTTTTGAGTTCTAGAAGGGGCCAAGAGGCCTCAGAAATGTTGGAAATACATTCCCATTTTGGACCATTTTTTTTAAAAAACAAACAAACACGATCCTTGAGGGCCCATTGAGGGTCTGCATTTTGTCCAGCCCTGAAATAGGGAACACTCTGTCTGATTCCTACAAGCATGGGTGGAATAACACACCAGACTAACATATCAGAGAACTAGTGAACAGACATATTCTTTTTGAATAATTTTCCCAACCATGTTAACTTGTAGATTTAGATAAGTAGCCAATGGAAGCACTTCTACTTCAAACGGCTAAGGGAGGGGTTGAAAACAGACGAACTGGGAGGGGGAGGTGACCCCCATATCTAGTATCATGGATGTTGGTGTCCTTTTGTTTTGACCAAAAAACACCATAATATATCATGTGAAGCAGTTTACAGTGTACTAATGATTGTGACCTACATATTTCACAAGCATGCAATTGACCCAAAACCATTCCACAGCATATTGCATAGAATAGTAGTTAGACCTTGGAATGAAACTGGTAGCGTCTAGGCCCTCCATGAAATCTTGTACATTGGTAGTTGAGCTTCCCTCAATGGATCAGTATTGAACTAGTTTTAACTTTGTATGAGTATGAGGTGTCATAGTAAATTATGTTGATGACTTATTATGGTTGTGTTATATGTTTTGTATTGGTAATTGAATGTTTTGCCTATGTCGTAAATCATGCTGAGTCCCTTTGGGGAAATAGAGAAGTATATAAATAAAGATGATGATGATGATGATGATTATGCAATAAACAAGATGCTCCCTGAAGAGTTGTACTGCCTATCTGTACAAGAGTACTATACATGTGAACTCAACTGAGAAAGATGTTTATCTTTACCTCTTTGAGCGTTAATATCTTTAACTTGGAAAGATACCTGAAAATGTGTCTGAAGTCAACATAATTTTCTGTAGAGCTCTTCATGATACAACTCATTTTCATGAACCATTAAGAGGTGATACATTTTCATTATCTGAGCTTCAGCGCTTGTGTATTTAATTGTTTATTCCAATGATTACCAAAGTCATATGGAAACATTTAAACTGCTTAAAAGATTAGGATTTCCTACTATTAGCTGTTTACAGGTTTATATGGAGCATTTGATTTTAGAAATTACATCCACAACAGAACTCTTAATCATCCATTTGATCTCCTGAATTTCCCATATCTGAATTGCTTGTTTCTCATACTTTCACACATTCACGTGGCTTACTAGAGAAAAAGTGCCCAAGGCAAATGTTTTTATTTTAAAATAATCTTTTAGGATTGTTTTTGTTTTTTCCCCTCCCTCCCTCTCCCTATCACAACATTTCCTCAGCATCTGGCTGCCCTTGATTTTGCACGTTTGCTTGGGCTGGAAGCTTGGCCTGGTGATTTCCAACCCTTTTGCAAAGACAGATCCAGAGCCATACCATGTGGACTTAAAATGTTTTTAATTGCTATGCTTCTCTCAGATATGCCTAGTGGCTCTTAGTACTCCTTGAAGAATCCTGGCAATGGCATGGATCTGATGCCACTGACTGGGCAGAATGATGGAGCTATGCCAAGGTATCAAGGGATGCCAGACCATGCAGTCAATCTCACAGATAATCTTATGGGGATTTCATCAGAACACACCAGCTAGATATATATGCAGTCTCCCTTTATATATATTTATACACAGAAATATGCACATATTCCTTGCTCTTGGAGTTACCCTCAGATTAATTTTACATATCTCTTTCAGCTCTTTCTAATGGCCACATCACAATCGATACAATTTGCAGATTGTTGCATCTTCATTAAATATGAATGTTATAAAGCACCCTGGTGAATATTCATTTGTTGCTCCTCTACAAATGAAACTATTTAAAAATAAAATAAAATAATTATTACAGCATCAAGACCAATCTGGTGTGTAATCTGTCCTGCCCTAATCTGAAGCATTTCTGTCAGTACCAGTCTAACACACAAGCTACAATTTTAGGGATCTGTAAATATATAAAAAATACAATTTACTAAATTTCAGGGCTTACATAATTCACATCTTGGTAACACTATGCAGCTTCCTAAATGTAATTCAGTTAAATGCCTAAACATATTTTAACTCTGACTCTTGACTCTGAAAATACTACATTTAAATCTGAATTTGTGTTATTTTAATCCAACCAGCATTCTGACTCACTTCCGTGCCAGACTAAAGAACTCTTAACAATGTGTCTATATGCTTTGTTTTACAAAATGATTATATTAAATACCCCACCCCATCTCTGTGACAGGGAATCTCATATGCTTAGCCTTGTGTGCACAAGATTCTTATGGGGTTGTTGTATGTCTTTCGGGCTGTGTGGCCATGTTCCAGAAGCATTCTCTCCTGACGTTTCGCCCACATCTATGGCAGGCATCCTCAGAGGTTGTGAGGTATGGAGAAAACTAAGCAAAGAGGTTAATATATATCTGTGGAAAGTCTAGGGTGAGAGAGGTCAGTGTGAATGTGTAGTTAATCACTTAAATTAGCATTGAAAAGCTTATCTGCTGTCTTCTTCCTGCCTCTGGGGCATCCTTTGTTTAGAGTCGTTAACTGCCCTTGGTTGATTCATGTCTGGAAACCCTCTGTTTTCAGAGTACTGCTTTTTATTTACTGTTCTGATTTTTGAGTTTTGTAATACTGGTAGCCAGATTTTGTTCATTTTCATGGTTTCTTCCTTTCTGTTGAAGTTGTCCACATGCTTGTGGATTTCAATGGCTTCTCTGTGTAGTCTGACATGATAGTTGTTAGAATGGTCCAGCATTTTTGTGTTCTCAAATAGTATTCTGTGTCCAGGCTGGTTCATCAAATGCTCTGCTATGGCTGATTTCTCTGGTTGAATTAGTCTGCAGTGCCTTTCATGTTCTTTGACTCTTGTTTGGGCGCTGCGTTTGGTGGTCCCTATGTAGACTTGTCCACAGCTGCATGGTATCCGGTAGACTCCTGCAGAAGAGAGAGGATCCCTCTTGTCCTTCGCTGACCGTAGCATTTGTTGGATTTTCTTCGTGGGTTTGTAGATAGTTTGTAGGTTGTGCTTCTTCATCAGCTTCCCTATGCGGTCAGTAGTTCCCTTGATGTATGGTAAGTACACCTTTCCTCTGGGTGATACGTAGATGACACCTTCACGATTTGGAGCCATGGAGAGGAAGAACTCAGCAAGTTCCTGGACCATCTTAACAGCATCCACCCAAACATCCAATTCACCATGGAAAAAGAAAAGGAAGGAAAACTGCCATTTCTAGATGTTCTGGTCATCCGCAAACCCAATCAACAATTGGGCCACACAGTTTACAGAAAACCTACACACACAGATAGATACCTTCATAAAAACTCCAACCATCACCCAAGTCAAAAAAGGAGCACAATCAAAGCCCTGACAGACCGTGCACAAAGAATCTGCGAACCTCACCTCCTCCAAGGTGAACTCAACCACCTAAACTGGGCTCTACAGGCCAATGGATACTCCACCACAGACATCAGAAGAGCTGCAAGGCCAAGAACAAGCCATGAGAGTCAAGACAAAGATCCACCCAGAGGAAAGGTGTACTTACCATACATCAAGGGAACTACTGACCGCATAGGGAAGCTGATGAAGAAGCACAACCTACAAACTATCTACAAACCCACGAAGAAAATCCAACAAATGCTACGGTCAGCGAAGGACAAGAGGGATCCTCTCTCTTCTGCAGGAGTCTACCGGATACCATGCAGCTGTGGACAAGTCTACATAGGGACCACCAAACGCAGCGCCCAAACAAGAGTCAAAGAACATGAAAGGCACTGCAGACTAATTCAACCAGAGAAATCAGCCATAGCAGAGCATTTGATGAACCAGCCTGGACACAGAATACTATTTGAGAACACAAAAATGCTGGACCATTCTAACAACTATCATGTCAGACTACACAGAGAAGCCATTGAAATCCACAAGCATGTGGACAACTTCAACAGAAAGGAAGAAACCATGAAAATGAACAAAATCTGGCTACCAGTATTACAAAACTCAAAAATCAGAACAGTAAATAAAAAGCAGTACTCTGAAAACAGAGGGTTTCCAGACATGAATCAACCAAGGGCAGTTAACGACTCTAAACAAAGGATGCCCCAGAGGCAGGAAGAAGACAGCAGATAAGCTTTTCAATGCTAATTTAAGTGATTAACTACACATTCACACTGACCTCTCTCACCCTAGACTTTCCACAGATATATATTAACCTCTTTGCTTAGTTTTCTCCATACCTCACAACCTCTGAGGATGCCTGCCATAGATGTGGGCGAAACGTCAGGAGAGAATGCTTCTGGAACATGGCCACACAGCCCGAAAGACATACAACAACCCTGTGATCCCGGCCATGAAAGCCTTCGACAACACAAGATTCTTATGGATTATATCATTAGCCAGGTCTATAATAATCCAATTTAATTATTTTTGTCATTCTTCATTTAACTTGTTTCAATGTACAGTAGAGTCTCACTTATCCAACCTTTGCTTATCCAATGTTCTGTATTATCCAACGCAGTCCGCCTCCCGCCCGGATCCTCAGCTGTTTCTCTAGGCAGCAACGCACAGAGGGCCAGCACGCCCAACAACAACACAAGTACAGCCACATTCCCAAACAAGTGGCAGACATGTTGTAAAACGATGTTTTGGTGCTTAATTTGTAAAATCATAACGTAATTTGATGTTTAATAGGCTTTTCCTTAATCCCTCCTATTATCCAACATTTTTGCTTATTCAACGTTCTGCCGGCCCGTTTATGCTAGATAAGTGAGACTCTACTGTACATAAAAATGGAATCCTTAGAAGTGTGTATAGTACTATATAGTGCCCTTTATGCTGTCTAGTGATGTTCTATTTCCTTTTGTGCACATTTGAATGCATTGGAAACGTATCCAACCTTTTTTTACCTGTATATTTGATTTAGATCCACAACTGTGAAGAAACATGAGAAATAGCTACATTTTGGATTTTCCAAGGCAACATATTATTATGTCAGAAACTTTCATTTTGATGCAGCTGTGATATATGGCTGCTAGTGCCTACATAAAGCTGACATCTAGGATGTATATTTCTCATAATCATGTACTGAAAGAGGGGACGTGGTGGCACAGCAGATTAAACTGCTAAGATGCAGAACTTGCTGGCCAGAAGGTCGGTGGTTCGAATCTGCAGGATGGGGCGAGTTCCTGTTGTTAGCCCCAGCTTCTGCCAACCTAGCAGTTTGAAAGCATGCAAATGTGAGCAGATCAATAGGTACCACTTCAGCAGGAAGGAAATGGCGCTCCATGCAATCATACCAGCCACATGACCCAGGAGACATCTACGGACAATGATGTCTCTTTGGCTTAGAAATGGAGATGAGATGAGCACCACCCCCCAGAGTTGGACTCAACTAGACTTAATATCAGGGGGAAACCTTTTACCTTATGGACTGAAAGAAGCACCAAATTTCCTCATCAATTTCTCTTTCTGTAGATCATGAGAGTACAGATTTAGATGTGTGTTCATAAGATTGTACTGAAATCCATGACTATAATACAGTAGACCCTTGTTATCTACTTGACTTTGGTTTAAGGACTCCCTGTGGATATGAGTGCTCAGGTCACATTATATAAATGATGTCTCTTATGCAAAATAGCAAAACATAGGTTGCTTTTTGGATAAAAACATTTTCAAGCTGTGGATAGTGGAATCAGTGGATGCAGAATTTGTTGATATGGAGGGCCAAGTGCTGATTTCATCAGAACACACCATAGTGTACATATTCAAGGGTAGTGTTTTCCATCTGCATGCACAAAACTACTTATGCAACTTTAAACTGAATGTAAGTACCCTGCATTAGTCAAAGATGTCCAACTGCTTCTGTTAAGGAATTTATTTATGCATAAATCACCAACAGAATTCCTGACATTGTGTGTAAAACCATGCAACTTCTCACTGGAGGTTTCTACAGATCAAAATAGTCACATAAATCAGTTTTAAATGGCATCTCTCACCTTTGCCAAGATTTTAGAAGAGCTATGCCAAAGTTTCTTAGAAAAACAATAGGATGTTTCATTTTGATTGTGGCTGAATGTTAGTTTTTCTCAAATATTTTATCACAGGCACTTTACAGTGAATAGGAAGCATTGTTAATCCCATTTTCTTCCCTTGCTCACTATCCTCAAACAGAATGGTGCTATAAAAAGTAGTAGTGTTCAAGAGGTTGTTCAGCAATGACAACACCAGCAATAGAACTCAACTGAGTCCTTGTCTCATACTCTGGCTTTCTTGAATAGTCCAGATTCTCTCCTTTAAGGCCCTTATGAAATTATTTATAGGGCATTTACTCACATAGTCTGAAGGACATCAAATATTTCTAATTATATCCAGTCATGTCAAATGACAATCATGTCTTTAGTCAACTTTGCCAAACAATGCTTTACAGGAAAGGTTAGCCAAAAATGCCTGGAGTGAAGAATGAACTGCCGGGGGGAAGACAGGGATTGGTACTTGTGCTCATCCAACAGTATAAAAGGAGGTTTAGGACCAATCTGACTTGCCCTTCCAAAGACAGTTAATAGGTAAGTACTGGGTGGATTGCGGTGGACCTGAATGCATGTAGCACCCCAAAATTTCACACATGCCTGCTCATTCCAACTGCCAGTGCTAGTAATGCTGGAGGATTGACTTTGTCAACAGATTTCAAATGTGCCCTTTGATTTAGTTAGTAATTGGTGCCTTGAAGCCTTTTAAAAAAGCATTCAGCAACAAGAGATTCACCCTTTTTGTTTTACAGTCTTGTCCAGTGTTGACACTCCTCACTACCCATTTCGTGCATCAGGAGGTAAGACTCTGGTTTTACTCACTCTTGGGGAAAGGGTGATTTAAAGAGAACCTCCTTTTGGATCTGGGCTGAACAGACAGTTATTATTTGTTTTCTGCACGAAACTTTGCATGATGTTTGCATTCAGTCTCTATTACATGGTTTCCACATTGTGTGATGCATTGTTAGCAAGTGCTTCTCCCTATATAAGCACAGGCCAAGGCCTCTAGGTTTGAATTGCTGTCTTTTACATTATCAAAAACAGGTCTTCTTAATTTTTTTCACTCATGACCCCTTTCCACCCGAGAATGTTTACATGATGCTGGGTATACAGGTATATAAAATAGATATAAAAAGCCAGAATTTATTGATAACAAACCACCATTTGCAAGACTTGCTAAACAGGCAGATTTTACTTTTGTGGAGTCCAGCTAAAGCATTTCCTGCATGCTGTTGCTAACAGATTTGTATAAATGTCTAGCTGATATTACCTTTCACTTCTGCCACCTTTTTTGTGACCCCAACTTTGAGCTAAGGGAACCCCATGTGGGGTTGGAAGGAACCCACAGCTTAAGAAGCAGTGACCTACATTGTAGACTCATCTTGAATAATGTTCATAGCAGACAAACAGTTGGAAGCCAGAGTCTTGTCAATTTCTCAGTTAATAGCTCTGATGGAATCCATTTGGGAATGCATTTGGAATCAGTATGCTTTGTTTTTTTTCCCTTTTTTATTTAAAAATGATAGCTAACATTTCAGTTCGTTTTTCCTTTATTTTGATCGTTAGATAGTGCTTTAACATAGATAGATCTTGACAAACTAAACTAGTTTTTCAACCATGTCTGTGAGTTTGCAGGATAGCTACTTTAGTCTGCATACATTCAGCATCAATGGAGCATAACCTAATAGGGAAGAATGGCCCAATATAACTTTTCACACAGCTCCTTCCATCAAAAACATGGATTAACATTTTGGGAGTAGGGTAGCTTGCTGTGTTTCTATGATATTTATTTATTTATCATATCATAAGCAAACCAGGTGTACAGTTGTAATGTATTTAAAAACACCAAGTTAAAAACTTGGCATTATACTAAATGTGCTTTGGCTAGTAGCTGGTCACTTGGAGTGCCTATGGTGTTGCTATAAGAAGGTCCTCCATTGTACATGTGGCTGTGGCAGGGCTTAAACTGCATTGTAGTAGGTGATCTATTGTTTGCTCTTCTCCACACTCGCATGTCGTGAACTTCACTTTGTGGCCCCATTTCTTAAGGTTGGCTCTGCATCTTGTGGTGCCAGAGCACAGTCTGTTCAGTGCCTTCCAAGTCACCCAGCCTTCTGTATGCCCAGGAGGAAGTTTCTCATTCAGTGTCAGCCATGGCTTGAGGTTCTGGGTTTTAGCCTGCCACTTTTGGACTCTCGCTTGCTGAGGTTTTCCCTTCGAATCTCTCTGCAGATTTTAAAAAACTAATTTTTGATTCAAGGTGTTGGCGTGCTGGCTGATATCCAAACAGGAGATGGGCCAGAGATGTCACTGCCTTGGTCGTTTCATTATTGGGTGCTACTTCCTGACGGATGTCAGGTGGTGCAAAACCAGCTAAACAGTATAATTTTTCCAGTGGTGTGGGGCTGATGGTTAAATATAAAGCGGGAGATAGGAAAACCAAAGGGGACTAGAAACTTTTAGCAGATTTCATGTGTTACTAACTCACTTGGTTCATCAACATTTACATTCATTTTCTAATAGTTAAAAAAAGGTAAAGGTTTCCCCTGATGTTAAGTCCAGTCATGTCTGCCTCTGGGGGTTGGTGCTCATCTCCATTTCTAAGCCGAAGAGCCGGCATTGTCCGTAGACACCTCCAAGGTCATGTGGCCAGCATGACTGCATGGAGCGCCGTTACCTTTCCGCCGGAGCGGTACCTATTGATCTACTCACATTGGCATGTTTTCGAACTGCTAGGTTGGCAGAAGCTGTAGCTAACAGCAGGCGCTCACACCGCTCCCGGGTTTGAACCTGGGACCTTTCGGTCTGCAAGTTCAGCAGCTCAGCGCTTTAACACACTTTGCCACTGGGGCTCCTTACTTTCTAATAGTTAGGAATATATAATTTAATCTTTTAGAAAATGAATTCATAAAGGGTTTCGCCAATCAGAGTAAAGTCAGAACTACTAGGGGGGAAAGAATCACCGATCATGAAGACTCTCATGATTGTAGTTGACACTTCTTTACCATTAGCTGGGCTGATCCTCATGGATTATTTTTTAATCCAGTTTTGCATAGCGCAGTCCTACTGTTTTTAACTCACACTTGGCAAAAGGCAATGGAAGGGAAGGCAAAAACATTAAGAGGAAAGCAGTTATCAGGCTTGTTAGGCTCTGTCTAATCCAACTTTTGATTTACTATATAGTAAGCAAAATAAGAAATAATGAATGTCTTAGGCCCAACCACACCACGCTATTGCATTATAGTCTGCTTTAATTGCCATGGCAGCATCATAACACCCAAAAGGAAGTCTGTCATTCAAAATTTGACCTATTTATTCAGTTATGTGTTTCCTTTCTGAATTATACTCAACATTCTAAAGCTGTGTGTTCGGTATGAATTAAATGGAGTATGTGTTTAAAATAATCCAAAGTAGAGGTATATAATTTTTATGCAAACCTTTTCCTAAGAAAGATGAAACATTCTTGTTTTTCAGTGGTCCTATTTTTTCTCAGTTGTGTAGGTCCCAGTTTTGTTAGTACACACCATCTCAGTCTGCTGTCAGTACTAACAATGATATTTTATGAAGCTAAATTGTATGCAATGCTCCCTGTGTCGAATTGAGGTTCTCTGCCCTCTGGGTCTCTTGCATGTGTTGTCTGCCACACTGATACCAGTAGAGTGTTTAATCTAGAAATATGTAAATTCTCTGTACAAGTAAGGAAATTTCATTTACAGTAGAGTCTCATCCAACACTCGCTTATCCAACGTTCTGGATTATCCAACACATTTTGTAGTCAATGTTTTCAATACATCATGATATTTTGGTGCTAAATTCGTAAATACAGTAATTACTGCATAGCATTGAACAACTTTTTCTGTCAAATTCATTGTTAAACATGATGTTTTGGTGCTTAATTTGTAAAATCATAACCTAATTTGATGTGTAATAGGCTTTTCCTTAATCCCTCCTTATTATCCAACATATTCACTTATCCAACGTTCTGCCGGCCCGTTACTTTGGATAAGTGAGACTCTACTGTATGTCCTTATTTCACGAAACCATGAGCACTGGTTGAAGACTGTTAGAAAGAAAATAATACTTTCATATGATGTAATGAAGATGATCAGAGATACTTTTGGTAGCAGTATAAAGTTATGATCATCACATGGGCTGTTTTTCTCTCTTCTAGGGTTCTCTGTTAAACCACAGCCATGTCTTCGGATGCTGAGATGGCTGTCTTTGGGGTAGCGGCCCCTTATCTCCGCAAGTCAGAAAAGGAGAGAATTGAGGCTCAGAATAAGCCCTTTGATGCCAAGACATCAGTCTTTGTGGTGGACCCTAAGATCTCCTTTATAAAAGGCACTGTCCAGAGCAGGGAGGCAGGGAAGGTCACAGTCAAGAAAGAAGGTGGAGATGTGAGTATAGAAATACCAACCTGTGTGGGAAGGAAAGGTATAACATTTCTTCTTTATTCTCTTGGCTGAATGGCTTCTTGTTTCCTTGCAGACTGTGACTGTTAAGGATGACCAAGTCTTTCCTATGAATCCTCCCAAATATGACAAAATTGAGGACATGGCCATGATGACCCACCTGCATGAACCCGCTGTCCTGTATAACCTCAAAGAGCGTTATGCAGCCTGGATGATCTATGTGAGTACAGCTCTATATGTACTATTGTCTTTATAATATAATATACAATATTTATTTCTCAACGAAGTCCATTTGCTAGTTACCATTTCTTTACAGACCTACTCCGGTCTCTTCTGTGTCACTGTCAACCCCTACAAGTGGCTCCCAGTGTACAACCCCGAGGTGGTAACTGCCTACAGGGGCAAGAAGCGTCAGGAGGCTCCTCCCCACATCTTCTCCATCTCTGACAATGCGTATCAATTCATGTTAACTGGTGAGTTAGTCAGATTGCAACAGAGTGATTAGACAGAGGCCCCTTTTTACACTGCAATAAAAAATTCAGATTATCTTATTTGAACTGGATTATATGGCAGTGTAGACTCATATGATCCAGTTCAAAGCATATATATATATATATATATATATATATATATATATATATATATATATATATTATTACCGTCCATGGACCCACAGCTGTTAAGTGAATAACATACAAGAATTTACAGAACAGTCAAACTGGAGAAATTGCTAAACAAACACAAACTACACAATGTCAGGTAATACCTTGATCGGAGATTAGGCTCTTTCTCAGCCTTGCTGCCACTGCAAGGAACTTTGTCACTGTGAGGGTCATCTCATGGTGCTTATCCTCCATCAGATATCTGACCTCGTTGGGCTGAATAATAGTGGCACTGCAACAAGATGTGTTCTAATGATTATATTTCATTTTCACCGCACGGGCATAATCTTTGAGAGTAGGGGATACTGGATAGTCTGCCATTTAGCAGCTCTGATGGAAGTACATTTAGTCTCGCTTTTGTGAAGAGTCTTTGGTAATTAGACTCTGTGAGACTCTCAAGATAATTACATGACTTAAACGGCTCAGTGTATTTGAGCAAGCTCTGAGCTCTCCCAGGGCAATATCCCTCATCCGTTTCTTCAGTAATTTCTGTGCTGTTTTGAAACCAAGGTGCAGTAAAAGGGACGCTGATAGACCAATTGAGGTCACTTTATGATCAGCCCTCCTTGCCGAAAGGGTTGAGTGGTTTCAAATGGGATGA
Source organism: Anolis carolinensis (assembly GCF_035594765.1). NCBI lineage: Eukaryota > Metazoa > Chordata > Lepidosauria > Squamata > Anolidae > Anolis > Anolis carolinensis. The sequence continues at coordinate 140,039,139 of NC_085842.1, read as the reverse complement.
AATGTGATAGGCCCGTTCCCGATTTAAATACAATTATGTGGATTATCTGCTTTGATAATCTGGATTATTTGGCACTGTGGAAGGGGCCCTAGTTAATATCCTTTCCATAAAGTATTATAAATATTTTCCCCAGAAAAAGCATTTTCTGTAGTCAAAGAAAAGTTCAAAGAAAAGAACCATAAATTGTCATGTCTTACAAAAGACACAAATCCAAATTCAATTGCTAATTGAAAGTAGAGCAGACTTGTTGAATCATCTATAGTATGGTAAAGTATTTCCCCTTGGTTCAATAAGCCCATTTAAGTGGGGACTAGCAATTGAATTATATCTTAAACCCGACTTGTGGTATGGCCATATTTCAAGACCTTCTCATTGTTTTGTTAATGCATTTATTTTTCTGTTTTCATGTGACTTTACAATAATCTCAGCATAGTGGTATTTTGTTTAAAAAAGAAGGGTTTAAAAAAGTATAGGACTTGTAATGAAGAACAAAGAGATTCAAATTTATTTCATGCATGCTATAAGAAGCATTGCCGAAAGCCTTGGGTGCTTATAGTTTAGGTGTTAGATGTGTAAGTGTGCATTTTTCATTATAGTGGCCAAATGAAAAAGATGACCAGGTTTCTGTACTTTTAATGTCTGTGTAGAAGAGGGAATTTCAACACATATACAATATGTTGTCATTTAGGTTATCTCTACTGAGATATTTTTTTTGTACAGCTATTAAAGAGGCAAAAGGTCTGTCCTCTTTTCCTGTCTACCTTATTATTGAAATATAAGCATTTATTTCAGCAAGTGCCCAAGTGAAATTTTACAATGCAAAAATTAAGGGAAATTATTTGAAATAATTTTAGAATATGTATTTTCCTGTCGGTGGATCTTAACACATTTGTTTCAATTTGTGTTATAACTGCACACTCCAACCCAACACACAATAATATTTGGTGTTGTTTTACTTTCTCTAGATCGTGAGAATCAATCAATCCTGATCACGTATGTATGCTCCTTAGGAATACACTTTTAGTCAGAACAAGCTTTGTTGTGCAGTATACTGATGGATCATGCCTTTTTTCCATTTCTTTGTGTCAACAGCGGAGAATCTGGTGCTGGAAAGACTGTGAACACGAAACGTGTCATTCAGTACTTTGCAACAATTGCAACTACAGGTGACAAGAAGAAGGAAGAACCACAGCAAACTGGCAAGCTAAAGGCAAGCTGTAGATTGGAAATAATATTTGTTTGTTTACCCCATTTACCTTTTGTTAACACTGTAAACAAATAACTTAGCAAATATAATGTTGCAGGGCACCCTTGAAGATCAAATCATCAGTGCCAACCCCTTGTTGGAGGCCTTTGGAAATGCCAAGACTGTGAGGAACGACAACTCCTCCCGTTTTGTAAGTGTTGGATTTCAGAAATATGTTGAAGATAGTATCAGTGTGATTTTATCAGTCTTTACTTTTGTGCCATTTTTTTCTAGCACTTAAAAAAGGTAACATGGATTTTTTTTTACTAAGATCAACTGCTTCATCCTCCACTATTTCCCTTCCTGAGAAATCCCCCCCCCCCCCCCCGGGTCCCATGTCTCATAGTTACCGTATTAGGAATTCAGATCAAATGTATGGGTCTGGCATCTTCCATCTTGCTATGGGAAAAGCTAAGACTTGTTTGAACCCCTTCATGCTTCCATGGTGCTCAGTAATGGGAGCTGTAATGCCCACAGCCAAATTCTTCACATAAAGGTCACTGCCCACAAGGGGCTGCTAAGAAGCTCCCATCTCCAGCAGCTGCCAATATCTTCACCCTTGTGATAAACTGTATAACCATAACAATACATACATGCAGGAACAATTTATTCATTTGACAAAGATCACATATCATAAACTCCAGCATTCATCTCCAGCAGCTGTTAAGATCTGCGGGACTTGGGATGATCTCTACTCATATAATATTTACACCCTAGAACAATTTCTTCATTTCAAAACCACATTTCAATATTGGGCTCAGATAATGGTCTTAGTTATTCTCCAGAAAATGAATGACCAGCATCTGTAGTGGGGTTTCTGTTCCAGCCAAATCAGTAAGGTGGAACATTACTTTCATACCTTAAAGGCATATTTTGCTCAAGACCAATTTTGTCTAATAGATTATGGTAAGGTTTTTCTCATCACGAGAAACACCCTATGGCTGCAGCTGAACATTCATCATAGCTAACTCAGTATGTCAAGTTATTATTTGGCATGACCCTGAGGGTAGCTAGGCAACTGATATTAATGGATCAAAAACAGTTTCCAGGTATTTTGAACTTTAGCTCTCATAATTTCTGACAGTTAAACAAAAAAGGCTGGGGCTTCTGGGAACTGAAGTCCCAAATGCCTGGACAACTAAAGGTTGGGAACCACCAATTTTGGCTATTGATAGCCTGAAATCCATCTGCTGAAAAAGAGCTACTGATCCACTAGGAGCTGTGGAACAGATTCGTTACTGTAAACCACACACGTGTCAGATGCTACATCTATATCGCCCTTTGTTACAGTCTCTTAAACCCTATCATATTTTTCTTTTCTTAAGTAATCTCACCTGGTCGCTGCTGGCCTGCCATCTTTTCATCTTAAAAAATAATTCTCACAGCCATTAGGCAGCTTTAACCACTGCCCTATTCTGTAAAGAATGGGATGTAAATTCCCTTGCAGGCATTCACATTGCCACCACAGCTTTCCTAAAACTTGAAACTAGCCCAAATCTATGGTCCTCCGCATGTAGTTGGTCTGCAAGTCTCATCTGCTAATTATGAAGGGTCATAAAAGTAATACTTCCCCAACATTGTGAGGGCCATAGGTTCCTTGTTAAGGCATATGAGCTCTCTGATAAAGGCGCAGATGGATAAGTATTCCTACAATGCTTCCAGTGAGCACAGCTGCTCAGTTCTGGCTAGGAGAGAGAGAAGTTAGAAGACTGACACAATGCATAAATGTCTCTGAGATAGATTTGTGTATCTGCACATACAAAACATATTTCCTGCACAGACAATTTTGCTTTCTGCTCCTGAACAAAAACACATTTTTTACATAAAATAAGTAGCAAAATACAAAGATTATCAGGGATTCTCTTCAACAGGATTTCTTGTAGAAGATATGAAGGGAGAAAAGTAAGGCTCATAAAATATTGCTATGTGCCCCCATTTCATTAAAAAAAAAGTCAGGAGTCAATTCTCAAGGAGTCAGCCAACGAATGGAATAGAAAATTAAGGATCAGCCATCTGGCTGTTTCAATCACTGGTGAAGGGACACACATGGTTGAAGGTTTTCTATATGGATGGGTCACTTTCTTTTTACTCCGAGGCCACATTCCCTTTTAAAAAATGGGCATAGTAAAGCAAAGTTCCCCACCGAGCAATAAATGGGTAATGCTAAAATTAAAAGAGACATGCTGGTTAAGCAACTAAACTGAGTGACATCAATATAGAGCAACATTTTAGAAAATAGCCAGCTCCTTGGATTTCAAGAAACTTACTGATGTTGTTATGTGGCTGTAATTGTTTTATTTCCATTTTAAAAATAAAGCACACATCAATTGGAAATCAGTTGTTGAGCTGTTCTATCATATTTGTTCTGCACTAATATGCTATCTTATAATCAGCTTTCTGAACAAACATCCTGTTGTTACATTTGTATTTATTCAGATCAGTGGTTCCCAACCTTTGGGCCTCCAGGTGTTTTAGACTTCAGCTCCCACAGTTTCTAACAGCTGGTAAGCTGACTGGGATTTCTGGGAGTTGAAGTCCAAAATACCTAGAGGCCTAAAGGCTGGGAATCACTGATTTAGGGGATCTTATCATGTTGTTATAAATCTCACTAAAATAACTATTTCAGAAATGTATTATTGACTCTTTTTTTTGCATATTAACAACAATAAACCACTCATTAATTAATTCATTCAATCAATCAATAAAGAGTTGGAAGACAGAGGCTAGTGAAATATTTTAGCTACTTCTTAAAATCTGTAGAATTTGATATTAGATCTGCAAACTAGAAACTCCTGGCACTCAGAACATCGCAGATGACCCTTCCACACTGCTCTATATCTCAGGATCTGATTCCAAATTATCTTCTTATCCTAAATTAACTGGCAGTGGAGACTCATGTAATCCAGTTTAAAGCTGACAATCTGGGATCGGATCCTGGGATTGAGGCCAATGTAGATGGGGCCAGAAAGCAAGAACCAAGATTGCTTTGGCTTACTATTGGGATAGTACATTTAAAGACCTCTTGGGTTTTTTTCATGTTGGCATTGGTATACAACATTATGGTCAATCATAAATATACCACGTTTTGTAATTGACACTGTGAAGTTACTGAAATAAGGGACATTCTGTTTTAAATGTTTTGTATTAAGTCAACATGTTTCCCCAACAGGGTAAATTCATTAGAATCCATTTCGGTGCCACAGGCAAACTGGCTTCTGCCGACATTGAGACATGTAAGAAAATTGGCTAGAAGATTTCTCTCTCTTTCTTTTTTTTCTTCCTGATTTGTCTGCTTACAGGCTTGGCTAATTATACTCCATTGCTTTACCAGATCTGCTGGAGAAATCCAGAGTTACTTTTCAGCTAAAAGCTGAAAGGAGCTACCACATCTTTTACCAGATCATGTCTAACAAGAAGCCAGAACTGATTGGTAAGAAACATCTCTTTTTGTGGGTGGACTAAGCTGCTAGGATTTTTTTTCCAGTGTCTCCATTGCGTTGTGGATGCAAATAAATCCATATTTGTGTTTTCTCTTTATTCAGAAATGCTCTTGATCACCACCAACCCTTATGACTACCACTTTGTCAGTCAAGGGGAGATCACTGTTGCCAGTATTAATGATCAGGAAGAGCTGATGGCAACTGATGTAAGTAACTTGTACAAAGGTAACTCAAAAGTTATCCGCACACTGGTTATATTAAAACTTCTTATCAGAGCTTTTTGTACGAGGTAACTGTCTACACAGTCACTGCAGTGCAGTTTGCAACTGCAGTGAAAGAAAACATGGCTGCTACCCTTGTGATTTGCACAAATTAGAGCACCATTCATGATTTGTTCAACCATCAACCATGCTCATTACAGTGAGATGCTCACTGAAGAGGTGAAGCCTAAAATTTGGGCAAAATGCAGAGGACTGCTATCCAAAGGTGTTACATGGCAATGTACATCCACACACCACTGCTCATACTGTCAACACTAGTTCACTTTGAACTATTACAACATCCTACCTATAGTCCTGACCTTGCCCCATCAAACTATCACATATTTGGTCCCCTGAAAGAAAACCCTACGAGGACGAAGATACATATCTGATGAAGAGGTGAAGACAGTGGCACATTTGTGGCTTGCAGCTTAGCTGAAAACCTTTTAACAAGGGAATACAAAAGCTTGTTTACAGATGGAACAAGTGTATTAAAAAGCAGGGTTATGTTATGTCAAAAAAGATGCATTTATCTTTTCTGAAAGCTGATTAAAATAAACTCTACGTCCAGAGTGTGGATAATTCTTGACTCAAGCTCATAAAATTGACCCCTCGTGAGTGCTGGTTTGATTACAACCAGCACTAGTTTAGTGCTTCATTTTTTCAGCAGAAATAGGGAGTGAAACAGTCATAGATGACCTCCTTGCAAAAATGATGGTGAAGGGTATAATTTTTTTTAGGGATGCTGCCTGGAAACAGCAGTGGCAGCTGCTGTTGGTCCCCTTCCAATCTTTCTTTTAAACATAGCTTTGTAGCACTCCTGTTAGTTACCTGTCACACACCCCAAAGGTATGTAGCATCATTCAAGGAGCAGTGTATCTGGCTGCACCTGTGTACAATGATGGGACCCACAGGTGTCTGTGTGGTTCTTCACTCAATACTGCCTCTAGAATGATACTAATGAAGTCATCATGCTTCATGCTGGATTCGGCAGCACACGTCGATGATGATGATGATGATGATGATTATCTTTATTGTTATTCTGCCTTTCTTCCCTTGGGGACTTAAGGCGGCTAACATTTATTCACACTAAGCAGTTTGTAAATACAAAAGTTAAAAAAATTAAATAATAGGAAACAATCAGGGCAAGCTAACACCTCCTAACAAAAGATTATCCCAGGCAGGAAGCAGCCAGGCTTTGAAGCTGCATGGCCATTCAGTGCTAATCAGGCTGGCCAATTGCAACATTCTCACTTGCCTCAAACACACAAGAGTTCTCTTTCCCCCACACTGGACATTCCACAGGTATATAAACCACACTTGCCTAGTTTCCAACAGACCTCACAACCTCTGAGGATGCCTGCCATAGATGTGGGCAAAACATCAGGAGAGACTGCTTCTGGAACATAGCCAAATAGCCTGAAAAACTCACAGCAACCCAATTAAATAATAACAGTGTGGTGAAACAGAATTAAAACACAGCAAATACATTAAATACATTAAAATGGCTGTTAAAAATGCATATTCCCCCCCCCCTCCCCAAATCCCACCCACCCTCTCCAGAGCCTTCCCTAAAAACCTGTTGGCAGAGGAAGGTCTTGACCTTCCTTTGCTAACTGTCTAGCCCCAGTCAACCGTGGAGCCGGCAGGCTCCGATCACATGTTGTACTGCCACCTCCACCCTGACAACATGCAAGACTTCCTGTGTTTCCATTCCTTTAATGGAGGATGTTGCACACTCCATGCGTGCACCACGCTTTTCCCTGTGTGAAGAGCTGCCGGAGGAGCCCGGCAAAGCAGGATGCGTGGATGTGGAGCTGTGGAGAACCGCTGCTGAAAGTATGATGAGGCTGTTAATCATTATGTAGGTTACTTCCCAGCACATAGATTGGCACTTCTCCCCAGTATTGCCAGTAGAGCAATGTTGCATCACAATGCAGCTTTGTTCCAAAGGGAAACGTTTGCATTAGTTGGGAGGGAATTGCAAACTATTAATTGGTGAAATGCTTCCCCAAATTTTCTGGCTCCAAGTAAGCCAGTGAATTTAAAGTAGCATTTTTTTGCTCAGTATTTACTATAGATTCAATTGACAGGAAGCCATTGACATCTTGGGTTTCACTGCTGAAGAAAAGACAGCCATTTACAAGTTGACAGGAGCTGTGATGCACTACGGGAACATGAAGTTCAAGCAGAAGCAGCGTGAGGAGCAGGCTGAGCCAGATGGCACTGAAGGTATTTCAAAAACTTTCTGCTGGCTTCCAAAATAAATGTCTTATTCTGTGGAAACGTGTATTACAAAATTTCAAAAGAAATGAAAACATTAAGTTGCAAAGTCACATGCCAATCTTCCCTTATAAACAACGTCTCTTTTATAAACAACCAAATCAACACAGTATTATTATAACTGACCACCATGCAAAATAGGCTCCTTCTACATGGACAAATAAAATCTGCATTATCTGCTTTGGACTGGATTATATGACAATGTAGAATAAGATAACCCAGTTCAAATCAAATAATATGGATTATCTGCTTTGATAAACTGGATTATCTGGCAATGTAAAAGGGACCATACCAGCCATTGGTTGGTAACTGGACAAATTAGTTAAGAGAAAGATTTGTTCTGGTGTTAGATCCAGTGGTGTCCTTCCTCTCACCTTGGGAAGGCTCTTGTTAATTTTTTGAGGTAAATCTTAAGTGTGGTGTTATTTATTTCTATGATTTTACCTTGACTGGCTACAGAGACACTGTTATCTAATTTAATACTGATTTTCTTTAGCATTCATGTACTGAGAGTACCTTTCTCTCTTATATGTGCTCAGTTGCGGACAAGGCAGCCTACCTCATGAACCTGAATTCAGCAGATTTGCTGAAAGCTCTGTGCTATCCCAGGGTCAAGGTCGGCAATGAATATGTCACCAAAGGCCAAACCGTCCAGCAGGTAATGATCTATGAAATAAAACCTGATGTGTCAATTAATCACAATAAATATAAACTGGTCATCAGATTCCTGATCTCCTTTATATTATAGCTTTTGTACTTTCTAATTCCAGGTTTACAACAATGTTGGTGCTTTGGCTAAAGCTGTTTATGAAAAGATGTTCTTGTGGATGGTTGTTCGTATTAACCAGCAGTTGGACACCAAGCAACCCAGGCAATACTTTATTGGTGTGCTGGACATTGCTGGCTTTGAAATTTTTGATGTAAGAAAACAAGAAAGACAAACATGTAAAGTTATATGAGAAACAGCATCTTACCTTGTTTATATTAAGTCAGGGAACCATATCATATATTCCTTTGGAAAGCTATAATTGATTTGATATTACGTTAGCATACATGAACATGGGTTTACTACAGTTTTGATTTATGGCGTCATCAGATGGCTGGCAGCCGGTGGCAGTGGCATTCCAGTTCATAGAGGGGCATGAACTGGATCCGGGCTCCGCATCGCCCGGATCCAAGTGAAGTTGATCAGATGGGGTGAAGCGTGAGCACACGTGGTGTGAGAGGCTTCTCCCCATAGATTGTATGGCCACATGAGAGGTCTCATCGCCCACCAAGCTGACATATGATGGGAGCTGGCCAGTTCCATGGATGGCCTGGGCTAAAATTGGCACATGCTGCTGATTTTAGCCCTTTGTGATGAGGTGGTTAGTTATCTCTTGAAAACATAGACCACTTGCAGGTACTTTACAAGTATTTCCCTAAACTTGATATTAATCTTGAAGAAAAGTATCATTCATACTGCTGCCTTAAATATTCAGTATGGTGCACGTTAGGGGAAACAGATAGAATCACTTTATGACTGGCTCTTAGTGGCACCAAACAGAAGTCATTGCATCCTTAATGGATTTTCTATCCTCAATTGATTTTTATGGCAAGTGAAAGATGAGAATGTTGCAGATAGCAAACAGCACAGAATCTCTCTACAAATCAATGAAAAGTACTTGATAACAGCAAAATAAAAGCCAATGGTGAGAATGCTCATTCTGGACTGGAAGACTCTAACAATCTCATCCCAAAGGGTGGATTTTAGCAGCATACGCTAGCTCTTCCCTATATCACCCACACAGCTGGAGCCTCCGGTGGACTAGGGGATAAAAGCCTTGTGACTTGAAGGTTGGGTTGCTGACCTGAAGGCTGCCAGGTTCGAATCCCACCCGGGGAGAGCGCAGATGAGCTCCCTCTATCAGCTCCAGCTCCATGCGGGGACATGAGAGAAGCCTCCCACAAGGATGGTAAAAACATCAAAACATCCGGGCATCCCCTGGGCAACGTCCTTGCAGACGGCCAATTCTCTCACTCCAGAAACAACTCCGGTTGCTCCTGACACGAAAAGAAAAAGAAAAACCCACACAGCCTGTCAGCTCCCATCAAATGATGTCAGCATGGCTCCGTGGGTGATGTAGGGCAGAGCCGATGCATGCTTCCATGTTGTCATTAGAAGCAATGGGGGGAAGCCACATGGTCCACACTTCCCCCCATATGATCACCCATATCTGGATCCGGGTGATGTGGGACATGGGGCGTCGGACTCCCCATGCCCCCCAACGACAAGAGGCAATTCAGGCGGCCATGTGAAAAGTTTGTTATTTATACAGGAACAAAAACATATATAGATTAGATTGACCCATAAACATACGAAGACCACATATATTTTGTACCAGATTTCCCCAAAGTCCAGTTATTGTGTGAAACAGATTACAGATTTTCTATGAAAGGCATCTTTAAGGGTACTGAAATAATAACATTGGGTGGACATTTACTAAAAATGCATCTTCTTTTCCTGTAGTACAACAGCTTAGAGCAGCTGTGTATCAACTTCACCAATGAGAAACTGCAACAGTTTTTCAACCACCACATGTTTGTGCTGGAGCAAGAGGAGTACAAGAAAGAAGGAATTGAATGGGAGTTTATTGACTTTGGAATGGACTTGGCTGCCTGCATTGAACTTATTGAGAAGGTATTTGATATACTCTGAAATGGTTTGAGCGGTTTAAAGTTAAATAGAAGATTGTCTAAGAAAAAGCACTTAATATGCACAGACTTCCTGTAACTGCAGTACTGCTTGTAGGAAGGCTACCAATAGAGAGCTTGACATAAAACTAGTAAAAGGAATATTTTATACAATGAGGTGAATTGGATAAGGCAGTTAACTGGAAGGTGCTCATGGCAATTTTGACTAAATATTTCCATGTCGTTGTTATATGTATGTCTGTCATTCATTATTTCTTGCATGTGCTAATTGCTCAGTTTTAACTCGGTTGTTACGTGGGATCAAGGCATCTGGCCTAGCTAATAACATAATTGTGTGGCAGCTCTTAAGAAGGTTTCTTTTTTTCATTTTTCTAGTACCATGTATGTACAAGGTGCTATGAACAGGTTCCTATCCTCAAAGGCCAGCAGCCTATAAACAAACACAAGTAACAAAGAGAAGGGCACCAGACATGGGGTTATTATTTCTATCATACTTCAACTTAAGTATAGCAAGGAACTAGCACCAGGCTATGTTCCTATAGCTCTTATGGACAGAATACTATTATGACAAAAAGCACATTAGATGTTATAGCTGGAAAAAGTTAAAGAATAATTAGAAATCGAATGACTTGAAGGTACACAATATATTCCTCTGAAAGGCTTTATTCACAATAAACATGTATGTATGGGATGTATGTTCGAATGTATTAACATTTGTTAATGAGAGTATGGTGCAAATGGCAAGCTCTGTGAATGACGGCATTCAATTTCTTTACTGTCAAAAATCATTCAATGAACAAGTTATTTCAAAATCCAGTTTTTTCAGTCAGCTGACTTCTAATTAATCTTATCCTTCCAGCCCATGGGCATTTTCTCCATCCTGGAAGAAGAGTGCATGTTCCCCAAGGCAACAGACACCTCTTTCAAGAACAAGCTCTATGACCAGCATTTGGGTAAGAGCAACAATTTCCAGAAACCCAAGCCTGCCAAAGGCAAGGCTGAGGCCCACTTTGCCCTGGTGCACTATGCGGGCACTGTGGACTACAACATCACCGGCTGGCTGGAGAAGAACAAGGACCCCCTCAATGATACTGTGGTGGGGCTGTACCAGAAATCATCCATGAAGACTCTCGCTCTACTGTTTGCTGATCGTCCTGCAGATGCAGGTAACAGTTGTAAAATCAACTCTTTGACTCATAAATATTTCTTTTGAATAATCGGTTAAGTCTCATTAAACCTTTTTAAATGTCTCTTTTAGAGGGTAGTGGTAAGAAGGCTGCCAAGAAGAAGGGTTCTTCCTTCCAGACTGTGTCTGCTCTTTTCAGGGTACAAAACAATATTAAAATCCCCTTTCTTTGTGACAGTTGAAAAAGATGTTGTAAACTAAGTTGTTGCTTTTCAATTTTTTTAACATCCTTAGTATTTTAATATTCTGAGAAAGTTATTCTGAGAGTACTTGAAGAAAGTTTTTGTACTGGAACAAATAATTGAGACTTTTAAAACTATTTTTTTAAATTACAGACTTTAAAAAAGCATGTTCTTATCTTTTCACATAATTTTCACAACAAATGTGAAAAAATGATTTTCTAAAACTCTAAAATATAATCTGCAATCAGTACACATGCCATTTTGCAAAGAGGATATACTTCTGTGTCACTTTATTATATATAAGTTAGCAATACAACCACAAAATACCGTAAAATAACTAGCTGTTTGTATGACTGTCATAGACTTTCTATGGTCAAGGAGGCAAGTTTCAGTTAAACCTGAATGGCAATTCACTCCAAGTGCAAATAACTACAGCTCAATTATCAAATAAAGCTTTAGAATTACGTGTTAGGAACGTATGTGAAAGCTGGTGTTTAACTCTTTTATATCTAAAATACTGTATCTCCCCATCTCCACTCAACAAACTGCATGAATACTTATCCTCTGTTGGCAACAAATACCCCTTTTCTGGTTTGTTGCACAAAGTATTTATTTTCTGGTCCTACAGGAGAACTTAAACAAACTGATGACCAATCTGAGGAGTACTCATCCACATTTTGTGCGCTGCATTATTCCCAATGAAACCAAAACACCTGGTAAGAGCATTGTCCTATAAATGTATATGTGTGACACTGTTTTTCTTTCTGTATCATACCATTTCATGTTGATTCCTGATTTGATTATTTTGAGAAATGCATAGTATACATTGTGATATCCATATTTTCTTTGATTTTCCTAAGGTGCCATGGAACATGAGCTTGTGTTGCATCAGCTGAGATGCAATGGTGTATTAGAAGGCATTCGCATTTGCAGAAAAGGATTTCCCAGCAGGATCATTTATGGTGATTTCAAGCAGAGGTCAGCTTGGACGTGCTATGAACTCCATTTGTGCATGTTGTACATTTTATTTTTAATGTTTAAAATCAGCACTTAAAAATTATAAATTAAAGCAGACTAAGCTTATTACGTGTTCAGATCCAGTAGAGTTGTTGTCCTAGGACCTTTCTACACAGTCCAGAAATCCTGTTTTGACCAAAAGTTGCTTTTGGATATCCAGGGACTCTCAGTCAGTAACACAGGGTAAACCCGATTAAACAGCTTCTACCTCATATTACACAAATTCCAGAATAGTCCTGCACTTCTGCATTAATGTGGACAGCTGGTCTGGTTTTAATTTGAACTGGTCACTGTCCTCCTGGTCCAGCACCACAATTTTCTTTCCCTGCATTCAGATTGGGCCCATGTTGTCGTACTGTGGCACAATACAGCAAAGGTAAGATGACTATCAAGTGGAACCAAATTAGTTGCAATCTCACTGGATGATCTGGATTCTATCTTGCTGCCGCTGCAGGATGGAGATGGGCAGTGTAACCCTCACCAGGCCCAGTCCAAACTACTCTGAACTGATGTGTTGATATGCCTCTGTGCTAATTTCTCCCATTCTGAGAAAGCTGTCTTGAAATCAGTGGACATAGGTCTGAAAAGACATGTATAGAATTGTGCCATTTTTTTTGATAAAAAAACACTATAGATATCCCATCAGAATGAAGTGTATTGCTTTCTTGGTATGTTCTGACTGTTTTCATGGATATTTTAAAATTGTCAATTTCACTAATGCCCTAATATCAGTTCTAGGCCAAATAACTGTAACAAATTGACTTTCATGGAAAAACGTTCAGTTTTCTATTTTTTTCCCAACAGATATAAAGTTTTAAATGCAAGTGCAATTCCAGAAGGCCAGTTCATTGATAGCAAGAAAGCTTCAGAGAAGCTTCTTGGCTCCATTGATGTTGATCACACACAGTATAAATTTGGACATACCAAGGTATGACTAATTTATGATACAAATGACTTTTTAAATTGTACAGACACTGTGTGTAGCATTCCATAACACTTTATTTCTCCAGGTGTTCTTCAAAGCTGGTCTTTTGGGTCTTCTGGAGGAAATGAGAGATGATAAGCTCGCTCACCTGATAACACGCACACAGGCTATGTGCCGTGGCTTCTTATCAAGGGTGGAATACCAGAAAATGTTGGCAAGGAGGTATGACACACCTTTATACTTATTTAGAAATACTTGTTATTATGGGTTTAGCTTTACCGCTTCTGTGACTACGTTGTTAATTCTATTCACTGGTGCTCCATGTGTTTTGATCGCGCCTGATAAAAATTACTAATTTTTAAAATAATTTTTGTTAATTTAAAGATATTTTATTTTTCCCCAAATATGAATCAGATTTCAACATTTTCTTAAAACAATTAGTAAAGAAAGATCTCAGGCCAAAAGTATCATCCTTTTTTAATGAACTTAAATTATTCTGAATAACTATTTGAAGTGTGCCTACTTCCTAATGCAATCTTTGAAGATATTTTAGGGTTAGTTTTTGCAATTTACTAGGGTGTTCTCTTTATTCTGGGTGTTGCAATGTGCTATCAGAGATTGCTTTAAATTAGTGGTTCCCAACCTTTAGGCCTCCAGGTATTTTGGACTTCAGCTCCCAAAAATCCCAGCCATCTTACCAGCTGTTAGGATCACCTGGAAACCCCAAGGTTGGGAACTACTGCTTTAAATTAATGGCCCAATTTGATGACGATTTTAATGTTAAATTATTCCCTTTTATTCTCTGCACCTTGGTTTTGTTTGTTTGTTTCTGCCCCAGTTTGTGTTTACCTTTTTATGGCTATAAGGTTCTTGGTAAAGTTTGGAGTGCTTTTCAATTTTCACAAAGGTGTTTGTCCATAAGCAATCAGAGCTTGACTGAAGTACTACATGACATGTAATCTATAACTTAATTTTGTTGACAGAGAAGCCATATTTTCTATTCAGTACAATATCCGCTCATTCATGAATGTCAAACACTGGCCATGGATGAAGTTGTTCTTCAAGATAAAGCCTCTTCTGAAGAGTGCTGAGTCAGAAAAGGAGATGGCCAATATGAAAGAAGAGTTTGCAAAAACAAAAGACGAGCTTGCAAAATCGGAAGCTAAACGGAAGGAACTTGAAGAAAAAATGGTGTCCTTGATGCAAGAGAAGAATGACTTGCAGCTCCAAGTTCAATCTGTAAGCACTAGCAACATCTTTTTGTCATACTGATTTTATTAATGATATTAGTTAGCAGTATTATGAATTTAGTTATCCCAATGTAGTGAGTATATATTGGGCTATTTAGGTTTTCGAGGAATTATGGCTATATATAATAAATTTATCTTCACACAATATATATATATAGCTCTGAAAGTGAGCATAAATCCTTCAAAACTGTATTCTAATTCTGAATAGGTAAGGTAAAGGTTTCCCCTGACATTAAGTCCAGTCATGTCTGACTCTGGGGGTTGGTGCTCATCTCCTTTTCTAAGCAGAAGAGCCGGCATTGTCCGTAGACACCTCCAAGGTCATGTGGCCGGCATGACTGCATGGAGCGCCGTTACTTTCCTGCCGGAGCGGTACCTATTCTTAATAATAGATATAGTATTAATATTTATCTCTTTTTTCAAATTAGCATTTACTCTAGACAGCTTAATATTATTTACAAATCCAACCAAAGTTTCTATGTACTTAATGAGAGACAAAAAGAAACGAGAGCACAAGCTGATTTTGTGGTTATACTTAATTTTATAGAAAATATTTGTTGAGAGAAAATTGTCACAAGGATTTTTTGGGAAATTTTCCAGCCTGGTTTGGCTTCTTGATTGTGGAAAGTATCCAAAAATGTACCCACAGAAATCACAGCCTCAAATACACATCACCTTTGCTTAGATATGGTAGAGCTGTTATCCCAGTTTGTGAATAAAACATCTGTATTGTTAAAAACAATAATGGAACCAATGGATTATATATTTGAATATAAACATGATAGTTACTGTAACTGCAAAAACCCAGTCAGGCAATGAATTTTTGAATAGGGTTAGACACAATGGAATTTGACACAAAAACAAACATGGAAAGACCATGTGTGTATTTTTCTTGAACACGATGTAACTATTCTCCTTCAATGTTAGAAACAAAAAATGCCACAAAGATTAAAAATACTCTTAGGTTTACTCATTTTAATACTACACTTGATTTTAGGAAGCTGATGGCTTGGCAGATGCTGAGGAGAGATGTGACCAGCTGATCAAAACCAAAATCCAGCTGGAGGCTAAAATTAAGGAGCTGACTGAAAGGGCAGAAGATGAAGAGGAAATGAATGCTGAATTGACAGCAAAAAAGAGAAAACTAGAAGATGAATGCTCAGAGCTGAAGAAGGATATTGATGACCTTGAGCTAACACTGGCCAAAGTTGAAAAAGAAAAACATGCTACAGAAAACAAGGTAGTAACTGAAATGTGCCCAATTCTGCCGAATACTGCATGGATAATGAACAATATGGTAGTACATTTAATTGTTATTTCCCCCAACTATAAAAGGTGAAAAATCTCACTGAGGAGATGGCAGTCTTGGATGAGACAATTGCCAAGCTGACCAAGGAGAAGAAAGCCCTCCAAGAGGCCCACCAACAGACCCTGGATGACCTGCAGGCAGAGGAAGACAAAGTGAATACTCTGACCAAAGCCAAGACCAAGCTGGAACAGCAAGTGGACGATGTAAGCACAAGGAGAACACGGAGAAGCAGAGTTGTGAGGTGAAGGTAGTGTTATCATGGCAGGGTCTTAATGAACGCTTTCTCTTCAGCTTGAAGGGTCCCTGGAGCAAGAGAAGAAGCTTCGTATGGATCTTGAAAGAGCCAAGAGGAAGCTTGAAGGAGATCTGAAACTGGCCCAGGAATCCTTAATGGATTTGGAAAATGATAAGCAACAGCTCGATGAAAAGCTTAAGAAGTGAGTAAAATCTTCCAGAAAATAATAATAATAATAATAATAATCATAATAATAATAATAATAATAATAATACATTATTTGTATTCTCCCCTCTCCCCGAGGGGGCTCATAGTGGCTTACAGCAATGTCACAATATAAACAAGGTAAATGATAACAAACATATAGACAATTTAAATTAAGTGAATTAACAATAACAAGCTAAATACATAAAAATTAAAACAATCAGCATAACACAAGGGATATCATTCATAAATGATATAATATAAACAATACTTACACAATAATACCATTAAAATATCCCAGCTGCTGTCATAGTTAGGTCCAGTTAAAAATTTCCTAATAAATTCTCGACCTATTGCATAACAATACATTTAACCATTTTCAAAGGCCTGTTTCCATAGCCAGGTTTTCAATTCTTTCCCAAAGATCGATAGTGTGGGAGCGTGCTTAATTTCCCTGGGGAAGGTGTTCCAGAGCCAGGGAACCACTACTGAGAAGGCTTTCTTCCTCATCCCCACCAACCATGCTTGTGACAGGGGTGGGACCATGAGAATGGCCTCCCCGGTGGATCTTAAAGTCCAATCAGGTTCATAGGAGTAGGCATGGTTGCATAAATAGGCTGTACCCAAACAGTTTAAGGCTTTGTAAGTGATGACCTGCACTTTGAATTGGGCCTGGAAACATATAGGCAGCCAATGGAGCTGTTTTAACAAGGGGCTGGTATGTACCTTGTAATTAGCTCCTATTAAAAGCCTGGCCATTGATCTTTAAACTAATTGTAGTTTCCAATTCAGAGACAGCCCCACATAGAGTGCATTACAGTAATCCATCTGAGATGTAACTAAGGCATGGGCAAAGGACTCTTTTGAGGATTTTATGGCAAACATTGTTCATAGACTAGGAATTAATACTTCATGTTTGTGACATATAGGAAAGACTTTGAAATCAGCCAGCTCCAAAGCAAAATTGAAGATGAACAGATATTGGGCTCTCAGCTTCAGAAGAAAATCAAGGAGTTGCAGGTAAGTTAATCTGACACTGCCTCCCTGTTGCCTGGGGCAATTAATTCTCCTGGAACATGTTGTTGAGTATTTGTGGTTTCTCTTTTTTTCTCTAGGCCCGTATTGAAGAACTGGAGGAAGAGATTGAGGCTGAGCGGGCATCTCGGGCCAAAGCAGAGAAGCAACGGTCTGATCTCTCCAGGGAACTTGAAGAGATCAGTGAGCGTCTGGAGGAAGCTGGCGGGGCAACAGCAGCCCAGATTGAAATGAACAAGAAACGTGAGGCAGAATTCCAGAAAATGCGTCGGGACCTTGAAGAGGCCACCTTGCAGAATGAAGCTACAACAGCCGCCCTCCGCAAGAAGCATGCAGACAGTACAGCTGAACTTGGAGAACAAATTGATAACTTGCAGCGTGTCAAGCAAAAACTGGAGAAGGAAAAGAGTGAGCTGAAGATGGAGATTGATGACCTTGCTAGCAACATGGAGTCTGTGTCTAAGGCCAAGGTGTGCTAACAGTTTAAAATCCATTGTAAAAACACAGTAGGTTCATTTCTCTAGGTTTAAGCTAGATTAGAGTAGAAAAGTTGTGGTTCCCCCAAAATAATACAAAAAACCCCCTTTATTTATAAATTAAATATTTTAAAGCATCAGAAAAAGAGGTTAAATTTGATTTTACAAGATACCAATATTAACTATAAATATTAGAGATTATTAATCAAAGATCCTTATCTGTCTATGGTTAATCATCCATCCATAAAGTGAGCGGCTTTTAAAAGGATTTTTCTTGTACAGCTAATAGTCTATATTAGTCTGTTTCATATGCAATGCTCTTTTTTCCAGACCCTTTCTCCTTTATTAGGGAACTAGCTTGGGGACCGGCGGTGCCCGGTTATTTGAGAAAGGCATTGTTTTCCTGTGTTCCAAGTTTAGTCTAGGTCCAGGGTCAGCGGGGTTCAGTGGCTGCAGGTGAACTACAACTTCCATATGGAAGTCCATCCATGGTCCATCCCACTCCAAACAGCACCAGGATGTATAGTAGGTCATGGGGACTGTATGTGTCAAGCCTGTTAGAGTGAGTAGGTGGAAGCCTGTTGGTGGTAGTTTTTTGCCTCAGTGAGGGAGGCAAAAAACTACCACCAATGGAGACAAAAAACTGAGGGGAGTGGGTAAGGGGGGGGGAGTAAAAGTTTTCATAAAGAAACCCAAAACCATCCTTAAAAGGAAAGATTAAAAAGATAGTCATTATTGAAGTGCTCATTCATTGGAGGTGAACTATAAATCCCAGTACCTATTACTCCCAAACTTCCAGGCCAATTCCCTTCCAAACCCACCAGTAGTCAAATCTGGGCAGATCGGGTCTGCATGGGAAGTTTGGCCCAGACCCATCATTGTTTGGGTTCATAGCATTCTGGGTGTAGGTGAAGTACAACTCCTCTAAATTCCCCAGTAGGAGTCACAGTGCTCTGACTTGATGCAGGGTGAACTACAACTTCCAACATGTGCAGTTAATCCCCAAACTCCTCTAGTAAGTTTAGTTGCTGCTCAATCCTTCTGTTATGCAGAGAGATTTGAAAGGGAAGGGCAGTGGGTGGGGCCATGCAAATTCCACAGCAATGGAGAACCCTGGGATGCCTGCCTGTGGTGGAAGAAAAAGCAAAATCTAGGATTAAATGGTCCCCAAATGAAACCATTCCTTGGGTGGTGAGCCATAGTGTTTGGGAAGGACATTGGCAGGGGCTGGGCTACATGTTCATGGAGCTCGCTGTAACCCTAATGTCAGGGCAAAGAGGTGACTTGCTGGATTCTCAGGCCTGGGAAGTATAGCCTGTTTGTGGAGGCTGGAGGCTGTCTGTGTGAGTGGACACCCGTGCCACATACAGGTTTTTGCTTTTATTATGGATTTAGATTTAGATTAGATTTAGATTAGATTTAGATTAGATTTAGATTAGATTTAGATTAGATTTAGATTAGATTTAGATTAGATTTAGATTAGATTTAGATTAGATTTAGATTAGATTTAGATTAGATTTAGATTAGATTAGATTATTGATTTCTATATTAGTACACATGAATCAGAGAGAAGGGGGGGGGGAGGAGATAAGTGAAAATAAATTTAAACTACACTGAAGACAAGTAGTGTGATTCTTTCTTTTTGCCTCTATACTTATAGGCCAATCTTGAAAAGATGTGCCGCACCCTTGAAGATCAGGTCAGTGAGCTTAAAACAAAGGATGAAGAGCAGCAGCGGACTATTAATGACTTAAATGCTCAAAGAGCTCGTCTGCAGACAGAATCAGGTATGATACTTAAGAAAACAATTGAGATAATGGGAATCCCTGAGAAAAGGACACTGGTGGCTCTTAAGAAGATGTAGATTTTTAAAAAAAAAAAATTATATGATTTAAGGCAAATCCATATATTGTTATGTATTCTGTGCTTCAGGTGAATTCTCGAGACAAGTAGATGAAAAAGACCAGTTAATATCCCAGTTAACTAGAGGCAAGCAAGCTTTTACTCAACAAATTGAAGAACTGAAGAGACAACTTGAGGAAGAGATTAAGGTGTGGACCTTGAATCAAGAGTTTCTCGTATTATCTTTCATAATGTGAAAAATATTAGAGACACATGACAGTTTCTTTCTTGCAGTCTCACTAATACAAGATCTGCCTCATTGCAATTAAGAATTCTCTAAACAGAGAGTGTTTGTTTTGACTGTCTGAATCATCTATAATGCTGCATTAATTCTCTAGGCAAAGAATGCATTGGCACATGGTCTGCAATCTGCGCGCCATGATTGTGACCTCCTTCGAGAACAGTATGAAGAGGAGCAAGAAGCCAAGGCTGAGCTCCAACGTGCCATGTCCAAGGCCAACAGTGAAGTTGCCCAGTGGAGAACCAAATATGAGACTGATGCCATTCAGCGCACTGAGGAACTTGAAGAAGCCAAGTAAGTACAAGGGTCGGTCAAAGACCTCCAAATAGACAGGGGATTGATTTTCCATGTTGTCAATCTCTGGTTTACAGAGTTTTTAAACTTAGGCACCAACTACACTGACCATTTAATGCAGTTTGAAGCTAGCTTCAAACCACAGTAACCAGACAACAAACTGCCACAAAATATGCAAAAGAAAGGCCTTAATGCACACCAGTGCTCTGCGATGTGTGTAATCAAAATCCGGAAATCGAACTGGGTCCAGCATTTCCTATGTAACCATCTGCACAGCAAAACCACTTTCTTCAATACTGATTTGAAACTGCATTAAATGGTCAGTGTAGGTGTGACCTTAGTGGAAAAATGAGAAATATTAGAAAACTTATTATTTCATCAGAACTTGTATGGCATATAAATTAAAAATTCTTAGAAGCTGCCTATTTCTGACTGCAAAAACAATTTGCTAAATAACATTATAATATGATTTGGTTCTATCATAAAAACTCCCTCACAGTGACACTTGCTCCATCACACAGGGGAAGCTTCAGCTGGGTGGGGCAGGAGTGTGCTGGCCTCATTGGAGCCAGCACAAGGGAGGCCTCCCATATTAAGAGGGAAGTATCAAATGATGTTTCCACTCCTATCCATCCTCCAGCTGGAGTGAAAGCATTGTGCAATGCTTCCAGACCTAAATATAATGAGGTTAATAGAGTCTCAACCAGGGCCATAGCCAGAAAAATGTGGTGTGTGTGTGTGTGTGTGTGTTTGAAACTTTTTTTAGTGAATCATGAAGAATAGTTTCATAATGCAAAATCATTTACAAATCAATCTTCATCAGTAAACACCATGGACACTTAAGACAGATAAATTTCAGTGGATACTCATGGGGATTTGGTTAACCAGGTAAATTCATGAGTAAACCAGGTTTTTTTTAAACCTGTAAAATTTTGGGGGAGGGGGGTTGAACCCCTAACTCCCTCCCCCTTGGCTACAGCCCTGATTCAGCATAGTTTGTGGCAGCCACAAAAATGAAGTTTCCAGAGTAAAACAACTACTTTCAAAGTAACTACTGCACAATTAAATAGGAAATAGCAATCATGCCTGAACTCTCCCTAGAAGCCAAAATGACTTTATAGAGACTGTCATACTCTCGCCATATCATGAAAAGACATGGCTTGCTAGAAAGTACAATAATTGTAAAGTAGAGGGCAGTATGAAAGGAGAAAGGCTGCATGTCAGAAGCCTTCTATACTGTCATATAAAATCCAGATTACCTGCTTTGAACTGGATTATATAGCAGTGTAGATTTATATAATCCAGTTCAAAGCAGATAATGTGGATTATTTGATTTGATAACCTGGATTATATGGCAATGTAGAAGGGCCCTCAGATTGATAGATCCAATCAAGGAAACCACAACTGCTTTGAATTTGCAAGATCTGAGCAGGGCTGTTAATGATAAGATGACTTGGAGGTCCCTCATTCAAAGTCGTCTTGATAACAACGGTAGAAATGTTTTAAAATTAAATACATTATTGCAATGTAATGGTCACGGGTAAACACAACCGAATCTATTATAGTCCCCTAATCAGTGTTGTGATTACATTTCAAATAGAAAAAAGCTTGCCCAGCGTTTGCAGGATGCGGAGGAACATGTAGAAGCTGTGAATTCCAAATGTGCTTCCCTTGAGAAGACAAAACAGAGGTTGCAGAATGAAGTGGAGGACCTAATGATTGATGTGGAGAGGTCCAATGCAGCTTGTGCAGCTCTAGATAAAAAACAAAAGAACTTTGATAAGGTTTGATATACTTAAATTTTACTTTGATAAACCATGGTTTCATAAAAAATGAAAAATGAGAATTTTTGATAAAGGTTGCAGATCACATTAAGTCCTTTCCCGGTGGCATGTTGCAGATTCTGGCAGACTGGAAACAAAAATATGAGGAAACACAGTCTGAACTGGAAGGTGCACAGAAGGAGTCTCGCTCTCTCAGCACAGAGCTCTTTAAGATGAAGAATGCTTATGAGGAATCCTTGGATCAACTGGAAACTCTAAAACGCGAGAACAAAAACTTGCAGCGTAAGACCATAGCATTTACATAGACATTTACTTGTGTTTGCAAGAGTTGGACTTTGGTTGCTTTATATGCAATTTATTTTTCTCTTAAGCAATTAATAAGACTCAGTCCAGCACTCCTATTGTATTAAAGCTTTAATTAATATTAATATTGGTAGAATGACATGTTGTACTCTGTAGCTAACCGGGCATGTTACTAATTTATTCTTCACTTGATATTTTTAATAGAGGAGATTTCTGACCTTACGGAGCAAGTTGCTGAAAGTGGAAAAGCCATCCATGAACTGGAAAAAGTGAAGAAGCAGATTGAACAAGAGAAGATTGATCTCCAGACTGCTCTGGAGGAAGCTGAGGTGAAAATGCCATTGATGAAATCTTTTGAATTATTCAACATAACACAAAATAATAATAACAATAACAATAATAATAAACTTTATTTGTATTTCACCCTATCTCCCCAAGGGGACTCAGGGCGGATTCCAACATACAATGGCAAACATTCAATGCCTTCATAAAAACAAACACTGACACAAAATCCCAGAGAAACTCCGTATATGAAAATAGCATTAAAGCCTAACATCAGTAAATTAAACCTAACATCAATAAATTAAACTACATGTAGTCAAACAAAATTATATAATAACATAAAATCCAAACTAACATCCACATTAATTTACAATAGCCAACTAGAGTTCACAGTGTGGGTTGGTTATGTAGGTAAATAATGATCATTGGGCTGGCGTGGACTAGGAAGGTCCAAATACAATTTAGTTCTCAGCTAGGGGCCCGGTAGTGATCTCTCTCTATCTAATCCTCCTCCTCTCCATATGCTAATGAGCATAAATAGGTATTCAGTTGTTTTTTGAAGGAGAGGAGGGAGGGGGCCAGCTTTATTTCTTTAGAGAGGGAGTTCCAAAGGTGGGGGGCAACCACGGAGAAGGCCCTTTCTCTCGTTCCCACCAGCCATACTTGAGATGGGGGTGGGACCGAGAGCAGGGCCTCCTCCACTGACCGCAGAGCCCAGGCTGGTTTGTAAGAAGAGATGTGTTCGGTCAAAAATGTCTACCAACTTCAACTACTGTTCTATTAGTACTGTCTTATTAAAAACAGATTACTGTTTATTAATGCTGCTGAATATATTTTCAGATAATGATTCTACAATGTACTCATTTTTTAAAATTTTGGTTTTAAGGCCTCACTGGAACATGAGGAAGGCAAAATCCTTCGCATCCAACTGGAGCTCAACCAGGTGAAGGCTGATATTGACAGAAGAATCGCAGAGAAGGATGAAGAAATTGATCAGCTGAAGAGGAATCACCTGAGAGTAGTGGAGTCCATGCAGAGCACATTGGATGCTGAAATCAGGAGCAGAAATGATGCTCTGCGTCTTAAGAAGAAGATGGAGGGAGATCTGAATGAAATGGAAATCCAGTTGAGCCATGCCAACCGACAAGCTGCTGAGACCTTGAAGAACCTCAGAAACACACAAGGGATTCTCAAAGTACATCATTACTTATATAATGAGACTAGAGTTGTGATTCTTATTGTTCAAAGAATTTGCTTACAAAATATCTCCATATCCTTTTTAGGATACACAATTGCATTTGGATGATGCTCTGAGGAGCCAGGAAGATCTGAAGGAACAAGTGGCCATGGTTGAGCGCAGAGCTAACCTGATGTTGGCTGAGATTGAGGAACTCCGGGCAGCTCTGGAACAGACAGAGAGAGGCAGGAAAGTGGCTGAACAGGAGCTTCTAGATGCCACTGAGCGTGTGCAACTCCTCCACACACAGGTAAGTTTCTATTTTGTATGTGTTTGGATAATCCCCAAAATAGTATTAAGCAAATAGAAGGTAGCCATTATAGGCCATGATCCTATAAAATACTGGCAGGGCATAAAGCCATGAAGTTCTGAGAGGCTAAGTGGTCAGACATATCAAGAGCAAGAACAATAACATTAGTGAGGGTATTCTCTACCCTCTCTTCCAAACAAAATGATGGCTGCCTGATGCAAGACAACCTCCTGCTTGTTGTCATGGCTGTTTCACTCATGTTCATTGCACATTGGACTTGATTATGGAAGAAACTGTGGGACATTCAACAACCATAAAGCCTTTAAAATCTCTGCACACCTCTGCCAACCAAACATGACAGAAACAACCTAACCAGTATCTATATTTAAAAATGAAATAAAAGCATGCATGATAAGTTGACTTAGCCAATATTAAATCAAATGAGACCTGATAAATCTTGAGAGACAAATCTTGACCTCCAGAGCACTGTCTCTCATATTCTATACTGAGGAGTGAAAAAGATAGTTAAGTAAAGATAGGAAAGCCAGAAAGTCCTACTTGATCCCATGGCTTGCAAAGCCTATATTTATTGAGCATAGTGAGGGGGGTATGGATGTTCAAAAGGGACAATGTTAATTTGAGTACATGGAATTAGACCTCATTCTGCTACCACTCTCTGGTCCTGACCAATTCATGAAATAGTGGTCTGAAAACAAATTGAGGGGCATAGATAGCATTTTCCATTCTCCTTGTTTTTTTGCATAATAAATGGTTTGTTCAGCGTCTAATGATGCTAATTGTAAGGCCGCCCTGAATCCCCCTGAGGGGTGAGAAGGGTGGGATAGAAATGCTTGTGATAAATAAATAAATAAATAAACTGGTAGGATGACTGCCGATATCTTGGCGAGCATATATGTGCATGTAGGTGCAGTCATATATTTGATCCTTCCTTATATATTGTGTTGACATGTGTCAAACACAAGGCCCATGGTCTGAATCTGACCCACCACATCATTTTATGTGGCCTGTATAATGCCAGATTAGAGGTTCTATGCAGGCAATCATCCTTACATAAGCTTTTAAAAACCTGTAACTTCTAGTAGAACATAAGTTAAATGTGCATAACGCCTTTGCGTTCTTGAAATGGCCCTTGTTTATTATCTATCTTATATAACAGCTATTGATAAACATTTCTTCATGTTTTTAAAAGTTTCTATTCCCTAGGACTATAAACATGATATAGTAAAAGTTCTACAGATGGCTTCATCAACATAGTGATCTTCATGCCAATTTAGCCTGTATGAGCAAATTGCTCTGATGATGGTGATGTCAGTATTAGATGCCACAGTAAGATAGGTTTCTTAATGCTTATGAAGACTGCAACAGGGGAATTGAGGAATTATCATAACAATACATTACTATCTGTTAATGATTAATACCTCTGTTCCCTTCCCTGTGGCATTTTTGAACCCATTATCAACATTTGTTGTTTTTGTCAACAGAATACTAGCTTAATCAACACCAAGAAGAAGCTGGAAACGGATATTGCCCAAATCCAGAGTGAAGTAGAGGAGACAATTCAGGAAGCCCGTAATGCAGAAGAAAAAGCCAAGAAGGCCATCACTGATGTAAGTTGGAAGATGTTTCCTAATGAATTATTAAAATTTACAGCTACCATGCATGGCTTTTTTAATTGGATGGTTCTTTTATTATTAGGCAGCCATGATGGCAGAGGAGTTAAAGAAGGAACAAGATACTAGTGCACATTTAGAAAGGATGAAGAAGAACCTGGATCAGACTGTGAAGGATCTGCAACACCGTCTCGATGAAGCAGAGCAGCTGGCACTGAAAGGCGGGAAAAAACAGATCCAGAAACTGGAGGCTAGAGTATGTATGCAGTACCTCATACATAACTGAATTTCATAAAGTAATTGTCCATGACTTTGTCTCTCTCTGATTTGTACCACTTTATCCACATGAAAAAAAAGGGAATAGAAATTCAATACTTACCTTAAAACTGCACTGGGAAATCTTCTCTTGTTCTATTTATCTCTGGACTTCATCACATGGACTTCTGGCTCTGTCCTAGGATGCTTCCAGACCGGAGCCAGCCAGAGCCCATCACACGACACAGCACTACTTCTAAAGGGGATCCATTCTGGCTCCGTCCAGAAAGTGTCATAGGACCGAGCCCTGAGAACACGGGAGGCTTCCCGTGTTCTCATTAGTTAGAACAGGGCCAGTGCGGGGGGAAGGCGGGAGGTGGCACTTTCCCCAGTGTGATGGGGAAGATGACGATGTGGGTGATGCAGGAGACAGGATGATAACAGTTTTCCCCGCTGCCCCGGCAAATTCCCCTGATGTCACCTGTGTTAGCGTCCTCATTGTGATGAGGTTCTTTGTGATGTTGACAGTAATCACTTCAACCTCTATACTCACCAGCATATTTCACATTAAGGAAAGGAATAGATTGGTGGACTTAAAAGATTGTAAACAAAAGGTCAAGAATATATATCAGCATACAAAAACTAGCTAATGTCAGACTGATAATTAAGTATTTGAGGAAGCAGGGACACTTTTCTCCAAAAGTGACCATAGAAATCGACTATAGAGGAAAGAAAGAAGGAATTGTGAATTCCAATTGATCAAGGGAGGGTGAAAAGAATCAGATACAAGAAGAGTTTATCAAAGGTGGGAATGGAAGTTTCAGCAATTCATTCAGTTCAGATAAGTTTTATGGCTTCATAAATACACATTCTCATTATTGTCAGGATATTAATTAAAGTCTAGATACTTTCCTTATTCTATGCCAGGTTCGTGAGCTGGAAGGTGAATGTGAGAACGAACAGAGGCGTAGTGCAGAGGCTATCAAAGGTGTCCGGAAGTATGAGAGAAGAGTGAAGGAAATGACCTATCAGGTGAGGCTTTTAATATTTTCAAATGCTTTGGGAAAATGGGGTGGCTTCATGTGTGTGAAATGAACTCTCATCCTTCCTTTCATACATCTTTGTAGGCTGAGGAAGACCGGAAGAATATACTCAGGCTTCAGGATCTGGTGGATAAACTACAACTTAAAGTGAAAGCATACAAGCGACAATCTGAGGAAGCTGTAAGTATCATGTGGCAATGTGAGGCCTGTGAAGACCCCCAATCCCTTGAAACCATCACATCAAGTAGAACATTCTCACAATGCAATCCAATAGGTTTTTCTGTGGTTTCAGCAATACTATAATTTCTGCTTTTCTCCATGTATTAGGGACTTTCCTTCCCCGTATTATACTACAGTATTAAATAAACTTTACATTTCTGGTGCTATTATTTATATTGTTACTTTATAAAATTCGGCTGTAAAACCATCAGATCCTCGTGCTTTGGCATTTTAAAGTCCTTTCATTGCCTCTTTTATTTCCTGTTTTGATATTTCAGTATTTAACATTTGTTTCTCCTTGTCTGCTAAAGTTATATTTAATTTTTCATCATTGTATCTTTTCTTATCTTTTTTTATATAACGTTTGATAATATTTTGCAAGTATTTTTTATATTTCATTTGAATTTTTTGTGGTCTTATTCCCTTGTCCTTTAATCCCTCTTGCCCTTTGTTTTTTTCTTTGCTTTTAAAAAGATAATTGGCTAAGCTTTTTGTCAAATTTATGTTAAGTCTATGAATGTCATTTTAATTAATATTTCTTTCTTCCATACTGGCATAAGCTCCAAACTTTTACATTCTTTTTATCTTTTCCATCTGTTTCTGAATTTTTGTATTAAATTTAATCCGTTGTTATTTTGAAGTGTTCTCAATGCTTTAATTAACTTTTGTCTATTTGCATTTCATTGTTTTGCAACAATTTCTCCTTTAATGTGCAGTTATTACAGCCTTAGCTGCATCCCATACTGTACTTATTGATTCCGAGCCCTTATTTTCATTAAAGTAGTATTTAATTCGGTTTATATTTATAATCCCTATCCTCTTTTTTGTGATGATCAAATTTTTATATTTCCATATTCTGTTCTTCTGTTCATTATTCATTTCAAATTCTATAGTCAGTGGTGCATGATCTGATGCCAGATTATTAATTAAGACTAGCGACACAAATCACATAACTCCCTTGTTTCATCGGCTTCACCGACTGCTGGTCTGTTTCTAAGCAGAATCCAAAGGACTGTTTTTGATCTCTAAAGCCTTATATGGCTCAGGACCAGTTTATTTTAAGGACCATATTCTCCCTTACTGAAGTGCCTATTTTGATATCTTCTGGGGAGGCCCTTTTCTCTCCTCCAGTACCCTCACAACTAGGCTCTGGAACTACAAGAGAAGTTAGATTGGTATCCTCCCTCTTTGTGAAGACAGAGCAATTTTCTTTTGTTTCAATGGGACTTAAAAGATTGAATGTGTAGGTTGTATACACCTTGTATAACGTGCTGGATTTTTAACCTATTATTTTGATGTGCTGTTGTGTTGTTTTTAATAATTCATGTTTTTAATTAGTTTTTAAGTAATTTCATCTGTTTTTAACTTACTCATTTTTCAAATTTTAACAGTTTTTTTTAATCTTTTGCAAGCTGCCTTGAGTTCTGAACTGGGGAAAAGACCAGACAATGATGATGGACATGGCGATGATGATATGATGATAATGATTCAATCTCTGTTGTTTATTAGGAGGAACAATCCAATGCGAACCTTTCCAAGTTCCGCAAGATGCAGCATGAGCTGGAAGAGGCCGAAGAGCGGGCTGACATTGCTGAGTCCCAGGTTAACAAACTCAGGGTGAAGTCCCGAGAAGTGCATAAGAAGGTTGTCGTAAGTGAAGAATAAGATGCCTTGGAAGCTGTGAAGTGAATGAGGAGAAGCACAAAATGTGAAGCTCTTTGTTCCTTCATGTATTTATTGTCTTGTTTTTCCTCAGTGTTTAGAAAATAAAAGTTGTAGAAACCATTGCATATTAAAACAGGTGTGTGTTTTTCTTTTAAAGGGGATCTAGTAATTCTTGGTAGTGAATTTAACATACACATTTCAACAAGGCTATCACCTTCAGCAAAGATAGGCAGCCATGCACTAGGAGATGTTTTTACGCTGCAATCCACATAATTTCTCATGACGGATGTAGGTTGTTATGGGTTGATGGGAAATAGAAGTCAAGAACAGAACGATAGCCACAGAGCTCTATCTGGTTATGAGAAAATGTTTGCATCAATATACAAATGTTTGAAAAAGTTATTTTTTTTACCACATCCCCAAATCTATCTGCCAGTTTATCCTATGGCTTCTTTTCAAGCTACATATAAGCACCCCCAATTTATTGTGTGATAAGTATATCATCATGAAAATGGAGGTTTCTTGGAGTTGAATAGCTCAGTTGGCCTGAGTCACTCTTTTGAGAAAGGGCAAATGACCATAAATAACATGTGTGTCAGGATCTATATTGTATAAGATTATGCCATTTTATGTCATTTTTATCAAATATTTTTGTCTTCAATGGGTCTTCTAAGTATGGGCCTGGAAAAAAACTGATGAGCTCTGGTCCTCTCATTCTCTTCAAGTAGGGTTGAGGAGATAGTTAAGCACCTATACATCAAACAGGACTTAATCAGGTCTAACTCTTTGCTCAACTGTGACCTATGGGATCTAAAGGAATAGCTTGGCATTTGGCTAATCCCTAATGCTTAGTTGCCAAGAATATAAAGGTTCAAGATGCAGAAACATGAGTGTGTTCTAAATAAGGCTTGTGCATCACCAATAGTCCCAAAATGTCAAGTGCTAATGTAAGAATCTATTAAATCAACATATGGATTTTCATATAGGCTTTCTAAAACATCTTTATTAGAGTCATGAAACCTCATGTTAAATGGATTGTGGGCTAATAATGCTTTCAAATCAGAATTAAATTGTGCATTGCATACCTTGTTCATAGGCTGTTAAAGTGGTTCAGGTATAGTTGTTTAACATTTTGTAACCCTACCATGTTGAGGAGAGAAAGACCAACTAAAAACTGGTAGAGCTAAGAAACATGAAATAGATCCAGCCCAAGGCATTCAGCCTCTCAAGTTATTTTGGAACATGAAGCTGAAAATCCCACAACAGTAACTCCTTGTTATTGGTAGTAAAAATAGAATAACTTAGATATTTAACATTGACATTCCAAATGTGCTTCCCGGCGACCTAAGCATGGTAAGTATTTCATGCATTTAAACAGTAATTATCATATTATTTAGTACACCTTTCTGAAAGGTAACAATTCCAGACTGAACATGCTAATGTGATGAAGGATGAGCACTAATAGCAGCCAAATCTTGGAAAGTAGAAATTTGAGAAAATTAATAATTGGGCAACCAAATGGTTATTAGCAGTGTATGAAGGGAAGTAATTGTTATATGTGTTATAGTGGAACCTTCTGCAAAGTCAAGTACATCTGCTCTTGGGTTTCAAGTATGTCTGATCTTAGGATTAAAAACCTGGAAGCAGAATAAAATGACTGAGCTAAGTAAAATAAACGTTATAGTTGAGACCCATTGAAGTAAATGCTGTATCCAGTTATGGCATCCAATCACTTTTCTACATTTAGTTGTTCATATCCTAAATATACTACTTTGCATTTAGATAGCCAAAATGCTGTAGTGGTTTGAAAGTTTGACTATGGCCTCATTCACACTGTCATATACTGCAGTTTGACATTTATTTATGCAATGCTTTTGACACAAAATAAATAAAGTTTGGAACTGCATTATATGGCAGTGTAGGTGGGGTCTATAACTCTGTAGACCAGGGTTTGGATGCCCATTGCGTGACTTTGTGCAGCTCACACACACACACATCCCCAGTTAACTCCATGATAAATTCTCCTCAGGGATGTGCACGACAACTATATTAAACACCACCGCCATATCCAGTTGTTCTCTATAATGTGTACCAAATTCATGTTATTGTGCATTTGCCTGCCACACATTTCACCAAACACTATGATCAAAGCAAGGAAATATCTTAGTTGAAATGGTTGTGGCATTAAGTACAAAAATGTACCCCTTTTCTGAGGTTAAATGCAGTTCTGATGCACATAGCATGTCCTATTTCCCCAGCATAGCCACAGCCTTCTCTCTTGAATACTTCTGATTTGGTGGGTAGAAAGCTTTTGTACAGGTGATCTTAATGCTTTGGTGCCCACTGTTGTATATTTGTACTATGCTAACATATAGGATCTGGCAAACAGTAAATTGCATCACACTGTACAGAGGATTCAACCCAGAGAGATGCCATTTTCTGCATTAGCCCTATGCTTTCTTTGATATGGAATTTCGTCTTTTACCTGCTGCTGGACAGCTGGTCATTTTTTTCAAAAATTCTGAAATAATCCGAATTAAATAGGTACAAATAAAAGGGGCAGCAATTCTGAAAGATGCAAGATCTGTCTTACTCATGTTTGACATAATGCTTCTGTCATGGCTTAGCTAGTTCAAAGGAATGGAGGAGTGCGGGTGGTGTGGGAATGGCAAGGAACTGCCCATTACAAATCAAGAATCGTAATGTGCATTCACTACAATCCGTAGTGCATACACTCACTTCAAACTATCAATTCTATGACACTTACAAACTGCGGAAGAAGTTCCAAACTATGATCAGGGTTGATAAATATTGTTGTATTTGCTTTATAAGGAATGAGGTCAAAGAATGGAGAGACATCCTTACAGTACCTTATAGTCAGTACGTTGCCCATAGCTCGATGACAGAGCTCTAGAAGAGCCAAAATCTATACTGGGAAAGGCAAACCATATGGAATAGGGAATTGCCTTGGTTTGTTTGTGGGGAAGGAAGCATTAAAGGACAGCTTCACTCTGCAGAGGAGGACATGCATCTTTGTAGCAGCACGTGAACATCTCAGGCTCTTCATATCTAATTGAAAGTTTTTTCATTCTTTCATCACCATTTCTCCTTCTCAACAACCTTCAGATTGCAGACATTCACATTGCTTCGTGGCCTCTTCACTTGAACTGTGTTAAAGAGCACATGCTCTTTATAACTAAAATTCTAATCATGTTCTAAAGGGTTTGTGAGCATAGTAGTCAGTCATCTAAACTGGTAATCATAGAAGGGATGCCAAGTGTCCTAAGACTCCTTCTTCTCATCTGTCAGCATGTCTATTTTTCAAAGTTTATAATGTCATGAAAGTGATTTTTCTACCGCAAATCAGGCTTCTCACATGCCAACAATTTATGTAATACAATATCTGACAATGATTGTGTTTATGCTGGTATGTATAGATGTGTGTGTTTGACGTGGTAGCAGTAGAAAGGGCAGTTATTTAACTGTTGTGTCAGTAAAAATTTAAAAAACTTGAATGAAACCAAATTTCTTATTTTTCAAAGGGAATTGTTCTGTATGAAGAGAGGCTTTACATTTGAATAATTCAACAGGAAAATACCAAAAAGCAGCAAGTTCTCCAAAACATATATAGAAATGATACAAGTACATGTAGGAATGCAGTGACCCGCGTGTTTCTACTCTAAATATATCCCAGGATAATATGAGTAAGAATGATACTTGCAGTCAACAAACAGTGCCAAGACAATACTTTGCCAGACATATTTGACCGGTGACAGAGGAGGTGCTATTATCTGTGTTATGCTAACCATGAGCAGACCTTATAAAAGAGTTCCTGGGACCTGCCTTGTCTTTGATCTGCCTGTTCTTTGCATGCAGCTTCAAGGTAAGTTACAAAGAGAGCCACAGGGATGGCTCAGAGGCCTGGAATTCTACACATCCTATGGCCATCTCGCTGCCTCTAAGCTATTTTATATCCGGATATTGGAACCTTTTCATTCATTCACTTATCCTTGGAACTTTTTTGGGAGAAGTAAAAAGTTTCTTTTTATTATTTATTTTTATTTTTCAGTGTTTGCCATCCTCAAGTCTACCTAGAGCTTCTTGCACAAGGTGAGGTAAGAATGAAATATGCTAATATCATCACATCACTGTAGCTTAACCGCTGCTGAGAATGTATATGAAATAGTTCCATCTTCTATGAACATTTGCAAAACACAGGGGAAATAATTCCAGAAAGTCAAGTTTCAGTACTAATAGAATTAATAGTAAAAAAAATATTTAAAGAAATCAAAAGTAGAATTATAAATAGCTTTAGACGTAGTACTAAGAAAAATGTAACATTTTATTTTAAAATTTGAAATGACCTGATCTTGTAGGACTTTAAAAGAAGATGTAACAATGACTCAGTACATCTAGTAGAATTCATTTAGAATTAATACATTGACACTATTTTAGCTACCATGGCTCAATGCTATGGAACCATGGGAAATGTAGTTTTGCAAGGTCCTCAGCCTTTTCTGCCAGAGAGTGCTGGTGTCTCACCAAACTACAAATCCCAGGGTTCCATAGCATTGAAACATGGCAGTGAAGATGCAGCTTTAGTGATAATTGAAAGTGCAAGCTTAATAAAGAACTGGTTTTAAGCCACTGATCGTTGTTCCCCCAACAAGCCTTCTAAACCAGTGGCTCTTGAGCTATTTGATTTGAAGGTGAGCATTTTTTTCACCAATGTGCCATATTGGTACCTAGTTTCCTAGACAATTGTCACAGAGTAGCAGTTAGTACCTTGCAGACACAGGTACTGGGGCACAGGGCATCTCTTGGAGTATCATTGTACTAAATAATGCTTCATATTTAGACATGCACTGAACATGGCATGCAACAACCTTTAAGTTTACCCTTAAATTTCTGGTAAAAGAATCTGGAATAGGTGGAACACCAAAAAGCACAGAGGACAGAATTTAAGATAGATAGCGTAAATGCTAAGGAATTGAAGTTTGAGTTTAACTATTTTTTCCCCGAAACAATGGAGAGGTTTCCAAAGAGTGAAGCTCAAAAATAATAAACTTTTCAACTCTTTCCAAAGATAGGAAATAAAAGAGAAGAAGCAGTTTGCTTTTGCTACTACATTTTCAAACTTGATTCAATACCTTTTTCCACATTCTATCAGGATAGCATCCATATTATTAATTATGGAAAGTAATTATTTTGACAAATTTCTTTTGCCAAAGATAAACAGATGTATCTGAAACTAACATCATCAACTTAACCCAGCTCGCCTTTTTCTTGACCCACTTACCATATATACTCGAGTATAAGCCAATGCACATATAAACCGAGGCACCTAATTTTACCACAAAAAACTAGGAAAACTTATTGACTCGAGTATAAGACAAGGGTGGGAAATGGTAAATTTTAATTATAAATATAGATACCAATGACATTACATCAATTGAGGCATCAGTAGGTTAAATGTTGTTGAATATTTACATAAAACTGTAATTTAAAATAATAATAAGACTTTAATAAGATAAGACTGTCCAACTCTAGTGTTCACCTATATACTCAAGTATAAGCTGACCTGAATATAAGCTAGCCAGGACCCTCACTCGACTATAAACCCCCACTCTGTCCACTTTCCGTAAAGACTTGAAAACTTGGATGTTCCAATGTGTTTTTGAATGATGCCCCTGATTAGGTTCTGCCCAGCCCAGCTTGCTTTTTCAACACTTTACTCTCAGCCCTAGCCCTATAGTCTGTGTTTTGCACAAGCCCTTGTACTACCCTCTCGAATTGGACCGTGCCCACTTTTCTGACTACTGCTTGTGGTGTCAATTGATGCATTTTTATGATGTTTTTACTTTTCTGGTTTTAAATTGTTTAATTACTTTGTTTATTTGTTATATGATTTTAACTGTGTTTTGCCTTGTAATTCTTATTTATACTGGGCTTGGTCCCCATGTAAGCCGCCCAAGCTCCTTCAGGGAGATGGATATAAGAATAAAGTTACTAATCCAAGGGGGGCTTTTTCAGCTCTGAAAAACTCAGCTTATACTTAGTATATACAGTATTTTATGTTTAATTTCTCACAGTTATGATTTGTCATTAAACAACACTATCATACTTATATTCTGATGATCTCACTGATTATAGAATAGGAACATGTGCAATCAACTCATTTGTTTACCTAGTATTATATTTATTGATTTGGTGTGACACTCGGGAGATTCAAGCAAACATCTGTCCCATCATATGTATTTGAGTTTTCTAACTAGAAATTCCAGATATCAAACTTAGTACCTCATCAAATGGAAAAAATTGCCCATCGTACAACACTTTTACTTACCTCATAGTCAACAATGGGGGGAAGCTGGGCAGCAGACGCTCCCCCTAGTGGGATGTGGTAAGGGGCAAGGCAGGCCATTCGGGGTGCAGAGCAATGGGTTCCCCACTCCCAATATCAGCCACAATGTGTGGCGAATCTCATCCTT
Organism: Anolis carolinensis; assembly: GCF_035594765.1. Taxonomy (NCBI): domain Eukaryota; kingdom Metazoa; phylum Chordata; class Lepidosauria; order Squamata; family Anolidae; genus Anolis; species Anolis carolinensis. The sequence goes on along the minus strand of NC_085842.1, from coordinate 140,003,800 downwards.
AATGTGATAAAATCCATTAGTCCTTTTGCTTATAAAGTATGTGTTTTACAACTAAACTTGGTGAGATACTGTTGCTGCTTAGTCAAATTTAGGATGTAAAAGTTCAACAGAACAGTATAAGGAATATGGAAAGAAAATGCTTTTCGAAACCAAGTTTACAAATAATCCCTGTTTTGTGTCTACTGAAAGCAATATGAAGAAAACCATCACGCTTCCCACTAGAGTGAATATGCACTCAGATAAGAAGCTGAAACTCGTGTGTCCATACCATTTCCCATGCCTATCAATTGAAAGGATTCAAAATATATGTTGATTAATTAGTACATGCAAATCAGATTTTCTTCTCTGAATTGAACTGGGAAATTGTTGAGAGTGATGTAGATTGTATGCACAGGGTTTCAGTTTATTTTTATTCATTCATTTCTTATATTTTAATTGCTCAATAGGCATAATTCTTTGGCACTGTATTATGGTTCCTTTTCTTTTCTTTTCTTTTACAAAGAAAGGAGCTTTTCCTCTAAAAGATACAACTTTCATCAAAGAAAAATAACCTTTGGAGGCAACACAGCGAACATCTGCATAAAAAAACAGATGCAGCAAAGGGTTGATGAAAGTTACAAGAAGAAAACTAAGTAATAGAAAGTCTTCTGTTTATGTGAAAACCTGATCATCCTTTTTGTCTATTTAGTCTTTGTTGGTGAAGTACTCCTATAAACCGCAGCCATGTCATCAGACGCCGAGATGGCCATTTTTGGGCCAGCTGCTCCTTACCTTCGAAAATCAGAAAAGGAAAGAATAGAAGCTCAGAATAAACCTTTTGATGCCAAGAACTCAGTTTTTGTGGTGGAACCTAAGGAGTCCTATGTCAAAGGCACCGTCCAAAGCAGGGAAGGAGGGAAAGTCACAGTCAAGACTGAAAAAGGAGCTGTGAGTAAACTGTAATAAATACAGTACATTTTTCCCCACCTTTATACTTCCTAAGATATAAACGGTTCTACTCTTTTTTTTCCAGAGTGTAACAGTAAAAGAAGACCAAATCTTTTCCATGAATCCTCCCAAATATGACAAAATTGAGGACATGGCCATGATGACCCACCTCCATGAACCTGCTGTGTTGTATAACCTCAAAGAGCGTTATGCAGCCTGGATGATCTATGTGAGTACAGTTCTTGTGTTCTGCTTATGTTTGATTTTTATTTTGTACTCAGCTGACACGCTATTATGGTTATAAATTAGATCTTAGATGTTTAAAAAAGTTGTGTGGCAACATGCATTTTCATGCAATATGGCAGTTACTGACAGGTAGGCAGGAAAGGTTCATCCTTCAGTTTCTCTCTTTTAACTGCCCTTTACCTCAACACTCCAACACTTCAATGTATTTCCTTTTGGAAGTAACTAGTTACAAATAAATCATTAATTCTAATTAATTTAATTCTACAATAACAAATGTGTAATATACTTTTATCTTCTGCCTCCTCCCTGATTTCCTCCCCTGTGCCAGTTCCTGGGAGGCCTTTGCTGTTTTCTCTGTCCACTAAGCTTCTCTCCCAACCTGCCTCTGTTGCTTTCTTCATCCTTTCCGGCTGTTTAACTCTCCACCACATCCCCCCCTTGGTGCTTTCCCCTCCCAGTACTTCAATTCATTTAATGAGCTGATCCCAGAGCTCTTACTGCCTGAAGGAGGGAATCCATGCAAGGATTCAATCAGCCATCTTCCTAGCCTATTTACTGGTCCAGAATCTTTCTTGCATTCTGTCTCAATGTGCAGGCTCAAGGTGATGTTTCCCCTTTTAAAAATTGATTATGAGCACAATTATTGGTGCCCTTTTAAAAATGGTGGGTTCTTCAGAGAGTTAAGACCGTGACAAGTACTCTGGGGTGCAGGGATTTGTTTTTGAAAAAACAAATGTCTCATCTTCCTCCTCTTGCTAGCAAGCTCTGTGATGGTGAAAACTGAGACAGAGAAGAGTATTAGATAGGTAAGGCTATAGCTGTGTCTACACCTACCTGAGTAATCTGGGTTATAGTATACCAGAACTGCTCTGGTGCAGCCCAGTAGACAACCAGTCCAAGGGCGCATCAGGACCACTGCTGCATCTGCATCACAACTAGCAAGCAACGTCCTGCCAGATGAGACAGCAGTGGCTCAATTAAAGTTGTAGACGGTGGATTAGGGCAGATCCAGACCACTCCAGTAGTCCGTTACTCTTAAATTTTAGAATCATGTATAAATTCTGTGTTCTCTTGAGTTGCATTAACGGCTAGATGCAGCATGTCTGCTGTGAATCCTGCCATGCATCATGTGGACCCAACAGTAAATCCACTATATTTTGGTTATGTAGACGAGATATGGCCTTTATGCCCACTGTCCATTCTGCAGTATTACAGCATCTTGTTTTCCATTCCAGTCTGTAGAGTTATAATGTCAGATAGGAAAATAAGGTTGAGGGCGAAAATCTTACCCCATTTCCCAATTAATCCATCAAGCTAGGAACAGGAATAAACTGGACCTGTAGTTTTCCCTTCAAAGTGAGTGGAAACACACAATGATAAGGCAAAGCATTTGCATAATACACAACACAATGATATTGCTTCCTTCACTGAAGCCCTATTTACACTGTCGCATAATCCAATTTCTGAATCCAGATTATTTGCTTTGAACTGGAATATATAGCAGTGTAGACTCATATAATCCAGTTCAGAGCAAATCATCTGGATTCAGAAACTGGATTATATGGTAGTGTAGATCTAGCCTGAGTGGAAATGTTTGTAGTGTTGGGAACATTGAATGTTTCTCAAAATTAAAGACAACATACTAATTCTAAGGCATACAAAATTTCTCTAAAAAAATAATGACCTGATATTTTAGAGAGCTATTTTCTCCATGAAAATGGCAAATTCTGGTTGCCTGATTTTTTCTCTATTTTTGAATAGGTTATATTAGTCAGAATTCAGATTTATTTTTCTTTACAACCCTCTTGTAAAGAGGCTTTATGTGCTTTCCTCATTGTCTCAGAATACAACAATATTGATAAATGTATAAATGTAATTTTAAGGTGGCTCTATTCCTCTCCTTCCAGACCTACTCCGGTCTCTTCTGTGTCACTGTCAACCCCTACAAGTGGCTGCCAGTGTACAACCCTGAGGTAGTATCTGCCTACAGGGGCAAGAAGCGTCAAGAGGCTCCTCCCCACATCTTCTCCATCTCTGACAATGCGTATCAGTTCATGTTAACTGGTGAGTAGGTAGCATCATTTGAAAATTTGATGTTTCTTCTAAGTTTCTTTTTGAGGACAATGTAATATAATGTGTCTTGGTATCTGAGATTGTAAATGATTCAGTGTTTTGGAAATTAATGAGGCCATAAGTAAATGAGGAACTGGACAAATATTGGTTTCTTAGCATTCAACAAAGAAATATGCAAGTGATATGTATATATGATAGGATCCTACTACTCATGTATTTTGGATAGGTACTTTCCACTACATTCATATTTAAAAGTTTTTAGATGCTTCATGTGTAGCATTACTAACAGTAATTTTTAAAACTTTTTTTCCAGATCGTGAGAACCAGTCTATTCTGATCACGTAAGTATTCTTGTAGAAAATGCTTTGTCCTGTTGAAACAATTGAAACCCATTTTCACTAAGTAAACCATTCACAAGTCTTGTACAACTTTAAAATGAACAAGTCATATTTTACATAAGCTTTTATGGACCATAGCAGATTATAACAACAAGATTTAAGTCACTTCATAACCTCAGTGATGGGTGGACTGGACACCAAACAGCAGTTCCAATATAGACTTACAAAAATGGGAATTTCTCAGAGGGGATATGAGTGCTAAAAACAATGTAAATTAAATAGACTAAATGTGTCAAGAGTGAATATGTTCACTCAACATTTTTCCTCCCATAGCCAGAAATCACACATGCGGCACAAATCATAGTCAAATTGAAACATAGAAGATAGAAGGCGCTTTTTTTTGCTACAAATAGAGGAAGAAGTTATCTCTTTCCTCCCCCTTATGATTGCCTCTCCCACCCCTTAAGACCCTTCTACACTGACAGGCAATGCAAAGGCAATCTGTCATCCCAGACACTGAATCGGCCCTGCATGCCATCCTGTCAAGAACTCAACTGCCCAGCTGTGCTGAACGTGGTTTAGTGCTGCTGGCAGAAACCCTAGAGGTCCCCTACCCCCCGTGTTGCAGCTATCCCCAGCCATGGCATACCACCTCCCTGGTCTTCGGCATTCTGGCTGGTGTCAGTCAGAGCATTGCTGTGTAAAGGGAACTAGGAAGGGGGAGGGGAAAGTGGGATGACAGGTGTCCTCCCTCCCATCTCACCCAGTGCATGGGTGGTAGGGGAAAATGATAGGTGACTGCCAGCCTGTGTCCCCGGATGCTTGAACGAAGGGAAAAGTGAGATGGCAGTCGACAACTGCAGCCAGTTCCAATTAGGAGCCAGCCCAGCTGTCTTGACAGTAACTAAGTTGGGGGAAAACCCAATTCCTAGGTCAGGATTCACTTGCTTACACTTCCTCTAACCCAGGGGTCCCCAAAGTAAGGCCTGTGGGCCTCCAAACCCAGCATCTGCCCTAAACTGTAGACTTAGGATCATCCTTAGTCTGAAATGACTTGAAGGTACGCAATAACAACAATCTTAATTAACTTGACTATTTCATTAGCCAAAAGCAGGCCCAGTTATTTATTTCTTTATGACATTTATATCCTGCCCTTCTCACCCCAAAGGGGACTCAGAGCGGCTTACAAGATATATGTACATGCAATATTTTACATTATTAGCATAGCAGAATATTAGTATTATATATTACTATATTGTACTATACCACTATACTGCAATATTTTTAATAATATTACATGTAATATATAATAGATAATTATTATATTACTATAGTGTATTATTATTAGTATTATATTGTATTATATTATAATATTATCAATATTATATGTATATACAATATATTATATAATTAGCATAGCACAATATTAGCATTACATATTACTTTATTGTTGCAGGGGGGAGGGGCTCCCAACTGATGACCCAGAAGACATGGTGGAATTATGTCTTCCTGGCTCCCCTTTGTCACTCTTCACTTCCCTTAGAAATACTGGTCCATTTATGTCGGTTAAAATTGTTCTTCATTTTAAATATTGCATTGTTCTTTCACGTTTTTGGCACTATAAAAAAGATATGTGCAGTGTGCATAGGAATTTGTTCATGTTTTTCTCAAACTATAGTTCAGCCCCCAACAGTCTGAGGGACTGTGAACTGACCCTCTGTTTAAAATGTTCGAGGACCCTTGCTCTAACTCTTCAACGCACAAATAGAATTCTTAGGACACAAACAATGGAGGCTCTTTGTTTGATAATGGAAAGGCATACTGTCGGCGATTGTTGTCCCCATCCCTTAATTCCCTCCCAAAAAACCATAGCAATATTCTGCTTCTATAACATTGCAAGCAATGAAATTGGTGAATTGTCTCTTGTGAATGCAAATATTCCAACTCTCCAATAGAAGTCACATTTTTTCTCTTTCTACCGGATTTGAAAAAGTTTTGAATGTTGAGGCAGATGATTGGAAAATTAGTGTTAAATTCTGGTCTGTGCCTAGATTAGCATGAAGCCTCTAACACAGGGGTCCCCAAACTATGGCCTGCGGGCCACATGCGACCCATCAAAGCCATTTTCTGGCCCCCGTGGTGGCGGCTCCCTCCTCCACTGAGGAAGGTGTGTGCGGTGCAAAGGAGAAGGAGGGAAAAGCGTGTGCCTTTCCCTCCTCCCTCATCCCGCACACACCTTTCCCACCACTGCCAAGGAAGGCACGCACCGGGCAAAAGAGGAAGTGGGAAAGGCGCATACAGCGTGAGTGAGGAGGCAGGAAAGGTACGCGCCTTTCCCTCCTCCGTCATCCCATGCACACCTTTCCCACCACCATTGAGGAAGGCACGCACGGGGTGAGGGAAGAGGGAAAGGGGCATGCCTTTCCTGCCTCCTCACTTACCTTGCATGCGCCTTTCTCACCTCCTCTTTCACCTGGTGTGCGCCCTCCACAGATTTGCTTGTTTATAACGGGATTTTAGTTATTATTTTATCAATAATTAATTATTATGGGGTGTTTTGCTAGTGCTTTTGTGCACAAAGGCAGAAGGGGGTTGGACTAAATGGCCCAAGTGGTCTCTTCCAACCCTCTTTATATTTTTATTATGATTATGATTATTAACATTGAGGCTGTATTTTTTCCTGTTTGTTTTGTTCTTTTACTTCAAAACATGATATGTGCAGTGTGCATAGGAATTTGTTCATAGTTTAAAACTATAGCCCGGCCCTCCAACGGTCTGAAAGACAGTGACCTAGCCTCCTTTTTAAAAAGCTTGGGGGCTCTAACCTCATGGGGACCCTAAGCAACTGATCAGTATGCTCATGCTTTAAGACGATGCTGATCGTGAGGCTGATCTAATGACACAAAAACCTCAGTAATCAGTATAGCCCCTAATTGGCTCCTTTTACCAAGGTAAGCTTGAGAAGTCTTACACCAAAATCCTAGGTGCTTCGCAGGCATAGAAGAGAGAAAAAACAGGCAGAATCTCCACAATTATACTTTAGAGTAATGATGGGAGTGGTGTGACTATGCAGACACTGTTGGGCTACAAGTTTCAGAAATTTTAGCCATCACAGCTAATGGTCAGGAATGCTTTAAAAAAGTGCAGTCCAACAACATTTGGAAATTGGCTTAATTCTCACCTGTATCTTAGAAGGATATAATGTCATTGAAGAATCTCAGTCATGAATGAATTTTCTATAACAATTGGCTTTCTTTTCTTTTTCTTCTTTATCAACAGTGGAGAATCTGGTGCTGGAAAGACTGTGAACACGAAACGTGTCATTCAGTACTTTGCAACAATTGCAACCACAGGTGACAAGAAAAAGGAAGAAGCCCCAGCTAGTCAAAGTAAAATGAAGGTAAGTTTGTAGCCAAAAGAAGAATATACTCTGCAATGGTAAACAGACGATAAGAGATAAATCTATCATATCATTTCTACTGTAGGGAACACTTGAGGATCAAATCATCAGTGCAAACCCTTTGCTGGAAGCCTTTGGAAATGCCAAGACTGTGAGGAATGACAACTCCTCCCGTTTTGTGAGTGCAGTGCAAAATCTCTAAGCATAATTGTTAGCCTTTACTTTTGTTAAGACTGAGACATTGATTAAGTATATGCAGAATATGCCTGCTGGGATTGTTAATTAATTTTTTTTTCTTAAAGGGTAAATTCATCAGGATTCATTTTGGTGCCACAGGCAAACTGGCTTCTGCTGACATTGAGACATGTAAGAGAGATTTCTTAAAATGTGTTATCTTTTCCAATCTTCTTTTTCGTGATCCCTGGACTAATTAGACTCCATTCCTTTGCCAGATCTGCTGGAGAAATCCAGAGTAACTTTCCAGCTAAAAGCTGAAAGGAGCTACCACATCTTTTACCAGATCATGTCCAACAAGAAGCCGGAACTGATTGGTAAGAATAGCCAATACTATCTCTTTTTGTGGGTGGGCTAAGCTATTGGGACTTTTTTTTTGGGCCGATGTCTTCATTGAGTGGTGGATGGGAGTGAACTCATGTCTGTGTTTTCTTTTTTTTTTCCAGAGATGCTCTTGATCACCACCAACCCCTATGACTTTCACTTTGTCAGCCAGGGGGAGATTACTGTTGCCAGCATTAATGATCAGGAGGAGCTGATGGCAACGGATGTAAGTAACTTACAGACTCCCATCACTGGCAGGGCTGTAGCCAACGGGAGGGGGGGGGATAGGGGTTCAACCCCCCCCCCCCAAATCAGTTTTTTTAAAAACTGGTTTACTCATATATTTTAATTGATTAACCAAATCTCCATGAATGTCCACTGAAGTTTATCTGTCTTGAGTGTCCACTGAAGTTTATCGATGGAGCTTGATTTCTAAGTTCATTTGCGTTATGGAACTACTCTTCATGATTCGCTTAAAAAAGTATGCCCCCCTCCCCCGATCACTGGCTTGCCATTTCCTTCATATCCCTGGTACCCCCTTGGAACAAGCACATCAGTGGATGGGTGAAAATTGTTTTCAATTACCACACCCCTAAATTCTGAAGGAAATAACTTGAGGTTTTAAAAGGACTGAATGTAAGAAAAAAGCCAAACTGAGTGATTCACCTAATCCACAGATAGACCAAGTGCATTCTCCAAGCTGTATTGGACCACTTGCAATCTTCTATTTCCAGTAAACATGCTGGAGTGCTCTTTTGATGTCCCAGGGACATTTTAAATAAGTTGCAGGGAACCTTTCACAGTTTTGTGACAAAATGTGTCTGATTCCCCAAACCAAAATGTAACTCCTGGCCACTTCCTTTTTTATTTTTCTTCTGGGCCAATTATTTGCAGTCTGTGAAGTCCTTCTGTCACAGGACAGAAAACTAGCCTGGTCTAACTTTACATTTTATGTAGCAAAATATAAAAGTTTGGGTGTGATGGTGACCACCTCTTTTGGTCAGAGGCTGTTCACACCTCATTTGCCGTGATGTAGTATTGTTTCAATGGAAGAATATCTAGAGCCAGTAATTGTGGAAATTGGCTTCCATAGTGTCTGTCTCCAAACAACAATTCAGTGAATAGGAAGATCTAGTTTTGGCTTTACATTAGATTACACATAATCTTAAAAACTGGTTCAGTTTTCAGGATGCTATTAACATTTTGGAGATTAACTACTGATAAAAGCCTATTCATTGGCACAATGTTTCCCGAAATGTTGTCTTCAAATGAATTTAACGCACTAGTTTTGTTTAGTATATACTACTGATTCAATTGACAGGAAGCCATTGACATCTTGGGCTTCACTGCTGATGAAAAGACAGCCATTTACAAGCTGACAGGAGCTGTGATGCACTACGGGAACATGAAGTTCAAGCAGAAGCAGCGTGAGGAGCAGGCCGAGCCAGATGGCACTGAAGGTATTCACATTCACACTAATGTTTCATTGCAGTGCATATTATAGGTACAGAGGACTATGACATCATATGTATAATACACATTCCATTTTGCAGTCCCTTAAGACATTCTAGTTTATTATTTCTATTTTCCTCATAAGAAAGACGCGGGTAATGTGCCCGCATCTTATTACCCTCATTAAACTTTTAGCCTTTAAAGATTGAGGTAAGAATAAATTTGCATAAAATAATATAAAGAATATTTTTATTTCAGGATTACACTTTAATGTATCTACTCTTTCTCCAGAGGCTTCAGTGCTGCATTTGTCAAGCACTGACATAACATCTCTTCTGGTCCAGATTCTGCCCTGTTTCTGGAAGAGAGAGAAAGGGAGAAAGGGAGGTGTAGTAATTTGGGGGGAAATGGTGTCTAAAATATATTTTGAAAAAACTCAGGGGTTGAGACTGCCCAGTTCAGTTTGGAGCTACAAGTAGAGGATTGGAATCCACATGTGCTCCTGCTCCAGGTACAAATACAGCCTTCAACCATTTTTTATCTGCCAATATTAAAATGCCAAAGAAAGTAGAGTAGATTTAAATTTAGTGTTTGGCTTATGTCAAACCTATGTAAGAACAAGTAAGTTATTTTACCTCCTATAAACCTGGGATTTGTGCCCTTTCCAATATGCATTGATAATCCCCTTCTAGCTTAAACAGTATACACTGGTTTCATAATTTCTCACCTTTGTTCTTAGTTGCTGACAAGGCAGCCTATCTCATGAACCTGAATTCAGCAGATCTGCTAAAAGCTCTGTGCTATCCCAGGGTCAAGGTCGGCAATGAATATGTCACCAAAGGTCAAACTGTCCAGCAGGTAATGATCTATGGAATAAAACCTGATGTGTCAATTAATCACAATAAATGTTTTCTGATCTCCTTTATATTATAGTTTTTGTACTTCTTTGTTTCAGGTGTACAACAATGTTGGTGCTTTGGCTAAAGCTGTCTTTGAGAAGATGTTCTTGTGGATGGTCGTTCGTATTAATCAGCAACTGGATACTAAGCAACCAAGACAGTATTTCATTGGAGTGCTGGACATTGCTGGCTTTGAGATTTTTGATGTAAGGAAATAAGGAAATGGAATCTTGGGTTCTCCACACTCCAGCTCCAATGCTTGGAGTTCATTTTTCTTCTGGGATCTTTCTTTCTGGGAGGTTAGCTCAGAGTAAGAGATGAGTCTCCACAAGTTTCAAATTCATTACAGAAAAAATGCTGAAGTGACAGAGGGTAACAAAATGTGTTAATCGAATGGTAAGGCATTACCATGCATACTGTATATATTAATGTATGAGTCAATCTCATGTATAAATCAAGGTTTTGAGGCCAAAATTATGGAATTGGTTTGAGCTGTGAATAAGTCAAGGATCATTCTGAGGAGAAGGGAAAGCTCCAATACCACCTCGGGAGATGAGTTGCCCCTGAGAGTCTCCAACCATTTTCCCACCCAGACATTAAAAAAGGCCAGAAGCTGTGTCACAGTAGAGAGTCAATAGGTTTGGTGATTTTGCCTTTTACAATTCAGAGAAGGAAATTGTTCCTTTTTTTTGATAAGAGTTAAGACACTGTGCTCATATTGAATAATAAATAAATATTGACCCATGGATATGTCAACCCAGGTTTTTTGGGTTGATGTTAAGACTACATTTTCTAGACTTATACATGAGATTATAAGGTATTTTCAAGAATCAGTTAGTACTTAAAACAGATCATACTACCAGACTCAAATCTAATAAAAGAGGAAAAAATTAACAGGTCTTGTAAATTAAATAATTAATTAATAGGTTTGGTTTTTTTAAAAAAATGTAGAATGTCCTGCATGAAGCTGATGGGGTACTTAAAATCTTCACGGCTGTATATATCTAGCATTTTCTTAAAATTTAATACAATCTCTATTTGCAGCATTCCTGTTTGCCTATGTAATCTGATCATTGCCCAACACGCATTTTGATGCCTCAAATCTTAGACCTGCTTCTGGATATATTTGACCTGCTGATTTAAAAAAATGGCATCAATGTTCCCCTATCAGCCCTAGTTTTTGAGATACAGAACAAATGCCATTTACCAGTTGCCATCTGATCACCCACAGAAAATCATGACAACCGTATCTAAGAAACTAGAGCTGATGCAATCTATCTACTGCAGTTTTCTGAATCAGCACCCCCAAATAACCTAAGGAACAGGTCTAAAAGCTAAGACACCAAGATTTTTTGGGGGGGGGGGGGGTTGGGCTGTGTTATGTTAGCTACCTAATTAATTTGAATATCTAATACATAGATGAAGGGAAATTGTACATTGAAATACCAATCAAAATAATATTTATTATTAAGTTTTTTTTAAAAAAAAAACTAGTGTTAAGATTGAGTGCTACTGATTTGTGTGTTTAAAAAAAATATTTTCTCACTTTATTTTTCTAGTTTAACAGCTTGGAGCAGCTCTGCATCAACTTCACCAATGAGAAACTGCAACAGTTTTTCAACCACCACATATATAGATTAGATTGACCCATACACATACGAAGACCACATATATTTTGTACCAGATTTCCCCAAAGTCCAGTTATTGTGTGAAACAGATTACAGATTTTCTATGAAAGGCATCTTTAAGGGTACTGAAATAATAACATTGGGTGGACATTTACTAAAAATGCATCTTCTTTTCCTGTAGTACAACAGCTTAGAGCAGCTGTGTATCAACTTCACCAATGAGAAACTGCAACAGTTTTTCAACCACCACATGTTTGTGCTGGAGCAAGAGGAGTACAAGAAAGAAGGAATTGAATGGGAGTTCATTGACTTTGGAATGGACTTGGCTGCCTGCATTGAACTCATTGAGAAGGTATCCATAAACAAAGTGTTAATCTTGCATACCATTTAATCCAATTGCTTGTGCTTTAACAATGAAAGAACTGAATTTTCTCCATATCAGATACATATGCAGTAATAAATAGTTAGCCAACAATACTTTGGGTGGATATAACAAAGGCAAATAGTCTGAAGTAAGTACTAATGGAATCCCAATTACCTCTAAGTAAATATGTCTACACATGTTTTAAAATGTAAATGCCAACATAAAATGTGTACTGGTTGAGATAATAATAATAATAATAATAATAATAATAATAATAATAATAATAATAATAATATTTCTTACCCACCTCTCCTTGTGGCTTGAGGAGGGTTACAGCATAATTAAAATACATAAGCATTGTAAAAATTCTATAAATACACATATTGAAATCTATTTCTATAAAAAATTCTGAATTCTCTCCTAAAAAGCATACCATATTTGACTTATAAGATGTAACCTATTACTCTCTCATATATTTTGTTGAATGTTGCAATTTGCCACCTTGATTAGCATTTTAATGGCCCACAGTTTCAAGGCCTGGCTCGTAGCTGCCTGGGGGAATCCTTTTCCGGGAGGTGTTAGCTGGCCCTGATTGATTCTTGTCTGGAGTTCCCCTGTTTTTTTAGTCCTGCTCATTATTTACTGTTCTGATTTTAGATTTTTTTAAATACTGGTAGCCAGATTTTGTTCATTTTCATCGTTTCCTTCTTTCTGTTGAAATTGTCCACCTGTTTGTGGATTTTAATGGCTTTTTTGTGTAGCCTGACAGTGGTTGTTAGAGTGGTCCAACTTTTCTGTGTTCTCAAATAATATGCTATGCCCAGGTTGGTTCATCAGGTGCTCTGCTATGGCTGACTTCTCTGGTTGAGTTAGTCTGCTCTGCAGTTCCTTTCATGCTCCTTGATTTGTGTTTGGGTGCTATGTTTGGTGGTCCCTATGTAGACTTGTCCACAGTTGTATGGTATACGGTAGACTCCTTCAGAGGCGAGAAGATCCCTCTTGTTCTTTGCTGAATGTAACATTTGTTGGATTTTCTTCGTGGATCTGAAGATTGTTTGTATGTTGTGTTTCTTCATCAGCTTCCCTATGCAGTCAGTGGTTCTCTCAATGTAAGAACATCCACCCAGGGAACGTGTTCTTACCATACATCAAGGGAACCACTGACCGCAGAGAAGTCAGCAAAGAGCCACCCTCTCAGACTACTAACTCAACACTTGGTCCCACATCCACGTCTTTAGCCTTTTCCTGAAGATCAGGAGGGAGGGGGCTGTACAATAGCTACTGTTGTGATATTTATTTAAAACTATGTATTTATTCCTAGCCCATGGGCATTTTCTCCATCCTGGAAGAAGAGTGCATGTTCCCCAAGGCAACAGACACTTCTTTCAAGAACAAGCTCTATGACCAGCATCTTGGCAAGAGCAACAACTTCCAGAAACCCAAGCCTGCCAAAGGCAAGGCTGAGGCCCACTTTGCCCTGGTGCACTATGCTGGCACTGTGGACTACAACATCAGTGGCTGGCTGGACAAGAACAAGGACCCCCTCAATGAAACAGTTGTGGGGCTGTATCAGAAGTCTTCAATGAAGGTTTTGGCTTTACTGTTTGCTGATCGTCCTGCAGAAGGTAATTTTTTAATCACAGCTCTATATAGAAGCAAAGTCCATCAGCCGTCACAGCCCTTTAATGGGAATGCTGGCACAGTGCACTCAAGTGACCGAATTTACAATTGATCCAGCAGAACAATTAACTAGTTGTCCTTTTTTCATGCTCTGAGAGTTCACCCAGAAACTCTGTGGATTTTGTCTGGACTTCACTCTAACACATCAAGATTACCATCAAGGCAACAGGGCAAGATGATATATGAAAAATCTCACCATCCACTTTGAGTTTTTCACTAGTAAAAATTATAACAACAATAAGGGAAGATGTACCTATATTTGCATTTTACCCAACCAATGGGACTATAGTTGTATTTTATTCACCCATGCCTTGTTTACTTATACAAGCCCTTTGGAAGGTAGCACATTTTCATTCCGAATCTGCACTTTCCAGCACAGTAGTAGTTAAACAGAATAGAAAGAGATTATTTTTTGAATGGAAGAGTAAAGACTTTAAAGTTGGGAATAATTTCCTTTATTGGCTGAAGATCAGAGAATGGCTCAGGCTCTAGATATGAAATGTGAAGCACAACATACTTTACACAGTTTAAATCTTGGTAATTATTGTAATATGGTTTATGATATAAAACCATATACTCCATTCTGTCAAGTCTTATAACTTTTATTATGCAGCACACTCAAGCCATGCTTCAGGATAACCCTGTTGCTAATACTGTAAATGATTATTTACAGTTCAGATCCAGAGATGTAATGTAATGTTCTCCCATAAGAATACCTAACAATCTTCTGTAATCTGACTAAATATTATGTACTCTATTTCACATTGTACATATCAAGAAATATTGTTTATGTGGGAGAATAACATGTAAGACCCTGTATGTATATGTTTTAATTGCAACATTTCCTTTTATTTTTCAGAGGGGAAGAAAGCTGCAAAAAAGAAGGGTTCTTCTTTCCAGACGGTGTCTGCTCTTTTCAGGGTACAGTGAAATCTTCACTTTGGATGTTCTATCCATACAAACTCAGTAGAGCTACTGGGATATACATCATGGGGGAGGACTGGATTTTGGTACAGAACATGTGTTTCATATGCAAAAGGTCCCATTTTCAATCGCTGGCATCTTCAGAGTCATCTTGGAAAAGCCATGGGGAGGCACCACCCATCAGTGTACAGTACATAATATACTCATCTAGATAGACCAGTTTGTTTAGACTGAGTTAAATACAGCCGATTAAAGGTATAGATAAGGAGCCCCGGTAGCGAAGTGTGTTAAAACCCCCAGAGTCAGACATAACTGGACTTAACATCAGGGGAAACCTTTACCTTTACTAAAGGTATAGATAAATTTGGTTTTAAAATGCTACCAGGGTATTCAGGTCAAGTCTTAGATCATGCCAAAAGTATACTTTTGTGAACTTGATTCTTTCATATCTTGATTCTTCCATATCTTCCTGTTACATAATAAAAATTAGGGACTCATTTTTCTTGAAATACAACTATCTGTAAAGCAGACATTATTTTCTAATCCTACAGGAGAATTTAAACAAGCTAATGACCAATCTGAAAAGCACTCACCCACATTTTGTGCGTTGCCTCATCCCCAACGAAACTAAAACCCCAGGTGAGATAAAGAATCACATTTCCATTTTAAAAATACAAATATCAGACACCCATAGTGTGCTTTGTGGTAACTATATTTTCTCTGATTTTCTAAGGTGCCATGGAACATGAGCTTGTATTGCACCAACTTAGGTGTAATGGAGTGCTGGAAGGTATCCGAATTTGCAGAAAGGGATTCCCTAGCAGGATCATTTATGGTGATTTCAAACAGAGGTTAGCAAGGCCTCGTCATCTGAACATATTCTAGTTATCTTTATTATCTCCCTTCCGCCATCTAATACCTTGAATACTATTTCTGATTCTGTATCATAAAATTTTGTTTGGGAAGAATTTCAAACAGGAATAGTGTAGCATTTAAGAATGTAAAGTGAAGAATAGTGGAACTGGATCAGAAGTAACAGCAAGAATTTCTCATTCCAGTCTTGAGCAAATTCAACAGCTGTGTGGGTTAATAACCCCTGCAAAAGCAGTTGTTTAAAGTTGAGAATAACTCTCTTTGAAGCCTGTTATATTTTGCCACTCTTCCTATTTTAGGTAATTAGTCTATGGCGGTATTCCTTCAGCATTTATTGACAGATTCTGCAGCAGATGTGTTATTGGTCTAATTCAATAGAGTTCTTCTTATAATCATAACTCCAAATGACATGTATTCCCACCTTTTGATTTCTCTAACAGATACAGAGTACTAAATGCTAGTGCTATCCCGGAGGGGCAGTTCATGGATAGCAAGAAGGCTTCTGAGAAGCTTCTTGCGTCCATTGATGTTGACCACAGTCAGTATAAATTTGGCCACACCAAGGTAAAATTACTCTCTATCATAATAATGCAACATTTAAATTTGTTGAATGAGTAGTCAGTACTTTATCACATTTTATTTTTCCAGGTGTTCTTCAAAGCTGGGCTTTTGGGTACTCTGGAGGAGATGAGAGATGACAAACTGGCCCAATTGATTACACATACTCAGGCCGTGTGTCGTGGTTACTTATCAAGATTGGAGTTCCAGAAAATGATGGAACGAAGGTAACTGAACTCATAACACAATGTAACATGATTTTTGTTCCTGGCTTATAAATGTCCTTTCCTAATTGGTTTTATCATTAAAAACATGGAAAAAATGTATTAAACTGCAAAAATGTAGTTTTTGCTGAACATCCTGCAGTACATTTTTTTTATAATTTTTCAATGAATATCTCATAGAGTCTCAGCCAATTCAACATAGTTTGTGGAAGTCACTAAAATGAAGTATAACTACTACTTTCAAAGTAGTCATACAGGAAATAACACTTTCAAATCAGGAACAGGAAAAAAATTCAAATTTTGTTACATAGTGTAATCACATTAACAAACACAACTGACTGTAATATAAAATACAGAACTAGCAAGCACAATTGACTATAATATAAAATACAGAACTGTTTTCCATCACGTGCACCAGTAACAGGTAGACATCTCAACTTCTTGGGTACTGTATCTACATAATACAGTAGCGAACATACATTTTTCACATCAATGCCCCATTTCATACATACATGTAAAATGTTTTAGAAGTATGAAGTGCTATAAAATGTAGTATTTGATAAGTCCACTCACATCAATTTCTCCTCTATTACTGTTACTATATGGACTGTAAACACTATATGATGAGATCTATGCCAAGAATGCAAAATGAGGATTGAGCCTGAAAATAATGTTACTGAAAGATGCTTATTGGACATAAATCTTCCTATTTTCATGTGTATTGCCACACAACCCCCCTTTACCTGTTAAAAAATTAACCAGAGTTGAGTACAGCAACAAAAAGTTTAGAGAAGATTGAAGAAACTCTTATCACACTGAGTTTATTCTTAATCTAATTATTCTCTTACCATCCAGAGAGTCTATCTTTTCTATTCAGTACAATATCCGCTCATTCATGAATGTCAAACACTGGCCATGGATGAAGCTGTACTTCAAAATAAAGCCTCTGCTGAAGAGTGCTGAGTCAGAAAAGGAAATGGCCAACATGAAAGAAGAGTTTGAGAAAACAAAAGAAGACCTTGCAAAATCAGAGGCCAAACGGAAGGAACTTGAAGAAAAAATGGTGTCCCTGATGCAAGAGAAGAATGACTTGCAGCTCCAAGTCCAGTCTGTAAGCAGTGACATCAAAGTTTTGCTATATTAGCCTTATGTGTGATATAATTTGGTTTGAGAACATAAAAAACAGCACACAATATTTCACCAAAATTGTCTGACCTTAATTAGACTGCCCCAGATATAATTCCATATAACAAATCTGAAAATCAATATTGGTAACAGTATACCAATGAGGTTTGAGGTAATTCATTTACTAGGCTTATTAGTCCAAATGGCAATAAAAATGTGCACAGATTATTTGAATATAGATTTTCATGTTTATGACAAAGCTACTTTATGCTTTTATACAATACAACTCTTATATTTTTAACAAATTATACAGTTGTAGACAAATAATGTACTGCCATATGTAATGCATTGTAACTTTCTTATGTAGTGTATAAAAACAACAAATGAGTAAGATCCCCATTTATCCACAAATTAAATATTTTACATATTCAATACTAAGAGCTGATTCAAGGGCATGTTCCTTGGTATAACTAGATTGATTCCCTCCTGCTGAAATAAATGGCTTCAAGCACTGAATTCTGACTGACTGACCTTTCAATCAGAAAATAATCTTATGTTCTATTGCATACCTTTTCACTTTTAGGAAGCTGATGGCTTGGCAGATGCTGAGGAGAGATGTGATCAGTTGATTAAGGCCAAAATTCAGCTGGAAGCTAAAATTAAGGAGCTGACTGAAAGGGCAGAAGATGAAGAGGAAATGAATGCTGAGTTGACAGCCAAAAAGAGGAAACTAGAAGATGAATGCTCAGAGCTGAAGAAAGACATTGATGATCTTGAGCTAACACTGGCTAAAGTTGAAAAGGAAAAACATGCTACAGAAAACAAGGTACTAAACCAAATCAACTGGTCAAACAGTCAAAATGTTGTATTGACATTGTATGGTGTGATGATATCTCACCAAGATGTATTATCTTCCTGTTATTTCTAAAAGGTGAAAAATCTCACTGAGGAGATGGCAATCTTGGATGAGACAATTGCCAAGCTGACCAAGGAGAAGAAAGCCCTCCAAGAGGCCCATCAACAGACCCTGGATGACCTGCAGGCAGAGGAAGACAAAGTGAATACTCTGACCAAAGCCAAGACCAAGCTGGAACAGCAAGTGGATGATGTAAGCACAAGGAGAACACAGAGAAGCAGAACTCTGAGGTGAAAATAGTGTTGTCATGGCAGGATCTTAATGAACGCTTTCTCTTCAGCTTGAGGGGTCCCTGGAGCAAGAGAAGAAGCTTCGTATGGACCTTGAAAGAGCCAAGAGGAAGCTTGAAGGGGATCTGAAGCTGTCCCAGGAATCCTTAATGGATTTGGAAAATGATAAGCAGCAGCTGGATGAGAAGCTTAAGAAGTGAGTAAAGTTTTTCCAGGAAATGATCTTTTGAGGTTTTTATGCCAAACATTGTTCATAGATTAGGAAGTTAATACTTCATGTTTGTGACATAGGAAAGACTTTGAAATCAGCCAGATCCAAAGCAAAATTGAAGATGAACAGGCCTTGGGCTCCCAGCTTCAGAAGAAAATCAAGGAGTTGCAGGTAAATTAATCTGACACTGCCTCCCTTTTTCCTGGGGCAATTAATTCTCCTGGAACATGTTGCTGAATATGTCTGGTTGCTCCTTTTTCTCTAGGCCCGTATTGAAGAACTGGAGGAAGAGATTGAGGCTGAGCGGGCATCTCGGGCCAAAGCAGAAAAGCAACGGTCTGATCTCTCCAGGGAACTTGAAGAGATCAGTGAGCGTCTGGAGGAAGCTGGCGGGGCAACAGCAGCCCAGATTGAAATGAACAAGAAACGTGAGGCAGAATTCCAGAAAATGCGTCGGGACCTTGAAGAGGCCACCCTGCAACATGAAGCTACGTCAGCTGCCCTCCGCAAGAAGCATGCAGACAGTACAGCTGAACTTGGGGAGCAAATTGATAACCTACAACGTGTCAAACAGAAGCTGGAGAAGGAAAAGAGTGAGCTGAAGATGGAGATTGATGACCTTGCTAGCAACATGGAAACTGTGTCAAAGGCTAAGGTAAACATACCAGATGATACCTTGGTTTTTTATTTGGTAGATGAAGTGACACTAATGTTAAGTACAGAAAGATATATACAAACCAAATAAAATACACAGTGCAGTTGACAACATTCTAATCAGAATATCAAGTTCTAAATTGCAAACACATGTTTAACTGATATCTTTAAGATTTTAGATAGCCGTACAGCTGTCTCCCTCTCGCCATAGCTTCTGATAAACATACCTATTCTGCCCAGTGGTGGTATTTTACAATGGACTATCAGTTTTATTCATTTGTACTCTGTTTTTAATCTTGTTTTTTGAAAATTATTAACAAGTATTCTGTAAATATTTCTGAAAACAAATCAGTCCAGACAAACTTGTTAATTTAGACCCATTCTTTGTACAAATTGGCTGTGTTCAGGTAACACAAATATTTAGGTAAAGGATGAATCCTGACTGTGATTGCCTTATTGGTGCACACTATGTGTTAGCACTAGAAGCAAGTAAAGAAATGTGTCTAGGTTATTGTAGTCTTTGAGTGCTTTCGCTTCTTTTGCAAATAAGGAAAGAAAAATAAGACAAGATCAATTCTAGAATTGTTCTTTTTGTTGAGACAAACCAAAAAGGGGAAGGTGCAGTGTGCAGAAGACATAACAAACCACAGAGTAAGATGCCGTATTTGTTAGTTGCCTTTATTATAAATGGAATATCAGGACTGCATTCACTAGTATGCTGCCCACATTATGTGTCATCCAGACTCACCTATCTCCCCACCTTGAAAGCTTTCTTTCTCTATTTTAACTCTAGTATGCTACTGCAGGAGAAAGAGATCAGGAATTGTCAGTCTCAAACTATCATTACAGAAATATTTTCAAAGAGTAGCTAGATGTTATAGCAGAAATACCACGAAGAAGCCAAACAAAAGTCTGTGTGTATTTTAAAGTTAGTATCCTTCTGTAAATTCAAAATAATTCCAGTATATTTAATATTCAATTCTTCCTTTTGGACATTTCACCTATAGGCAAATCTTGAGAAATTGTGCCGCACTTTAGAGGATCAGCTCAGTGAAATCAAAACGAAGGAAGAAGAGCACCAGCGCACTATTAATGACCTGACTGCTCAAAGAGCTCGTCTCCAGACAGAAACAGGTAAGATACTACAGCAAATAATTTCATAAATCATAAAGACTCTCATATTTAAGGGTCAAACAAGGCCCAGTTTTACCAGATATATCCAAACGACGACTCCGGTAAAACCGAATTAATTTGGGACAAAACAGGAAAACTCTGCTTTGTCCTGAATTAATTAGGACCTGGATTAGACTTGGGTCTTCCTGAAAGACCTGGGTCTAATCCAGTATGGGCCCATGGGGACTCTGGGCTGAATTGCTCCTCACCCACCCCCTTCACCTGGCACATCATTTCTATGCACCAGGAGGCCTCCAGCAGCACGTTAATGGTGGCTGGGTAAGTTATTTTATTTTTAAAGGGTTTCAAAAGGTTTTTTGGAGTGAGGGTCAAGGTATCCGTGTGTTCTTCTGGAAGTTTCCGGGAGAGCATCTAGACACCCACTACTGAAAACATAGGTCTTGTGTCCTGGTGTGTGGACAGAAGGCCACCCTGGCCTGGGTTTTTACGCCCAGGTCAGGCAGACTTCTTCCCTATGTGGAACTAGCCTGAGTTAATCAGCACTCATGGAGATTGCTAGAAGCTGGATAAATGCAGTTTCTGGTTGCTTGTGTGTTACTATTAAAATAGGACTAATACTATACCCCTTACTATATCAAACCATAAACTCTCTATTGACTTGATATTAATATAAAAAAGCAATTGAAATCAAATTAAGACAAACTCAATGTAACAAATTTTATTTTATTATACATGTATTTTAATTTTTATTTAAAGTATTTTTTCTTAATTTTTTTCCAGTTACTTAAGAGTTTTGTTTGCTCGTGTTCCAGTTAACTGAGAATGCACTGTACTTGTTACTTTGCCATAATCAAATTATGACTATTCACTATATTTGTATTATTTGATTAAATTAAGGATGTTTTTCATTTTCCTAAGGCTTTTGAGCCATGCAACCTGATCCTAATCTTATTTAGACATAAACGCCATTTATTTAACCAGGAATTGCTTTAACAAAATGCATATTTTAAAAATAAAGTGTAAATTTTGATTATCATTTCAATTGATTCTCTCTTCCTCAGGTGAATTTTCACGTCAAGTAGAGGAAAAAGATTCATTGATTTCTCAGCTGACAAGAGGAAAACAAGCATTTACTCAGCAGATTGAGGAACTTAAGAGACAGCTTGAGGAAGAGATAAAGGTCAGGATTTAAACAATTACATTTTTAAAATTATTATCTGAACAAATTACTACTTTTTTTGATATGGGAAAAATACTCTGGGCTTTGAAAGAAGCATGGCTTGAATATCTATTATGATTGCTTTGAAGCATAAAGTTACTATACAGATGCTTTATTTCCCAGACTAAATTTTCCAGGCCCTTCATCCTTATTGGAGAGTCCTGGAGAATTTTATGTATGATCTAATTATGGCCCCCTGGACAATATTTTTCTTTTAGGCAAAAAAGGCATCTACTCACCAGTCTTAAAAAGTTAAACCTAAATTGGGTATAGGATTACAGGATTACAGTCTAAGTATTATTACTGTTAAATATTTGGCTCCAATTCTGAAATTTGTTATACAACTTGAGTTTCTTAGTCAACTGTTCTTTCACTTGTCCAGGCTAAGAATGCATTGGCCCATGGCTTGCAATCTGCTCGCCATGACTGCGACTTGCTCCGAGAGCAATATGAAGAGGAGCAAGAAGCCAAGGCTGAGCTCCAACGTGCCATGTCCAAGGCAAACAGTGAAGTCGCCCAGTGGAGGACCAAATATGAGACTGATGCCATTCAGCGCACTGAGGAACTTGAAGAAGCCAAGTATGTACAAAACTGGTGAAAGAGAGAGGAGGGAGGGAGCTTGAAAAATTAGACATGAAAAAAAAAACATTTAAATGAAAAAAGTTTCTGTATTTGACAGAGAATATGTGAGGAGGTGGTAGTGGAGAATACTGTTAAAGTCAGTGAAGAAGAATAATTCACATACTGATTTTGCCCTCTGTTAACACACTGGTGGCGCAGTGTGTTAAAGTGCTGAGCTGCTGAACTTGTGGACCAAAAGGTCCCAGGTTCAAATCTCGGGAGCGGAATGAGTGCCCGCTGTTAGCCCCAGCTCCTGCCAACCTAGCAGTTCAAAAACATGCAAATGTGAGTAGATCAATAGGTACCGCTCCGGCAGGAAGGTAACGGCGCTCCATGCAGTCATGCCGGCCACATGACCTTGGAGGTGTCTATGGACAATGCCGGCTCTTCAGCTTAGAAATGGAGATCAGCACCAACCCCCAGAGTCAGTCACAACTGGACTTAACGTCAGGGGAAACCTTTACCTTTTTACCTTAGTGCAGCACATAAATTTCTTTGCATTCCAATGTATTAACATCAAAGGGCTGATGATAATGTCTTGGAAAGAGCATGTTCCCAAAGTTCCTTCAACATTTTCAAACTGTAGGTAATATTAAGTAGCCATGATAAAGAATGGTTGTGTGTTCTCATTACAACTCACAATGGATGACACTTGAGCAGTTGTATACATTTGAATCCCCAATAAGTGCTACAATTTCATTTCACCAGGAAAAAGCTTGCCCAGCGTCTGCAAGATGCCGAGGAACATGTAGAAGCTGTGAATTCCAAATGTGCTTCCCTTGAAAAGACAAAACAGAGGTTGCAGAATGAAGTGGAGGACCTGATGATTGATGTAGAAAGATCCAATGCAGCCTGTGCAGCTCTAGATAAGAAACAGAAGAACTTTGATAAGGTATTTTTGGCAACAGCAACAATGATTAGTAAATGTTACATAAAGGCCTCAGAGCAAATAAAGTAATTATTTGATAAATTACAGATTCTGGCAGACTGGAAACAGAAATTTGAGGAAACTCAGTCTGAATTAGAAGCTTCACAGAAGGAGTCTCGCTCACTCAGCACAGAGCTCTTTAAGATGAAGAATTCTTATGAGGAATCCTTGGATCACCTGGAAACTTTGAAGCGCGAGAACAAGAATCTTCAACGTAGGTCCAACTGCAAATTGAGTCTTCCTTATCCAAAATACTTGAGAAGGAGGGGATATCTGTATTTGCGTATACATAGTGAATGAGGTAAAGGAGCGGGGTTCCTCAAGGAACTCTTGTTCTACCACTGCCAGAACTTTGACAGGGAAAACAGAAAAGGGAAAAGAGGGGAAAGAACTCAACCTACACAAGATTTCACAAAAAAGCAGATGCCCCAGATGCTTAATGCCTTTCAGCACACTTTCTGCCCTTTTAGCAAAGTAGCCAGGAAAAGATGCTTCTCTCTGCTGCCCTGTGAGTTTTTTTTCATTCTCTCTGGGCTGGACACAGATGATGGCCAATGTGGTCTCTTGGTACACTTGCCACCCATTTACAAACAGCCAACCTGCCACGTTGCTCAGGCTAAAGGCAAGAAGAGAAGCTTCTGGGATGTCTGCTTTTTACAGAGGTCTTGTGTGAATGAATGGAGCTGCAGGACCTGTAATTCTTCCCACCTACCGTCATCAAATTTCTGAAAGCAGTGGAACAAGAGCTCCTTGAGGACAAACTCAGTGTGACTAGCCCCCTTTCCCCAAAGACAGAAGTGGGCAGCTGGTGGCACAAAGTTTTGGGTTTCAAAGTATTTCAGATTTCTGGAGAAGGGAAATGGAACCAGTACTACTTCATTCTTAGACCTCAATCATTGGTTCAAAGCTGACCAAAGACAAGTTGCTTAAGACAGAGCAGCAAATGACAACTCTTCTATCCAGCCAATGTAATGCTGGCATAGTTCAACCTGCAAAGTCTCTGACAAAGCATCATTTTACAAAGCCTTGTTATGTTTGTCAAGCCTATATCTTGTTTTTTAAAAAAACGAAACAGCACTTGCCTTGAGAGGATGTTGAAGGGGAACTGGAGAAACACAGTCCTTTGATGTCAGTCTGTAGGCAAGATAGGAGAGAGTGTGAACAGAAACATACAGAGAAAGGTAGAGGCTGGAGAGCATGTAATCCTGACTGGGATAAATCATGCTAACCACTAATACATGGTAATATAATTCATATAAATGCTATTCACCTTTTTATCTCTGTGCGATGCTAACAGAGGAGATATCTGACCTCACGGAACAGATTGCTGAAGCAGGAAAGGCTGTCCATGAATTGGAGAAAGTGAAGAAGCAGATTGAACAGGAGAAATCTGAAATACAGGCTGCTCTAGAAGAAGCTGAGGTAATCATGTAGTTACTTATAGAAAAAAAGTATGCCACTGAATAGTCATTTTGTGATATATAATAAAACGGGCAACTAGAGACATGAATATAATAATAGATGAAGAACTTTGCTGGATTAGAAAAGACATCTTTCTAGGCCATTAATCTTTTTCCCACTGGGAAGTCATAAATAGGGCATGAAGTCAAAATCCTATTCTTGCTGTTACCGCAGAGCATATATTAGTTGGAGGGCTACTGATTCTACAGCCAGCAATTCCATTTAACAGACATTACAAGCACACATTGCTAGCCTTGTATTATAAGCAACTCTCCTTTCATTTAATGCATTTCACTTCTTAGGAAATTCCAAATAACAGAGCTGTGGAGAAGCACTTCCTTGTATCTGTCTTGGATATTTTGCCAATTAATCCATTGAAAAACTGCAACCTTGTATTAGAAAGCAGACAAATTGTCTCTGTTCATAACTCCATATACTGTAAATGTCTTGTTACTTGGCTCAGAAATGTGTAATTTTATTAACTCTTTGGTTTTAAGGCCTCACTGGAACATGAGGAAGGCAAAATCCTCCGCATCCAACTGGAGCTCAACCAGGTGAAGGCTGATATTGACAGAAGAATTGCAGAGAAGGATGAAGAAATTGATCAGCTGAAGAGGAATCACCTGAGAGTAGTGGAGTCCATGCAGAGCACACTGGATGCTGAGATCAGGAGCAGAAATGATGCTCTGCGTCTTAAGAAGAAGATGGAGGGAGATCTGAATGAAATGGAAATCCAATTGAGCCATGCCAACCGCCAAGCTGCTGAGGCACAAAAGAACTTCAGAAACACACAAGGAATTCTTAAGGTATTAATTATTATTAGTATTACTACTACTACTACCACTACTACTATTATTAATATCATTTACATGCCACTTTTTATCTCTTAAAAGGGACTGAAAGTATATAGGCACTTCTATAATGAGAAAATTGAGGTGATTCTTATGATCAAAGAATTTCTTCACAATATTTTCTCTGTTATCTTTTTTCAGGACACACAACTGCATTTGGATGATGCCCTCCGAGGCCAAGAGGATCTCAAAGAACAAGTGGCCATGGTTGAGCGCAGAGCTAACCTGATGCAGGCTGAGATTGAGGAGCTTCGGGCAGCTTTGGAACAGACAGAGAGGGGCAGGAAAGTGGCTGAACAGGAGCTTCTGGATGCAAGTGAACGTGTGCAACTCCTCCACACACAGGTAAGTTTTGCTATTGCAGATTAAGGACCACATCGCATTAAGGCTGTGATTCACCAAACATCATGATGAATTTGGTGAGGCGTGGCAGGGAGTGAGAGGAACCCATTGGCCCTTGCACTACATTGCCTGTCTTCCCCCTCACCTCATCCCACAGGGGAAGTGTCACCACCCAGCTTCACCCCAATGCTTTCTCTGCAACATAAGAAAACTCCCGTGACACTTCCACTTGAGGCATGGAGTCTTGCTGGAAGTAGACTGATGTCATTTGATGGGAGCTGGTGGGCTCCGTGTCTCAAATGAAGTGGAAATGTCATAGGACGAGCAATTTTGCTCATCTGATGAGTTCATAAGTTGCATTTGAGGGATGGAAGAGCTACTTGGACTTGGTGTCTTCATTGCATGTTTAGGTGAGCAGATGTTCACATCTAAGTAGCTGCAACTGTCCAACAACATTATTCATTAACTTACAAAAGCCATGGCCTTTTTTCAAAATAGAATACCAGCTTGATCAACACCAAGAAGAAGTTGGAAACAGACATTGCCCAGATCCAGAGTGAAGTGGAAGAGACTATTCAGGAAGCTCGCAATGCAGAGGAGAAAGCCAAGAAGGCCATCACTGATGTGAGTTGAACAGACTTCCTTTAGAAACTATAATCTTGTTTGCAGCTAGCATACATAGCTTCCTGACTTGGGTTATTTTATTCCATTAATAGGCAGCCATGATGGCTGAGGAACTCAAGAAGGAACAAGACACCAGTGCTCATCTGGAGAGGATGAAGAAGAACCTGGACCAGACTGTGAAAGACCTACAGCACCGTCTGGATGAGGCAGAACAGCTGGCACTGAAAGGAGGGAAGAAGCAGCTGCAGAAACTGGAGCACAGAGTCAGTATCTCTTCTACCTCTGCAGTCTTTCTTTATCCATTTTGAGTTAGAAGAGATTTGTCTGAATTCTAATGTTGAGCTTATTCCCTCAGGTGCGGGAGCTGGAAGCTGAAGTAGAGAATGAGCAGAAGCGCAGTGCTGAGGCTATAAAGGGTGTTCGTAAATATGAGAGGAGAGTAAAGGAACTCACCTACCAGGTGAGGATAGGACAAGGCAAATTCAGGTGTTCATGGATGAATTTGTAAAAGTGGTTTGTCCAACACATTTACTCATACTGCTATTTACTTCTATTTATTCAGTCTGAGGAAGATCGGAAGAACGTTTTGAGGCTTCAGGATCTGGTGGACAAACTGCAGATGAAAGTGAAAGCATACAAGAGGCAATCTGAGGAGTCTGTACGTATAATTACGAATCTCACACAGTCTGACATAGTCATGAAGGCTAGTTTGACAGAGAATAAATCTTGAATTTGCATGCATGCACAGTGGTCAGACATGTTCAAAATGAATAGCAACTGTAAATAGATACTGTCATGTATATCACAATATATAGACATGAGCTTGCAATAAAATGTGCAGATGTGATTGCTGACTCAACAACTACATCCTTGTAAAGAAACCCATAGAGTAGGAAAACTGCCTTTTAGACAAATTCTCCTTATCTGAACCAATATGTGTGGTACTAACATAGCCATGGCTCACTTTAACATAACATTTAGGTCCAGATTTCAGTGTTAAAAAGTACTACGTTCGCTCCTCTGAAACAGTCCAGTTCTTTGTAGTGTTTTTAACAGAGGGACTCTAAAGAATAAGAACTATTCAGGGAATCAACTTTTCTTATATAACCTTATGTTTTTCATGAAACACTGTGGGTGTACATCTTGCTTGTAAGAAATTTCTGTAATGGATCAGTCACTATAATCTGTGATGTTTCCATTTCCTATTTTTAGCAGCTATATCCTGTTTTTTAAACAATCAATCTGACCATGATCCAAAAGCAATCAAATCCATGAGATACTTTGAAAATGTATTCAAAGACAATTAATTTTTAAAAAATATTTTGTCTTAAGAACAGTTTTTAGAATTTTTGTTAAAATGTGGATTCTAACTACATTTTAAAAAAAATCTTACTCTGTAATTCATATGAGAAATCTGAGCAAGTTGGACACAATTCTCCTTATTTTTATTTTATTTACAAAGATGCACTTCCCACCTTTCATTTGGGGAAGCCTGGCTGGGAAGTCCTTTGCATATTATCTAAATATCTATCATATATAATGGAAAAAAGACTGATTTTGGAGTTTATAATGGGTTATGGGATGGGTTCCACACACACACACACACACACACACACCTGTCATACATGTACACCCAGAAACAATTTGTAAAAGTTTGCTTGAGATCTATTTAAGGGAGCAAAAAAACTGAACTTGTTCCTACACTTCATATATCCTAAAATTTATCCAGCTACATTAATATGAAAGTGAATAATCTTTTTTAACTGGCATAGACCATCCCAAGCAATTCACAGAAGGATTTCAAGGAATAGTCGAAGCAAAAAGAAAAGAACAAATATTTAGACTTAATTCTGAGAGTTCAGGAGATGAAGTAAAAGAGGGAACCTAGACTATATTTGTCCTTGAGATACTTAGAAAGTGATGGTGTGGTATTCAGCCATTAGTGCTTGCTCACATAACCCAGTAAATTGGATCAAGAAGTCTGAACAGGAACCACCTCCTTTTCCCCCTGTAAATTTGAGTGAGATACTTTGAATGGACACTAGATAATGCTACACCATTTCTAGAAACAATGCTCTTAAAAGAAAAGACAATGTTTGTTTATCTTTGCTCATGGTTCCTAAAAATAATGTATAATATTTAAGTGTCAATTTGCCAGCATACAGATTTTTTTCCTTCCATTTTAGGAGGAACTATCCAATGTGAATCTTTCTAAGTTCCGCAAGATTCAGCACGAACTGGAACAGGCTGAGGAGCGGGCTGACATTGCGGAGTCCCAGGTGAACAAACTCAGGGTAAAGAGTCGAGAAGTGCATAAGAAAGTTGTTGTAAGTGAAGAATAAGGCGGCCTAGAAGATCCACAGTGACTGAAGAAAAGCACAAAATGTGAAATTCTTTGTCACTTCCTCTGTATTGTTTCCCTTCAGTTTCTAGAAAATAAAGACTGTAGATTCCTTGGCAAACAAAAAAGACGCCTTCGTGTTTTACTTGAATATATTATTAGTAACTTTTTAAAAATACACACCCTTAATTCTGTTCCTTATAAATTGAATTCCTAACATAAGTAAGGATTGGCGAGAAAGCTTCAGCTGAGAAACTTTTTCCCCATGATAACTCTTCCAGGAGTGAATTTTCCTTCCAGCTTGTAGATTTCTCTCACTTCCTATTGTCTTATCCCCATTCTTAATTATGAATCATTTGTAAGTCAGATGTTTGTAACTCAGGAACTGCCTGTATAGACACAGAATTAGCATCAGTAGTGGAGCCCCTGGTGGTGCAATGGGTTAAACCCTTGTGCCGACAAGACTGCTGACTTGAAGATTGGGCTGCTGACTTAAAGGTTGCTTATTTGGATTTGGGGAGAGCCCGGATGAGCTCCCTCTATCAGCTCCAGCTCCCCATGCGGGGACATGAGAGAAGCCTCCCACAAGATGGTGAAAAACGGCAGAACATCAGTAGCTTTTTTAACAGAACTGGGGTTGGTTCCTGAAGGCGATTAAATGTCATATGGTGATTTCCAGAGATAACTAAAGGCATTCCAATTCAATTCAACTAAACTAAAGCTCTATTTCTAAAAAGGTCAGTTAAATTAAAGGCAAAAGCTCAAAGTTAAGTTTTGAAAGGATAAAGGTCATTTATTTTCAAATATGACGCCAACCATAAAAATCAATAAAGATCTCAAAAGTGTTGTGTCAGGATTACTGTAATGACTGAATATGGCAGGAGTCGATACTTATTTCTCCCTAGTCTGAAAAATAATCTGTGTTGTCATGTTCCAGGGCACTCTCATTGGCTTGCTGGAGTTAAGAAAGATGTCATAATACCAGCTACAGTCACATTCCAACACCATTTTAATAAAACAATAGTCTGAAAGCATGCGGGTTGGCTTATCTTATCATATTTGCAATGGGAAAGGTTGCCCAGCAGACATTAGACATCCCCACACCCCACTGGGTAACTTTAGCTAAGTATTTGGAATTAAAGTTACTTGTGATTTTTCTGATTCTTGAGACACTGAGACACTCAATCAAAAACATAATCAACTGCCACAATCTGTTCCCATTTTTTAAAAATTGAAGGAAAAATGGACAAAAGACCATTTGGGGGACAGAAAAAAATAATTTTTGATATATTGAAGATTTCCCAAATTAGTCACAAAATGACACTTGAAAATGCATTAAAAACTTCTAGTCTTAATCAGCACAGAGGAAACTAGTGCAAAGAGTTATATCCCTATACTATTTCTCAGTTTCAATTACTCCCTCAATTACATATCTCCACACTAAAACAGTGGATGTGGCTCTTAATGAGACATGCCACATTATCATAGGATGTCTATGCCCCATACCACTAGAGAAATTATACGTGCTGTTTAGCTGGTATGGCACCACCTGACATCTGTCAGGAAGTAGTGGCCAGTAATGAAAGGACCAAGGCATTGATATCTCTGGCCCATTTCCTGTTCGGATATTAGCCAGCAGGCCAATGCCTTAAACCAAGAAATAGTTTTCTACTACTACTCAGAAAGCGAGAGTCCAAAAATGGCAGGCTAAAACCCAGAACCTCAATCAGCGGCTGATATCAGATGAAAAGCTCCCTCCTGGGCACACAGAAGACTGGGTGACTTGGAAGGTGCTGAACAGACTGTGCTCTGGCACTTCAAGATGCAGAGCCAACCTTAAGAATCTGGGCTCTGAAGTGGAGTCCTCGACATGTGAGGACAAACACAGACAACCTACTACAATGCAGTTTGTGCCCTGCCATATGCATAATGGTAGACTGTCTTACAGCAACACCAGAAGAACTCCAAGTGACCAGCTTCCTGGTCAAAGGAAATCTAGTATAACGCCATGTTTTTATATTTTTGGTTTTAAAATACATTATAACTGTATTCTCAATTCGCTTCTGACATGATAAATAAATAAACTACTCCCTACTACTTTTGGAGTATGAAGATAATATAAAGGCATCCTAACACATATGGGGTAAGATACTGTCTGCCTTTGCTCCACACGCTTCAAGAAACAGTAAAGTTTTTTTGGGTAAGAGGCAAGGAAAGTCCTAAACATCAGTTTCTTTTGTTTCTGAGTATCCAATGGCAGCAACAAAAGGGCATTTTCATTCAAATGAAGCCTTGTTTTGTGCCAGGTAAAATATAAATTCTAATTCTTACAGGTCAGCTGAAATATAGTTAGGATTGTCACCAGGAGAGGTTTTGGTGCAGCTGGCTGCTTTGTTCAGCTCAGCCTGTGTGTTGGGAAAGGAATGTTATTCAGTGCTAGGCGCATACACTAATGAACAATTGCTGTTTTTCCTAAGGGAAACAGATGGAGTATGCATTGAAAGCTAGAAGGGTGCTGACAATCACAGACCATATTACCAAACTACCAGAATATCTCTCTGTTGTTAGACCAAACAGATACGTCAAGAAGCCAATGGTTGAAATACTAACTCACACAGCTGAATTTCTGATCCTCAGCTCCTAAAGCCTCAGAATGCTAAACACTTCTGCAACTTAGGTTTGTGCCAAGTGTGTGATTTAACCTCCTAAAGTTTCCCTAAGATCTCATCACTCAAACTCACATTTAGAGCTGCTGCTCACAGATAGCATGATGGTTTTCAGAGATGTCACCCCTCTGTTGGAAAGCTTGTTGAAACAAAAGTCCTCTGTTTAAAGGCACCTGCTGTGTCAGGGGTGGACAACTTCCTCAATCGTCCCCTAACTTTGGAGAACCACATATGACTCTATTTTAATTTGAAAGACCCCTTTCACTATTTTGAGGACACTGTCAAAATTTCATCAGACTACTCCGCATGTGTTTCACACCCAGATAGTAGCAGCTAGCTCAGGCATGGGCAAACTACCTCCAGGTGTTTTGGACTTCAACTCCCAGAAATCCCAGCCAGCTTACCAGCTGTTAGGAATTGTGGGAGTTGAAGTCCAAAACACCCAGAGGGACGAAGTTTGCCCATGCCTCAGTGAGGTGCTTCCACATCAATTGGAAGATGAATCTCTGGGTTTTACTGGAACCATCTGAGGTGCTGAACCTATTTGGAGAATAGGGTTAGATAGTTCCTTTATAGCAGGGATTCTCAAAATTTTTCAGTCACAGAGGCCTTTTTGAAGCAAAGGTTTGTCATGGAGCCCTAAGAAATATTTCTATATTATATATGTATATCAGGCATGGGCTGCATTGCATTTTAAAATTAGACAGACAGACCAGGAACGTGGTAAATAGATGAAGAGTATTTGTGTGAACTAACTGAAAAAAAATGAACAAATGTTAACCAACATGAAAAAGGCGCAGGGGGAGGAAGGGTCTGGGCGGCAAGGAAAAGCGTCTGGGCAGTGAGGAAAGCAGGGAGAAGGGGTCTGTGCTTTGGGAGGATGCTGCTGTTGCTGTTTAGGCAGCTCCAAACTTTAATTTTCGTGCATTTCTCAGGAGGAGGAGGAAAGAGGAAGAGCCGGAAAGCCGCATGGTACCATGGAGCACCTGACTATCACTCATGGGACCCCAAGGGCCCCACAGAGCACAGTTTGAGAACCCTTGCTTTTTAATATGTCCAAAATTGAGATAACATTCACCACATCTCATACATGGAGGTCACCAATAACAGCTATATTTCTTCCATTTTTCTTGTACAGATGTTTGAGAATTTCATCTCAGCTTAGCACATTCATCATAAAAGATTAAAATAACTTGAGGTTTACAAAATTTGAATATGGGAGTAAAAATAACTGACAGATTTGCTCTATTCCTAGGTGCCACCTGGACAGCACACTGAATAGACTATATGGTCATAGTTTTCAAACTATATTCAGAGATGCTGTATTTAGATTTAAATAAAAGTAATTATTTCTAAGGATGCATTTGTACATGTCCTTTTTAATACAAATCAGTGTCCCTTTTATATTATAGGGAGGGGGTGTATAAGTGCTATTTTACCAAAAAGGCAATAATGTAGGAGAGGTATCAAAAGAATTCTCAGAGTTTTTTTATACCTTGGCAGGGGGTAACATGCTTGACAGTGTCATGCACAGTCAGTGGGCAACTTCCTCTTTGATTGAGGCTGGTCACTACTATTTCGAAAGCTAAAGAAGAGGCTTCAGCAAGAATGTGGTGCTTCTACATCTTTATGTGGTGGTTGGCATGCAACAATATGATAAGACACAAAAAACATGCAGTGGTGTCAATTTGTAACGATTAACAGCTAGACTACTTTATGGATTAGTTTTCTATTGTTGACTGAGTGACAGATACCAACAAGTCTACCATGTTCAGATTTCAATATTATTTTGAAATGCAAATTTGAATGGCTAATTCATATTTAATAGAATAGTGTATAACTGAAACAGCAAAACTGTGTAATTAAGCAGATTTTAAATCGTTACAAATATGAGCTCTGCTTTAAATTTACCAGCCTTTTCCTTTGCACAATAAAATTGGCATTGGGTTTGCTGTGAGTTTTACGGGGTATATGGCCATGTTCCAGAAGAATTCTCTCCTGACCTTTCACCCACATCTATGACAGGCATCCTCAGAAGTTGTGAGGTTTTCACATTTTACCACAATAAGTATATACAATTTTCTTGGAACAATAGGATACCTTTTCGTTGCTTCCATAATAGCATCAAGTTCATATATTTCTCTTCTGAAAGTGTAAGGAACCTTTCTAGCATGTGTCTCCTAGTCTTTTCCATGTCCTTTCACAGCATTTTATACCTAATGATCTTAAACATTGGAACAGTAATCCTACAATCTGTAATTAAGTTAACTGCTCTAGACTCTATTAATTTCTTATATTCATAACTTTCATCACCCTTTGTTTTCAACACTGTCAGATTCCAAAAATATTGCTTATAAGGGATGTAGGTTGTTTATCATCTCCTCTTCTCTCATTTCCGAAGATCCTTTATCTGCTAACTCTGTGTGTGTGTGTGTGTGTGTGACCTGTTGACATATGGCAACCTCATGAATTTCACAGGATTTCTTAGGCAAGGATTGATCAGAGGTGGTTGTGCCAGTTCATTCCTCTGAAACATAGCCTACAGCACCTGGTATTTGTTGGCAGTGTCCCATCCAAGTGCTATCCAGGGCTAACTCTTCTAAGCCTCCAAGTTCAGGCAGAATCTAGTGCCTTTAGAGTATTCCTAGGATATTTCAACCCAGTGCTGGAGTGCTCCTTTAACTTCTTGCTCCTAAAGATTTATCTTAACAAAGAACAGAAAAGGTTTTCTTGCTCTTCTTCAAACTTTTAACCCAGCCTCTTGTTTCATAAATAACATGAATTCTTTTTAATCGCTTCTTCTTCTTCAGGGAGAATATATAGGCAACCACCACCCACTTCCCCCCTCCTCTTGTCAAGTTATTTATAGATTGATTCATGGAGCTGATCTGTCTAATTATATCTATTCACGTCAAATATGAATGGGAATCCTGATAGGAGTTAAGATTGCCAAAAGGGTTTTAACCTTAGGCAGAAGGGGTGGCTGCTGTGTATGCAAATCACTTCCTATATAAGTAGCCCTGGTTCCAACCTCATACGTCCTTGCACCAACAGCTTGAAGGTAAGTGTGCAAGGAGCTTGATTTTAAAAGGCGTGGGATCTTCCTCCAAATTCTTCCCAGCCTAGTGCATTCCTGCTGCCTTCTGTACTCATGAGCAGAGACTGCCTATGTCAATAAGGATTTAAAATCTGCCTTCATCCATTTCTACCATGTCATTGATTGCTAGACCTGTGATAAAGGAGCTATCCTTTTTATTTTTCAGTATTGGCCAGCTCGACCCTGCATTGTTACACCTGATAACACACAAGGTAAGACCCCAGTTTACTTAATCCCTGAGCATAGCCAATACACACCAGGGAGGCATGTGCATGCTACTCAATAGGTAGATCAGGGAATCGGGATTCAGCCTATGCTGATGAGATTAAGACTTCCCTTAAATCCCAAATTCACAACTGGGGTTTATTCCTGGCTCAGTCCAGAACATGGATGTCCAGATTTCTGTGGTGTCCTGGAATGCATTTGCACAGTTAAGAGTAGTGCTCTTCCTTGAGAAGTCAAATCTAGCTGTGGCAACACACATCTTGATTATATCTTGTAGCACACTCTACATGGGGCTGTCTTTGGGAACTCTTTGGAAACTTCAGTGGGTCCAAAATGCCACAGGTAAAATGCTAGCTGGGACCATATAATCATAGAATCGTAGAATAGCAGAGTTGGAAGAGACCTCATGGGCCATCCAGTCCAACCCCCTGCCAAGAAGCAGGAAATCTCTTGTTGAAAGAACTCCAATTGATAGTGGTTCTTTTTTTACATAATTCAAAGTGCTGATCAGGACCATAGCCAGAATAAAAATAGGGGGGGGGGGCAGTTTGAAACTTTTTTGTAGCGAATCAAGAAGAGTAGTTCCGTAACGCAAAATAATTTAGAAGTCACACTCCCTTGATAAACTTTAGTGGACACTCAAGACAGATAAACTTCAGTGGACACTCATGCAGATTTGGTTAATCAGTTAAAATTCATGAGTAAACCGGGTTTTTTGAAACTTGAAAATTTTTGGGAGGGGGGGAGTTGAACCCCTAACTCCCCCTTCCTCTTGGTTACAGCCCTGGTGCTGATCATGACCTATAAAGCCCTATATGAAAGTCACTTTGAAGCTACTAGTCTCAAAGGAAGACTTTCTCTCATTTGACCACTCACGCAAGTCCACCTGGTGAGGACATGGGAGTCTTCTCAGTGGATGTTTCCACATTCAGGAATTCCCTTCCATGGGAGGCTAGCCTGGCTCACTCAAACAAACTTTGAACAAGTAATTGCTTGCAGGGAAGCTGCTTCTGGAAGGGGGTGATATACTCAAATTTAACTATTTTATGCTTTTTATTAATATCTCATTCAATTCCATTTATTATTTTAATATTGCAATATTTTAATTGTGCTTAAATACATTGTTCTGCTGTTAGCTAATTTTGTTTTATTGATTGTAAACTGCTTTGGGTCTTACACCTAGAGAAATGTGGCATATAACTGCAGTAAATAAATAAATAGGCAAACTGCTTCATGGACTCTGTGAGGCTGTATCATAATTTGTGCTAGCAGGAGATAGGAATTAAAATAGTTCCCTCAGTGATACTGATAGTCTTACTAACCCAGCCTTTCGTAAAAGAATGTCTGGAGCAAAACAAACTGATAGGTCAAATTCAGGATGCTTTATGGGAGAGATTTACAATACAGACAACATCATATTAAGCTTTTTCTTAAAATGTTATTACAGTAGACTCTCAGATAACTAGTACCCACGAGGATTGTTGATTAATGTAATTTCTGGTTGCTTGAGAGTTACTATTAAAATAAGTCTATCTAATACTATGCTATATCATACCATAAACTCTGTATTGATATTAACATTGAAATATAATAATTAAAAAATTAAAAGCAACTAAAGGCAAATAAAGACAAACTTAACTTTAACACAGTTTTACTGTAGTATAGAAACAGCTTTGTGAATGCAACATTATTTCTTACATTTGTTTGCTGGTTTCTTGAAAGTTCTAGTTGCTTGAGTCCCAGTTAAC
This sequence comes from Anolis carolinensis, assembly GCF_035594765.1. NCBI lineage: Eukaryota > Metazoa > Chordata > Lepidosauria > Squamata > Anolidae > Anolis > Anolis carolinensis. The sequence continues at coordinate 139,967,263 of NC_085842.1, read as the reverse complement.
CAAGTCTACTGTATCTTGTTTACTACAAATATATGAGATAAAAATACATAAAAAATAAAATTAAAGTAGTTGATTAAGCAAATATCCTTTTATAATTTAAGCATTAAAAAGTCTAACAAGCCTGAATTTTTAAACTACTTTTAACAGTAACGGTTTATTTTATTTATTTGTGAGAACAATTCATATCCTGTTCTTCATTTGCAACAGCAATTCTCAGTGCAGTTTGCAAGAAATTAAAAAAAATGTGTATCCCTCAAATTAAAATTATCTTTTAACCTTGGCTAATCTTTGGGCATTAGCAGTTTATATTATCTAGTATCATGAATGATGAAACAAATCCCATGGAAATGAACTTATGTAAGATCTAGAATTCAGAAAGCATTGTTGTTGTTGTTGCTGTTGCTGTTGTTGTTGTTGTTAGTAGGAGTAGGAGTAGTAGCAGCAGTAGTATTTGTTAGCTGCCTCTCTCCATGGCACAAGGTGGGGTACAACAGAGTTAAAACAGATAAAACACAATACCACACACACACACACACACACACTACAAAGATTAAAACATGATACTAATAGAAGGAAAATTTAATATTCATAGTTTAAAATTGACTGGGTAGACCTACTGAAAGAGAGAGGTCTTAAATTCTGACAGCTTATTTAATGGTCAGAGCTCTCCTGGCAGGGTCATTCCACAGTCTCAGGAAAGCCAATGAAAATGTCCTCTAGGTGATGGTTGCCAATTGGGTTTTGGCTGGTTGAAGTAAGCATCCTTCAGAGGACGGAAGTGTACAGGGCGGATTATATTGAAAAGTGACTGTTAGGAGTGGAGGTAACCAATTACTTCTCTTTAGAGGGTCAATTGGCCCTCTGCTGGCCAACTATGCCTATGGGGCATTTTTGGCAGCCCCCCCCCCCCCCACCGCCGCCGCCTCGGATTTTGCAAAGCACTTTGCATTTTACTAAGTCGATTTTGTTCTGTGGTCTGGGTTATATTGAGATCTGCTGCAGCACATTAAAAGGCTTTTCTCACACTTTCCTTTAGCTTTCTTAAATGCACTGCAACCTCCTTAATCCGAGGTGGTATGTGTTTTATGGCTACTACAATTTCAAGTCATTTTAGAGCTGTATTGAATGATCAATAATTCAGTTCAGGATGAAATTATAGGCCTTGAAGAAATTACTTGAGAAATAACATTGGAAATATTCTCACATTTTCACAAAGTGATTAATATTTTTATTTGTTTCAGATTTTTTATTGGCTGAGCTGCACATTGTAACTCTCAGCCATGTCATCAGATGCTGAGATGGCTGCCTTCGGGCCCGCTGCTCCTTACCTTCGAAAGTCAGAAAAGGAAAGAATTGAGTCTCAGAATAAGCCCTTTGATGCCAAGAACTCAGTTTTTGTGGTGGATCCTAAGGAATCCTATGTCAAAGGCACTGTCCAGAGCAGGGAAGGAGGGAAAGTCACAGTCAAGACTGAAAAAGGAGAAGTGAGTAAAATGTAATAAATATAGTACTATTATTTGTTTTCACATTTCTACTTTCTAAAATATAAACTGTTTTATTCTTTCTTTTCCAGTCTGTAACAGTAAAGGAAGACCAAATCTTTTCCATGAATCCTCCCAAATATGACAAAATTGAGGACATGGCCATGATGACCCACCTCCACGAACCTGCAGTCTTGTATAACCTCAAAGAGCGTTATGCAGCCTGGATGATCTATGTAAATATATTCTGAATTAGCATTTTTCTACCCTTTTATAGAGCTCAATTTAATGCACCAGTATCCTGTATTTTGGAATTAAAAGAAACATTTTATGATATTGAAAGTATCAACAACAGGCAGACTAATGTTTTGATAAATTATGAATTTGTGATATCTCAATCTCACATCTCCAAAATTGCAAGTTGTGTTGATCCTTATCAACAAACCATTTCTAGCAGTTCCATTTCCACCAAGACTGGGTCTTTTCTCAATTTATTACATATTAATTTCCTGTCCAAAACCAAGTCATCCCAAAACACTTCAGATTACAACAGCAATAGTTTACATCAATACAGTGTTACTGGAATGATTCATTCCTGTCATCTTATAGCTTCAACTACTGGCAGAAATATAATTGTAACTAAGATCAAAGGGAACAGGATAGACTAAGTGGGGTGGTCTATAACATTGCTATCCTTGCAAATGAAAAGGTTAAAGCACTGTGAACTCCTGTTGTGCTACAGTATTGCTGACAGAATAAAATAAATTCTTCTGTTCTTCTTACAGACCTACTCTGGCCTCTTCTGTGCCACTGTCAACCCCTACAAGTGGCTGCCAGTGTACAACCCTGAGGTAGTATCTGCCTACAGGGGCAAGAAGCGACAAGAGGCTCCTCCCCACATCTTCTCCATCTCTGACAACGCGTATCAGTTCATGTTAACTGGTGAGTAGAAGAATTAATCTGAGAGAATTACAGTAATATATTCCCAGGGGAAGTGTCAATCTTTCTGGGATATATGAAACCCAGACAAGATAGCTAATAATTACATCAGCATTAAAGAGCTATCTCAGAAAAAAGATCAGTGCTAATTATCTTGCAGCTTAATCCCTGGTCATGCAGTGATATTGACTTTACGTTTCACCAAAATACAGCAGAGGGTCAGCTATCAAGGAAGAAAACAAAACAAAAAATACTGCTTATAACTGTTCCCATGTTTTAATGTCAATTAATATTAAGTATGATAATTTCATTTTTTACATGTATGTGTTTTTAAATTGATACTTGAGGCAATACCTATGAGGAAATTACTCTAGTCCAGGGGGTCCCCAAAGTACGGCCCGCGGGCCACATCCGGCCCATCGGAGCCATTTATCCGGCCCCCGCGGTGGTGGTTCCTTCCTCCTCCGCCAAGAAAGGTGCATGTAGTGTGGAGAAGGAGGAAAAGGCACATGCCTTTCTTATCTCCATCGCCCCACAGGCACTTTTCCCACTGCCGCTGCTGAGGAAGGGCCGCACGGGGCGAGGAAAAGGTGTGCGGCTTTCCTCCCTCACCCCAGGGGCAGCTTTCCCACCATCGAGGAAGGGCTGCACGGGGGGAGGAAAAGGCATTCCTCCCCCGCTGCGTGGGGCGCTTTCCCGCTGCCGCTGCTGAGGGAGGCAGCGGGAAAGGTGAGCGCAGGGTGAGGGAGGAAAGGTGCATGGCTTTTCCTCGCCCTGCACTCACCTTTCCCGCTGCCACCGCCGAGGAAGAGCTGCACGAGGCGAGGAAAAGGCATGTGACTTTCCTCCCTCACCTCGCGGGCAGCTTTCCCGCTGCCGCCGTCGAGGAAGGCAGTGGGAAAGGTGCGCGTGAGGTGAGAGAAGTGAGAAAGGCGCACGCCATTTCCTCGTCACGCACGCAACTTTCCCGCTGTCGAGGAAGGGCCTCACGGGGCGAGGAAAAGGCGTGGGCCTTTCCTCCTTTCCTCCTCGCTACCGCTGAGGAAGGCCTGCACAGAACGAGAGAGGAGGGAAAGATGCGTGCCTTTCCTGCCTCCTCGCTCACCTCGCACACTCCTTTTCCTCCTCCTCCCTCACCTGGTATGCGCCTTCCTGCAATGGAGGAGGCGAAACAACAATAGAGGCATGCCTGTGGTAAAAGGTAGAGGGCTCCCGTTTTATCTTGCCACACAGACTCCCTCCTTTGCAGCCCTGTCGTAGATTCATTTTTCTTGAAGGCTAGCAATTTCTTCCAACCCTGATTTTTAGTGTATTATTATTGTTGTTGTTGTTGTTGTTGGTCAGGGGTGCTTTATGTTTTGGTTCACAAAGGGAGAAAGGGGTTGGACTCTATGGCCCAAGGGGTCTCTTCCAACCATGTTTATTATGGTGTTGTTGTTGTTGTTGTTGTTGTTATTGGGTGGCTATCTGTCAGGGGTGCTTTGATTATGATGTGATGCACAAAAGCAAAAGGGGGAGGGAGTAGATGTCCCAAGGGGTCTCTTCCAACCCTCTTTATTATTTTGATGATGATGATGATGATGATGATTATTATTATTATTAACATTGAGACTGTATTTGTTCCTTTTTTGTTTTTGTTTTTACTTCAAAATAAGATATGTGCAGTACGCATAGGAATTTGTTCATAGCTTTTTTTAAAAAAAAACTATAATCCGGCCCTCCAATGGTCTGAGGGACCGTGAACTGGCCCCCTGTTAAAAAAGTTTGGGGACCCCTGCTCTAGTCCTTAGAGCGGAATGCCTCTTCACACACTGCATATCTTGGTACCTCATGATAATGATGAGGACCCATGGGGCGATTTGCCAGCCCCCGTGGTGGGGCAATCCTGGTGCTGCACCTTGCTGGCAGAGATGCTTCCCCATCACACGTAGGGAAGCATCACTGCACGTCGTTCCCTCATGCTGGTCCTATTGTTCCTAAAGGAGCACAGGAACCCTCCCATGTTCTGGACACAGTGTCATAGGATGCTTGCACCCTAGTTCATTGATGTAGCCTTGCCAGAAGTCAGCCTGCATCGTGTGATGGGCATGGCACTCTGTCGATAAGCTATCCTAGGACACTTGCAGTTAATTGTTTGATGAAGTTCTTATTCACATAAGTAATACTAATATTCCTTGGGCATATGAAGAAACATGTTGTATTCTGTTTGCTTTTTAATCTCCATACCATGAATACCCATTAAACATTTTTGCAGAGCTAGAATGGTATATGAAAGTGGGTGTTAAATTACTGGATGTATGGAGCACTCCCAAAGATGTACATCCTCAGACATAAGGACCTAAAGCCTCCAAGGAAGAAGGGTTTCCTCCTTTGTTTCGGGAATGGACTCCCCCCTCTCACTTAGTTATGAAGTTGCCTGTGCCGGCTCTTGAGTGTCATGTGTGAAGGATGTGATCCTGGGGGTTCTCAGGGGAGTTTGGATCCAATGGCTCATGGTTCTCCTCCTACTCTTCACCTAATTTCAGGGCTTTTTATATGTTTGCAATGGTAGAAACACCACTGCCTGTGGAGCTTTTCTGGGCTCAGTGTTGGACTCTATAGTAGAAAGCCACATTCAAATAATCCCCACCTACTTCAGTGAATAGGTTTGGGGCTTAAAATTGCTTTGTTTATCCTTTGTTCTTAATTATAGCCAAAGGAGTGCCTCTCATTCACAATCTGTTAAAACACAATGTTCATATGGTGAACCTTGTTTGCTGTCATTACAGGAATTCTATATTTATTACAGTAGTTGACAGAGTGCAGACAAAGGAGCATATGATGCCACTCCAGATACTTTGGGTGGGTGGGTGGAATCATTCCTGGTACCTCCAAAATTCCCAGGACTGTTTTTTTTTTTGGGGGGGGGGGGCAGAAAAAGAAAAACAAAGCTTGAATGCCTCTTCACATCAAGTGCTGCAATTAATTTTGTAAACAGATGATGGGACTTACAATAATACATCAATAATACATGTTGTAGAAGACATTTCTATGCAAGATACACAAATGGGCACACTCTGGGGATGGGAGTATGAGACACTGGCAGAAGAGAGTAGCAGTTTAGCCCCATGGCTGTTAAGATGCAAGATACTGTAAGTTTTCATATCATTCTCCATGCTGTCCAATATCTAAACAAACCTGCTTGGTGAGGTCATTTGGCGTTTTGGAGTTGTGTGTCATCAGTTTGTGGATGAAACCCACTTTTATTTCTCCGTATCATTGAAGTCAGCATGGACTCTAAGCTGTTGAAATCTATAATAGGCTGGATGTAGACCAATAAACTGGATAAAATGGAACCTCTGTGGATTCTTAGGTCCACAAATTAAATAAATAACCTGTCCTGGTTGGAGCTATATTTCCTGAGCAGGTGCTTGGGAATACTCTTGGCTTCTCTTACTGAAAATAATTGCACTTCCATTCTGAATTCATTGTTTGTAATGACATCTTAATCCCTGAAAATCCTAGGATATTTGCAGTACAGTGTTCCTTCACTTGTCGCGGGGGTTATGTTCCAGGACCACCCGCGATAAATGAAAATCCACGAAGTAGGGACACTATATTTATTTTAATATTTATACCTTATTTTAGTAGTTATACACTATTATTTGCTGCCTGGCTGCCTCCCAACATGGAGGGGGCGGGGCCAGTGGTGACGTCCCTCCCGCCCTTCAGAGAAGAAGAAAAAGAAGAAGAGGCTTATGGGAAGAAGAAATGATTCCTTCCTTACTTCCTTCTTTGCAGCCCCTCCTTGCCATCTGCTTCAATGGAGGAGGAGGAGGAGGAGGAGGAGGAGGAGCTTGGGTGGTCTCAGCAAAGCCTCTGCCTCTGCCATTTCTGTGTGAGGGAGAAGGAGAACGGTGGGGGAAGTGGAGGCACACATACACACACATGCACGTACACACATAGAAAGGTACCGGTATGTGTATTTCCCTTTGGGGGGGAGGGGAGAGGAAAACTGCAAAATAGTGAGGCCGCGAAAAGCGAACCGCGAAGTCGTGAGGGAACCTTGTATTGCCTTTCCTTATACAGTGTTCCCTCACTTATCGCTGGGGTCAGGTTCCAGGACCACCCGCAATAACTGAAAATCCGCGAAGTAGGGACACTATATTTATTTTAATGTTTATACATTATTTTAGTAGTTATACACTATTTTAAGTCTTTATCAACCAATCATGTGTTGATAAATGGCCTCCTTCTCCTCCCGTTGCTGCTTGGGCTCCTTTTCTCTCCCTTTGGCTTCTCCTTCCTCCTTCCTTAGGCTGTAAATTGTAATTTTTATGATTTATAATAGTCTTTTAGAGTTTATTGAAAAACCGCAAAACAGCGAATCCGTGAGAAGTGAACCGCAAAGTAGTGAGGGAACACTGTAGATGCTTTCACAAAAACAGAGGTCTGCTGGGGCAAGGGCTCCTCTTTTGAGGAATGCCCTCCTCTTGGACACCTGATTGACACAAATTGTGGTTACCTTTAGGTAACAAAAAAAACATGAACTTCGTTAATTTCCCTCAAATACAGTGCAGAGGGGTTTCTAACAGTTTTAATCTTTTAAACCTGCTTCAATTGGTTAATGTTTTATATGTTTTTAGTCTGCTTAAATTATTTTGTATTGCTTAAAACTGTAAATACTGATTTTACCTGGGTGCCATCCTGACATTTGTTGATAGAAGATATGATAATTGTGTGTATTGGATTTTATTAGATGCCACCCAATGCTGAAAATTCTGAGCCAGCAATCCAAGATATGCATTGAAATCTGCAATCTTTATAAAATATGCAAATTATTTTGCACAATTAATTCTAGTTTTCATTATAGTAAAGAAAGAAACTACTTGGGCCACTGGAATTCAGCCTAGCTGAACTTTTATCTCTGATTACTATATAATCAAGTATATCTTTGCAGCCATTAATATGTGTGTTTTAGAATATACAGACAGATGTAGAAAGATTCTAAATTATAGCAATTGTGTGTTTAATAAAATTCTGTCCTATTGCAATGCTTATAGCTCTGGTGGTAACAAATCAAACACACAATCTTGGCTTTATCCCAGCTATTTGTTATTTATCATAAAATGACTATATCCAAACCATAATAATTAAAAATAATTATATGTACTGAGACCTCAATTAATTCAATGAGACTCTGTTTCAAAGGATAGCCATAATATTCTAATAAGTCTCTGTACTTACATCTCTTTCCAGATCGTGAGAATCAGTCAGTCCTGATCACGTAAGTTTATTTCTTTTATTGGAATCCATATTAAGTTTTCCACTGTGAAATATCACCTATTACCTTGCTGATTACATCCATTTCCATAGAAAATTGCCAAAATTCTGCATCATCGGAAGTAATTATACTGGTAGAGTTTGATTGTCATGGTTACATCTGAAAATGTTATCTTTCCTAAACTTATCATTTTGGCCTGACAGTACTTCAATCAAAGAGTTTCAGGGACAGTGCAGATGGGGAATGACATCTGAGAACACAGCCATATAACCCAGAATATCAAGGCAGAATAACCCACAATATCTGCTTTGAACTGGAATATCTGAGTCCACACTGCCATATATCCCAGTTCACAGCAGACAATGTGGGATTTTATTCCGCTATGTGGAAGGGGCCTGAGGTGCCCAAGGCAACTCAGGAACAGGCAGCTGGAGGATCCCTCAGGGCTCTGCAGAACAGCTTGTCTCAAGACATCACTTCCTAGTTTCCTGATCTACAGCTCCTCAGAACTCTCTGCCTGAAGCACTGTCAGGATGAAATGGTAAGGCTGGGCAGTCATTTTCAATGGTTAACAACCATAAATACAAATCCATAGTTTATAAACTTAGTGGAAAGGATGCCAGATAATCTCAGTTTTCCAAGAGAGAAATATTTCAATCACTTATTCATATGGGCCTCTAGTTATTTAATCCACTGCGAAAAATGGGTGGTTATTGGCTACTAATCCTCTTTAATTACGTATAATGCTATGCTTTCGTCAACAGTGGAGAATCTGGTGCTGGAAAGACTGTGAACACGAAACGTGTCATTCAGTACTTTGCAACAATTGCAGCCACAGGTGACAAGAAAAAGGAAGAAGCCCCAGCCAGCCAAAGTAAAATACAGGTACATTTGTAGGTACAGTAAAATGAAAAAAAAGATGAACCACTTACACAAGGCAACATGCAAGTATGTTTTTTTCCACAAAAAGATGACTTCTGTTTCACTGAAAATGATTTAACGGATATTTTCATTGCAGGGTACTCTTGAAGATCAAATCATCAGTGCCAATCCCTTGCTGGAGGCCTTTGGAAATGCCAAGACTGTGAGGAATGACAACTCTTCACGTTTTGTAAGTCTTTAATACTGTACTTTCTGTCCACTTTTGCTAGGTATAAGGTCTTCTCAGATTGTAACTTATAATAAGTGCCCAATAAACATTTGGGAAACCAGTCACTTATCATACATAATTGTATTCCTTTTCCTCTTTTTAAAGGGTAAATTCATCAGAATTCATTTTGGTGCCACAGGCAAATTGTCTTCTGCTGACATTGAGACATGTAAGCAGTCTACCTTTTCTTTCTTCCCTCCCTCCCTCCCTCCCTCCCTCCCTGTTTCTTATCTGATGACTTCTGTTTCTTCTTTCTTCACAGATCTCCTGGAGAAGTCCAGAGTTACTTTCCAGCTAAAAGCTGAAAGAAGCTACCACATCTTTTATCAAATTATGTCCAACAAAAAACCAGAGTTGATTGGTACGAGCTTCTGCTTAGCAGAATATTTAATTTTTGTGAAAATATTGCCATGGATTATTTATATATTGTGTGAAAAAATTACTATATTTGTTATTTCTCTTTTCAGAGATGCTTCTCATTACAACCAACCCTTATGACTTTGCATTTGTAAGTCAAGGGGAAATCACTGTTCCTAGCATAGATGATCAGGAAGAGCTGATGGCTACAGATGTAAGTATAATGAATAGGTCAGATTTTGGCATACAATTATGTGGTAAAACAAAGAATATTAACTTACAAATCTTTATTAAATTGTCAGAGTGCCATTGACATCTTAGGCTTCTCATCTGATGAAAAGACAGCCATTTACAAACTGACAGGAGCTGTGATGCACTATGGAAACATGAAATTCAAACAGAAGCAGCGTGAGGAGCAGGCTGAGCCAGATGGCACTGAAGGTATTTGTACTATTTGGGATGGAAAAATCAGCAAAAGGACTAACAGCCACAGTCCTCAGCTGCTCCTTCCTTCCATTTGAACAGCTAAAGCACAGAAACAGAGCCCAAAGGCTTCAATCCTATTTGACACTAAACCGGAGATAGGTCCCATTTAACTCAGTGGGACCTGGCACAGAACTAATGTGTATAGAATCATAAAATGTTCTGCAACTGTTTTTTTCTTCTTAATTCTTGTAAGGTCTATCATAATGCTGTTTTATTGATAAGTCTATCAGAAATTATTGTTTGTACATACCTTCTTCCAACATAAATAATGCACATGGGATTCATACAATTATCTGCTTACCTTTGTTCTCAGTTGCGGACAAGGCAGCCTACCTCATGAACCTCAACTCTGCAGATCTATTGAAAGCTCTGTGCTACCCCAGAGTCAAGGTCGGCAATGAATATGTCACCAAAGGTCAAACTGTCCAGCAGGTAATGATCTATGAAATAAAACCTGATGTGTCAATTAATCACAATAAATGTTTTCTGATCTCCTTTATATTATAGCTTTTGTACTTCTTTGTTCCAGGTTTACAACAATGTTGGTGCTTTGGCAAAAGCTGTCTTTGAGAAGATGTTCTTGTGGATGGTCATTCGTATTAACCAGCAGCTGGATACCAAGCAGCCCAGACAGCATTTCATCGGGGTGTTGGATATTGCTGGCTTTGAAATTTTTGATGTAAGGAAATGGGGCCTTCACATTCATTGTATTAAATAAGCTGAGGGAATTCTAGATGTTTTTAGCAGTTGAAGTATGTTAAGCTCAACCATGTTCTGAATGCAAAGGCACTGAATGAGTGAAATTGTTTTCAAGCTGCCAACAAGAATGATGACTGGCATGAAAATACCTGGCACAGAAAGGAAACTGTTGAAATCATTTGGCACAAAAGACATAGTGATGAATCCAAGGCATCTATCTCTAGGCCCATGGCAGAGTGTAAGGAGAGCACTAGAAAGTGTAAAAAATTGTGAACTGAGTGCGTATGTTTAATCTTGACCAAAATTTTAGAACATAAATATTTGGCAGGAATAGGATCAGCCATTAGCTAAATTTGAAAAAATGTGAAAAGGTCAGGGCAAAGTAACACTAAGGTTGAAAGGACTATGATTAAGAGGATTGCTAAAACTGTGGTCTCATTTGAAAATATTTTTGCATTGTCCAGTTTAACAGCCTGGAGCAGCTCTGCATCAACTTCACCAATGAGAAACTGCAACAGTTTTTCAACCATCACATGTTTGTGCTGGAGCAAGAGGAGTACAAGAAAGAAGGAATTGAATGGGAGTTCATTGACTTTGGAATGGACTTGGCTGCCTGCATTGAACTCATTGAGAAGGTTTCTTACTATAATTTGTTCAACATGAATATAATAATAATAATAATAATCATCATCATCATCATCACTATCATCATCATCATCATCATCATCTTTATTTATACCCCGCCACCATCTCCCCAACGGGGACTCGGGGCGGCTTACATGGGGCCATGCCCAGAACAATACAATATCACAGAATATAAATAGAACAACAAATCATAACACATTAAACAATACAATAAAAGATAATATACACTCCATTAAGCAAAATCAAAAGAATAATAAAACCAATACTATATGTGCAATCAGTCCTGAATTTAGGAACACACTGAGATCATCTTTAATTCTAATAAATAGTAATTTTTTCTGATATTCATGAATTACAATAATTATTAGGAAATTTCAAAAATTTACAATCTACATTTGTCAAGCTTATTGTCAAGCTATGGCATTTGTTAGGCTTATTGTGTTTGATTTTTTTTTTTGAATGCTTACAATGAAACATTTGCTTTTTCCCATACTAATTTAATTTGCTAATATTGTATCTGTCTGCTCTCATTGTTTCTCTCCAGCCCATGGGCATTTTCTCCATCCTAGAAGAAGAGTGCATGTTCCCCAAGGCAACAGACACTTCTTTCAAGAACAAGCTCTATGACCAGCATTTGGGCAAGTGCAAGAACTTTGAAAAGCCCAAGCCAGGCAAAGGCAAAGCAGAGGCCCACTTCTCCCTGGTGCACTATGCTGGCACCGTGGACTACAACATCAGTGGCTGGCTGGAGAAGAACAAGGACCCCTTGAATGAAACTGTCATCCAGCTCTTTCAGAAATCATCTATGAAGACACTGGCATTACTCTTTGCTGATCGCCCCGCAGAAGGTAATTCTTGATCACAGCTCTGAACAGAAGCTAGGTCTGTCAGCCATAACAGCCCTTTAACAGTTTCATAGAAGATAACTCTTTGTTATATAATTTTATTAACTATCCAATTCTATTTAATCACTCAAAGAATATCTAATTATTTTGTATTTTGATTTTTAAATGTTATTTAGAGGGTGGCGGTGGCAAGAAAGGTGGAAAGAAGAAGGGTTCCTCTTTCCAAACTGTGTCTGCTCTCTTTAGGGTAAGTACAATTCCTTCTACTTGTGAAAGGGAAATATATTTATTTTAAATTGATAAATAGTTATCCGGGAACAAATTCAAATTATATAACCAAAACAAAGCCAAAGGGAAAAAAAACTAGATGCAGAGGTCTGAAGGATGCTTTTAGGAATGGTAAGTATTATTTACAACATTTATACCCCGCCCTTCTCACCCAAGGGGACTCAGGGTATGACAACACGCAGAAGCCATCTGAAACTGAGCAAGGCCTATCGAGGATAGCATCCTGAGACTGCTTAGTTACAGATAGCTTCATTATGCCACTATATTGTTTCATCATATTCAACTTTATACGGTCTGTAAAAGTAATGATGCAATGGCAGGGTGTTCAATTGCAGAATCCCTAAAAAGATTCTAAAAATGTGTTGTCGAAGGCTTTCATGGCCGGGATCACAGGATTGTTGTATGTTTTCCGGGCTGTATGGCCATGTTCTAGAATACTTCTAGAACATGGCCATTCAGCCTGGAAAACATACAACAATTCTAAAAATGTTATTAATTGTTCAAAGAGAAATGTATATGTGGATAAGATACCGTATTTTTCGGTTTAAAAGACGCACCTGATGATAAGACGCACCTAGACCCACATGTTCTTGTTCTTGTGAAATGCCTCCAGCTTCCTCCGCCGGCCCGGGAGCAGCGCGTCTTCCCCGCTGGCGGGCGCTTGCGGGGCGGGCATTTTCCCCGCCGAGGCCGCTGGCTGCTGTGGGGGCCGGTGGTTCATGCCTAGCCCTTCCTCCTCCTCTTCCTCCTCCGCTGGCTTCCTGGCGATGGCGGCTGCTCGGCCTCGAGAGGGGAGGAGGAGAAGGCAGGCACAGCGGCGGCGGCGACAAGCGAGGGGCGCCTCCCGCCGCCAGCGCCTCCTGCGGGGCCTACTCTGAAAAATCCAGGCGGCGGCTCAGTCCCGGCCTGGCCTCTTCCGTCTCGGAGGGAAGGAGGAGGAGGAGGATGGCCCCTTCCCCCCGCTCGCTCTCAGTTCCCAGAGCCTTCTTCTTCATATTGCATTTATAAGACGCACTGACTTTTCCCCTCTATTTTGGGGGGGGGAGTGCGTCTTATAAAACGAAAAATACGGTATATTTAAGAGAATCTTGAACATGATCTCAAGTCTTATATAAGTTATCTTTTTGTCAAAATGTGGATCTATTACTCAGTTTAAAAACTATTTCTGGAAGTTTTGTAGTGAATTGCACTTTATTCACATGTTGAAATAACAAATCCTTCTGGTCCCATAGGAGAACTTAAACAAGCTGATGAGCAATCTGAGGAGCACTCATCCTCACTTTGTGCGCTGCCTCATCCCCAATGAAACTAAAACTCCTGGTAATGAAAATTAGTGCACTAAAATCAAAAGAAAAATGTAATATTGCACTGAACCCACTGAATTCTGTCTTGTAATGCTAATTGCACTCTAATATCCTCTAAGGTATCATGGAACATGAGCTCGTATTGCACCAGCTGAGGTGTAATGGAGTACTGGAAGGTATTAGAATTTGCAGAAAGGGATTCCCTAGCAGAATAATCTACGGTGACTTCAAACAAAGGTTAGTAGGCCCTAAAATATTCAATTTTTATGATTCTGAATGTTTTAAAATATATGCACTATTAAACAAGTTTATTCGGATATCAGTTCTACTCAAGGCCAGTTATCGCTATTTCCCAGTAGGTGCATTTAAAATATCTTACATACTTTTTAAAAATACTGTCCATTAAAGGATAAGTGCATGTAGTTAAGTGAGTGAGGATAAGATGGGATCTAACTAATTTAATCATCCAGTACATAATAATATCCCATTATGGATTTTTGTATTGCATCCATTTTTGTAGCAAGCTAAGGCTTCAGGAGAGTCTAGGGACAGCATGAACAGTAAGGTACTGTTACTGATGAATCTACCAACAATCATCTACATTGACCATTTGATGCAATTTGAGGGCAGCTTGACAGCATAGTGTGTGTGTGGGGGGGATATATATGGAATCATCTGCATGCTGCAACCACTTCCTTCTCTGCTAGTTTCACACAGGCCTAAGTGGACAGTGTAATATGTCCATTGTTGGATTTTCAGCTGAATTCGTAGCTGAACACAATGATTTTGATGGTTCACTTGATGGGCAATCAAGAACGATATGCTTTTGTTTGTCTGACCAAGGGTTGAGTGGTTTGTCACTGCCTTCCTCTGAGAGTGCGACTTGCCCAAGTTCAGCTGATGGCTTTCATGACTGAATGGGGAGTCAAACCTTGATCTGCCAGAGTCAACAAACAAAATATTTAGGAAGAGTTCCCTGGACATGTAGTAGTATAGCTAAATTCATCAGCATCATCATCAAATGTGATAATAATAACCATGAGGGTCATTTGAACTTGAACATGTCCATTTGTATTTTAGAATGTTTTTATGAATGTTGGTATAAGTTAATAATTTTTAATCTGATTTATAGTGTATTGTATAAGTTTTATATGTGTGTTTATTGTAAGCCGCCCTGAGTCCCCTCTCGGGTGAGAAGGGCGGGATATAAATGTTGTAATAAATAAATAAATAAATAAATTTGTTCCATTTGATAGTATGCTTTAATGAAGTAAAAACTGTGGGCTTCTCTAAACAGATACAGAATATTAAATGCAAGTGCCATCCCAGAAGGACAATTTATTGACAGCAAGAAGGCTTCTGAGAAACTTCTTGGGTCCATTGATATTGATCACGCCCAGTATAAATTTGGCCACACTAAGGTAAAATTACTCTCTATCAACATAATGTAACATTTGGATTTGTTGAATGAGTCAGTACTTTATAACATTTCATTTTTTTACAGGTGTTCTTTAAAGCTGGGCTCCTGGGTACTCTAGAGGAGATGAGAGATGACAAACTGGCTCAATTGATTACACGCACACAAGCAGTGTGTCGTGGCTATGTGATGAGACTGGAGTTCAAGAAAATGAATGAAAGGAGGTAGGGTGTTGCCTTATTGAGTCCTTAGATTCTACATAGCAGTAACCAAGAACTGAGCTAATAGATTAATGAACTGTAAATACCAAACCTTAGTTTCAATGTCTCGGTTAATTCTGGAATTAGTCTCAATATTTATTTTCTCTTTCCTACAGAGAGTCCATCTATTCTATTCAATACAATATCCGCTCATTCATGAATGTCAAACACTGGCCATGGATGAAGCTGTACTTCAAGATAAAGCCTCTGTTGAAGAGTGCTGAGTCTGAGAAGGAGATGGCCAACATGAAAGAAGAGTTTGAGAAAACAAAAGAAGACCTTGCAAAATCAGAGGCCAAACGGAAGGAACTTGAAGAAAAAATGGTGTCCCTGATGCAAGAGAAGAATGACTTGCAGCTCCAAGTCCAGTCTGTAAGCATTTTGTGATGCTGTCTTCCTGTTCATTTGGGATCTGATCAATAAGGATACTGCATAGCTAAATATAAGCTTCACTGAAAATAATGCTCCATTTTCAAAACTGATCATTTCCAGGTCAGTGGGGTGGTTAATCCACTTTGGGTTTTTGTTTGACCTGAAAAGGTGCTATCTAAGGTTTCGGTTCAATACTTTGTATAGCTCCTATTAAATATGGACTAAAACCTGGAATGGATTAATTGCCCCATTCAAATGATAACCATCAGCTGCCAGTGACTGGGACTCACAATAAAGCACAAGGTAGTGGACAAAAGGGAAGAAGTAACATCAAAATGCCCTATCCCTTCTTTTTCTATTTTTACTCTGGTATTTTTGTTTTTTCTGTTCTGAACTTCTTCCTTTTGTTCTCTCTCTCCATTCTCACCTCAAGCCATTCTTCCTCTTTTGTTTAAATTTACCATATCCAGCATCCCATCATGTATCTTCCTTTTTCTGCTTCACCACCCCCCTTCCCTTTCTTGGATAAAAGTGTCCAGATTAGGTCATGGGTTCCTTCATTAAAATAATTCAACTTCTATCATTTCATAATGACACAGCCTTTGAAGGGAGGAGTTCTGCTCCTGGAACCTGCAGCAGAGCATAATTTCAGCATTGAAGTTGCTAGTTCCTACGAAAGTAAGCCAATCAAGAATTTTTTTTTCATGTTAGGAGCAACCAGAGTTGCTTCTGGAGTGAGAGAATTGGCCGTCTGCAAGGACGTTGCCCAGGGGACGCCTGGACGTTTTGATGTTTTTACCATCCTTGTGGGAGGCTTCTCTCATATCCCCGCATGGAGCTGGAGCTGGAGCTGAAAGAGGGAGCTCATCTGCGCTCTCCCCGGGTGGGATTCGAACCTGGCAGCCTTCAGGTCAGCAACCCAACCTTCAAGTCATGAGGCTTTTATCCCCTAGGCCACTGGAGGCTCCTTGTTAGAACATAAGAACTCTGGAAGGTTCTATAACTGTATCTGTCTTCCTCCTGTTTTCAGTAAATTTCTTGGGAGACTTGGGCTTGCAGAAAAAGGTGATGGCAGCAGTAGGGGACCAAAATGGTAAAAGGTCTGGAAACCAAGATCTCTGAGGAGCAGCTTAGGGAGCTGGGTATGTTTAGTCTGGAGAAGATACAAGGTGACATGATAGCCATATTTAAATATTTGAAAGGATGTCATAATGAGGAGGGGGAAAGCTTGTTTACTGCTGTGTCAGAACAATGGATTCAATTTACTTCCTGACACTAAGAGCTGTTCAATACTGGAATACAGTGCCACAGAGCATGGTGGAATCTACTTCTCTGGGGTTTTTATACAGAGGATGGGTGGTGATTTGTCAGGAGTGCTTTGATTGTGTATTGCTGTATTGCATTATGTGTTCTGCCTAGACAACTCTTGTGGTCTCTTCCATCTCTATGTGAGTGCTTATTTGATATAAAGGCAGAGTCTGAGTATCTTTCTTCAGGAGTCTATTATCACCTATGCTGTAATCTCTGCTTCTAAGTATAACTCTTTTCCATGAGAGTATAGAAATGCAATTTAAATGACACCAAGAGCTTCATTCTTTAGTTAATGAAGATAAAGAATCAGGGCAAACAGATATATTTTCAATGTTATCTGTTAATAGGAAGCTGATGGCTTGGCAGATGCAGAAGAGAGATGCGATCAGTTGATTAAAACCAAAATTCAGCTGGAAGCTAAAATTAAGGAGTTGACTGAAAGAGCAGAAGATGAAGAGGAAATGAATGCTGAGTTGACAGCTAAAAAGAGGAAACTAGAAGATGAATGCTCAGAGCTGAAGAAAGACATTGATGATCTTGAGCTAACATTGGCTAAAGTTGAAAAGGAAAAACATGCCACAGAAAACAAGGTACTAAATCAAATCAACTGGCCAAACAGTCAAAATGTTGTATTGACATTGCATGGTGTGATGATATCTCACCATGACCTTTCTTTTACTTATAAAAGGTGAAAAATCTCACTGAGGAAATGGCAGTCTTGGATGAAAACATTGCCAAACTGACCAAGGAGAAGAAAGCCCTTCAAGAGGCCCACCAACAGACCCTGGATGACCTACAGGCAGAGGAGGACAAAGTGAATACTCTGACCAAAGCCAAGACCAAGCTGGAGCAGCAAGTGGATGATGTAAGAACAAGGAGAACATGGAGAAGCGGAACTCTGAGGTGAAAGTAGTGTTGTCATGACAGGGTCTTAATGAACTCTTTCTCTTCAGCTTGAGGGGTCCCTGGAGCAAGAGAAGAAACTTCGTATGGACCTTGAAAGAGCCAAGAGGAAGCTTGAAGGAGATCTGAAACTGGCCCAGGAATCCACAATGGACTTGGAAAATGATAAGCAGCAGCTGGATGAGAAGCTTAAGAAGTAAGTAAGGTCTTCTCTAGAAGATAAATTAAGAATTATTTTTGGCACACATTGTTCTTAACCCTTATTATGGAATTTATTATTTAATATTTTGTTATTAAAAGGAAAGACTTTGAAATCAGCCAGCTCCAAAGCAAAATTGAAGATGAACAGGCCCTGGGCTCCCAGCTTCAGAAGAAGATCAAAGAGTTACAGGCAAGTTAATCTAACTTTGACTCTCTTTGGCCAGGACAATTAATTTTCCTGGAACATGTTGTTGAGTATCTGTGGTTGTTGCTACTTTTTCCTCTAGGCCCGTATTGAAGAACTGGAGGAAGAGATTGAGGCTGAGCGGGCATCTCGGGCCAAAGCAGAGAAGCAACGGGCTGACCTCTCCAGGGAACTTGAAGAGATCAGTGAGCGTCTGGAGGAAGCTGGTGGGGCAACAGCAGCCCAAATTGAGATGAACAAGAAACGTGAAGCAGAATTCCAGAAAATCCGCCGGGACCTTGAAGAGGCCACCCTGCAACATGAAGCTACTTCCGCTGCCCTCCGCAAGAAGCATGCAGACAGTACAGCTGAACTTGGGGAGCAAATTGATAACCTACAACGTGTCAAACAGAAGCTGGAGAAGGAAAAGAGTGAACTGAAGATGGAGATTGATGACCTTGCTAGCAACATGGAAACTGTGTCAAAAGCAAAGGTAAAAATATAATGGGAGAAAATGTAAAACTGTTTGATGTGATGTTAAGTAACAGGAATATACAAGAAATCAGTCCATGTGATTTTTATTGTATATTTAATTGCTGCTTTGATTGATAGTGCCTTTTCTTATGAATGCACTCTATTTCCAGTCCATATTTCTCTTATGTGTCCATTCCATTTTTTCACCAAACTGCATTTTTGGAAAAATTAAGTAGAATTCTTAATTTAATTGTTTCCACCAAAATTTTATATCTTACCTGCCTGTTCTCATAGCTCCCGGTAGGTTATGACATAGTTAAAAACACATAATCATCATAAACATGAAAAAAATTTTACATATTAAAATGTATTTTTTTCAAATACACATATTAAACTACACAGAATAAAGGTTAAAATATAGTGAATACAAGGCGCAAATGTAAAATTAATGATTAAAACTAGCTGGGTAGGCCTACTGTAAGAGATAGGTCTTCAGCTGTGTTTAAAATTACAACAGGTCATTCCACAGTCTTGGGGCGGCCGATGAAAAGGTCCTCTGGGTGATGGTCGCCACTCGGGTTCTGGCATGCTGTAGTCGTCATCCCCCAGAGGATCTAAGTGTTTGGGACAGACAGTATATATTTTGTAATATTTATTTATATTTATGTTATACTTAAAACATCTATTTTACTTTGCTTTTTTGAACTGAGAATTGTATTATAATTTTTAGAAAATCGGAAAAAATTTAGGAGCTATTTTTCAGCCACAAAAAGGGAAATCATAAAATGTGATCTAGAAAATATGAGTTAGATGAGTTTACTTTTTTTTTTAAAATCGCAGAATATTTACTATTATAGCACAGTTTCCACATTCAAGTTCTTTGCAAAGTCAGTTATTGCCACAGCAGGTATGGATTTGTTTTCAACATATGTGTAGATTTTTGTTTTTAGTGCAACTAAATGTGTTTGCCATACATCTGAATTTATATATTATTGTTTTTAAATAGCTGCATATTTTCTTGATTTTTACGACAAATCGTTTGAAGACTATTTCATTGGTTTTTTAATGCCCATTTTAGTCAGCTCTTGAGAAATTATCCCGCTCCTTGGAAGATCAACTCAGTGAGGTCAAAGCAAAAGAGGAAGAACACCAACGGACAATTAATGACTTAAGTGCTCAAAGAGCTCGTCTGCAGACAGAAACAGGTTTGTACAGCAAAAGCATTCTTGATCCACTTGAGATATGTGAAAGGCAAAAGAGGATATTATAAATAATCTTAAAGAATATTAGTATTATTATGGTAAAACCTGACGGTAATACAGCAGAAGCAATGCTGATATTTGCAGCATTGTTATCCGCCTCTCCTCATGGCTCAAGGTGGGATAACATAGTTAAAACATACAGAGAAAACACAATTCTCTCCATATATGTGTGTGTGTTCACATAAAATGTAAAGTCAAAATTCATAGTTTAAAATTGACTGGGTAGACCTGCCAGAACATATAGATATTTAATTGTGATTTAAATTTTGGCAGCCAATTTAGCTAATGAAGATCTTCCAGCAGGTCATACTACAGTCTAGGGATGGGCAAGGACCTTTGGTTGTCCATTGCCAGTCAGGTTCTGGCTGGTCAAAGCAAATGTCCTCCAGAGGACTTCAATGTCCTAAGAGGTGGATTATACAGGATAAGGCATTCCTGTTGGTAACCTGGACCCAAACCATGTAAGGCTTTAAAGGTCAGAACCCAATGTTTTGTACTTTGCCTGGAAACTAATAAGTGATAAAAAACCATTACAGTTTTGAAGTCTACAGAATAATACCCTTAATAAAACAGTCATTTTGAATTGCATTTTGAGAATTTTTTGCCACTCTTCTATTTTTCAGTCTATTTCAAACCATTTTTCAAAGAAACTAAAGGCTATTTTAAAAGTAATGAAAACTGTTACTAAGCTATTTAGGACAATCAATGGGCTAGAAATAATGCCTTGCTTTTTATATTACTTTTAAACAGTCCATGTGGTCCATCTTCAACTTCCTTCTACCATTTTAGTTTATGGTGTTGACCTTCCTCTATTCTGTTCTTAGGTGAATTGGCCCGCCAAGTAGAAGAAAAAGATTCTTTGATTTCCCAGCTCTCACGAAGCAAACAAGGTTTCACCCAACAGATTGAAGAATTAAAGAGACAGCTAGAAGAAGAAATAAAGGTGCACAGTAATTTATAATTATGGTTTTCCATATTGCTTGTCTGTAAGAACTTCTTGTAAAATACAGCTAACAAGAAAGAGTCTGCTAAGAACAAGAAAAATACTGTAACTGTTAGTAGATTTTGGTAGAAGGGAAAATTTGGATTGTAATCTAAAGCATATTGACTAGAGAGTAGTCCTGTTGAAAACATGCAGGAGGTTTCACAGCTACACATGTAGTGTCTAAAATAAGGACTTTAGAATCAGGGAGGGTACAAACAAGAATATGATGAAGACATGGAAAGGGACTGCAACAAATGGGAAGTTTTGAACTTGACAGAAAGATTTCAGCACATAATTTAACTTTTTCCTAACTTTTCCAGGCTAAAAATGCATTGGCCCATGGCTTGCAATCTGCTCGCCATGACTGTGACTTGCTCCGAGAACAATTTGAAGAGGAGCAAGAAGCCAAGGCTGAGCTCCAACGTGCCATGTCCAAGGCAAACAGTGAAGTCGCCCAATGGAGGACCAAATATGAGACTGATGCCATTCAGCGCACTGAGGAACTCGAGGAAGCCAAGTATGTGACTCAAGCTGGACTTATTAAAATATTTTAACTAGATAGATCCACCAGGTGGACATATGGGGTTGCAAAAATAGCAGGGAATCAGCTTCTGGAGATGGATCCATGGACTGCTAAAAAGACAGATCAATGATCCAAGAGCAAATCAAGCTTGAATCTGCCTAGAAGCCGAGATGACTAAATCATTGTGCTTTGCCCATATTACCAGAAAAAAATGGCTCACTAGAAAAGACAATAATGCTTGGTAAGGTAGAAGGCAGAAAGAAAGAAGGAAGATTGCATTTCAAATAGACCTCAACTCATGGTGACTTCATGAATGAGAAACCTCCAAGTCACTGAGTCTACTAGACCTGAGTAGGTTTGTTTCGTGATGGAGTGACGTGGAAGACTCTCATTTGTAAAGTTGCTATAGGTTGAAGTTGACAGCAGATATCAACAACCATACTTAATTATTTGCCATGCTCATGGTAAATAATCTTTCTTCCTTTAGGTTTAAAAAACTATTTACCACCTATATATTTTTATGTTCCAATTAGGAAAAAACTTGCTCAGCGTCTGCAAGATGCTGAGGAACATGTAGAAGCTGTCAATTCCAAGTGTGCGTCTCTTGAGAAGACAAAACAAAGGCTGCAGAATGAAGTGGAGGACCTAATGATTGATGTGGAGAGGTCCAATTCAGCCTGTGCAGCTTTAGATAAGAAACAGAAGAACTTTGATAAGGTATTTTTTGGCAAAAACAGCAACAACAAAAACAATCATTAGGGTCTTTTTGTGTTAAGGCCTCATGTCTGGTAAATTAATTGCTTGGTATTTTACAGATCTTGGCAGAATGGAAACAGAAATTTGAGGAAGCTCAGTCTGAATTAGAAGCTTCTCAGAAGGAGTCTCGCTCTCTCAGCACAGAGCTCTTTAAGATGAAGAATTCTTATGAGGAATCCTTGGATCACCTGGAAACTCTGAAGCGGGAGAATAAGAATCTCCAGCGTAAGTCTCCAGTTTACTCTTTTAAAAAACTTACTCTTTAAAGAACGATAAGCACAGTAGTGAAAAGCTAAGAACATGATAAACTGTAAGCATGTCTTGCTTCCAAAGGAAAAGTCCAAATATATAACCTTATACACTCCTTCTCTCCAGTTCTGGTACAGACACCAATATGTTATTAGTACTGAGTGAAATACTAATAGTTCAATCTTGATGGATGACTTAAGAAGAGCCAAAAATGTTCCCCTCTTCTCAGCTCACTTTTGTTTATCCTCACCCATGTAAATCTATTTTTTCTTTATTCTATTTAACAGAGGAGATATCTGACCTCACAGAACAGATTGCTGAGGGAGGAAAGGCTATCCATGAATTGGAAAAAGTGAAGAAGCAGATTGAACAGGAGAAATCAGAACTCCAGGCATCTCTAGAAGAAGCTGAGGTATACTTATTATTCTTAAGAGGAAACGGGATATGATCCTTAAATTGTGCTGTGCTCTCTCTCTCTCTCTCTATATATATATATATAATGAAAGAACATTCTAAAAGTTAAAGGATTAGAAACAGAATATAGTAGACAGCTAGAGCAAAAATAAAAACTAACTGATATTAATTATACTCTAAGGTTTTTAGAGCTTGTGTGATGTAGATTTGAGTATTGGACTAAGATTCTGGAGAGTAGGGTTTGAATCACTGCTTGACCATAGAAACCCACTGGGTGACTTCCTTTGAAACTGCCTCTCTGCTGTCCCTCGGGCAGCAGACTGAAATCTCTCTATTCAGGCAGGTTTTTAAAGACAAACATTTTTAAGACTGAGCCAGGGGGTGCTCTGTAGTGTTGTATGCATTTTAATAGGCTTTTAATGGTTTTAGCTAATTTTAATAGGTCCATGTTTAATTCTATTTTAGTGTTTATATGGTATAGGTTTTAAATTGTACATTGTATTGCTTTTAGCACTATTAGCTGATGAAAGTGGGGTATTATTAGAAGCATTAGTAATAATGGAGAAGAAAGTTATATTTATGAGTGTTATTAATTCATTTTCCAAAGGCTTCTCTGGAACATGAGGAAGGCAAAATCCTCCGCATCCAACTGGAGCTCAACCAGGTGAAGGCTGATATTGACAGAAGAATTGCAGAGAAGGATGAAGAAATTGATCAGCTGAAGAGGAATCACTTGAGAGTAGTGGAGTCCATGCAGAGCACACTGGATGCTGAAGTCAGGAGCAGAAATGATGCCCTAAGGGTTAAGAAGAAGATGGAGGGAGATCTGAATGAAATGGAAATTCAGCTGAGCCATGCCAACCGCCAAGCTGCTGAGGCTATAAAGAATCTCAGAAATACACAAGGGCAGCTCAAGGTATGGAGAAAACCATTTCCAGCAACTGTTGGAAGAACACTGAAATTATAACGATGCCCATGACTTTGTGTCTCATGACAATTTGTCTTACAGGATACACAATTACATTTGGATGATGCTGTGAGAAGCCAAGAAGACCTGAAAGAGCAGGTGGCCATGGTTGAGCGCAGAGCTAACCTGATGCAGGCAGAGATTGAGGAGCTTCGGGCAGCTCTGGAACAGACAGAGAGGGGCAGGAAAGTGGCTGAACAGGAGCTTCTGGATGCAAGTGAGCGTGTGCAACTCCTCCACACACAGGTATGTCTAAACACTGTGACCACATCTACGCTGACCATTTAATGTAATTCAATACTAGCTTCAAACTGCAGTAGCCAGACAACACAGGCCCTCATCACATTAAGGTCGCAATCCGTGGGACAGCAGGGGGGGGGGGGAATCACCATGCAGCATGGTGAATCCATAGGGCAATGGGGGGGGGGGGCAGCTTCCCTCTGTTGTTGTCTATGGAACATGGGAAGCCTCCTGTGTTCTGAGGGAAGTGTCATGGAGCCCTGCTGTTGCATGACCTCGTATGATGGTGTCTGGTGGGCTCAGAAGAGGGAGCATTCTGGCAACATGCTAGGATGGCCATTTCTCCTCATGTGATGAGATCAAAAGTCCCACGAAAGGGCATGAAAGACAATTCTTAATGTGCACCAGTGCTCCATGGTTTGTGTATTTATCATCCCAGCTTCATATGTAATCATCTGCACAGTGAAACTACTTTTTCAATATCAGTTTGAAACTTCATTAAATGATCAGTGTAGATTGGGCCTAAGACAGTATGCAAATTGTTCAAAAAGGCGAAAGCTTAGCTTGATGAATATGTCTTTCTCTCTCTTATGCTCATAATGGTTGAGGAAACCAAATCTATAATGTAGTGATTTTTAAGCCCTTGATGAAACTCTTTGGAGATTATGATCAATAACAAATTCCACAGTGTGTAAACTATATGGTTTTTGTCTCCTTTAAAACTTTGATGGGTATTTGGAAATAAGGCAAGACAAGGAACACAGGAAAATGTTTAAGAGAGTACTTCTTCATTTAACTGTTCAAAATCAACATCTGAGATGGTAGTTTTCTACACTCTAATGAAATGAGTCTTGATGTTCAACTTTTACTTTTTCATGTAAAGCAAAAGACCACAAATTCCGCACACACACATACCTAGGACACTAGCTTGATCAGCACTTTGTGACCACCAACAATCTTCTATGTTTTTTACACAGAACACCAGCTTGATTAACACCAAGAAGAAGCTGGAAACAGATATTTCCCAGATCCAGAGTGAAGTGGAAGAGACTGTTCAGGAAGCCCGCAATGCAGAAGACAAAGCCAAGAAAGCCATCACTGATGTGAGTTGGACAGACTTTCTTTAGAAATTATAATTCTGTTTACAGCCAACATGTGTAGCTTCCTGACTTGGAATATTTTATTCCATTAATAGGCAGCCATGATGGCTGAGGAACTCAAGAAGGAGCAAGACACCAGTGCCCATCTGGAGAGGATGAAGAAGAACCTGGAGCAGACTGTGAAGGATCTCCAGCACCGCCTGGATGAGGCAGAACAGCTGGCAATGAAGGGTGGCAAGAAGCAGCTGCAGAAACTAGAGCACAGAGTCAGTATCTCTTCTACCTCTGCAGTCTTTCTTTATCCATTTTGAGTTAGAAGAGATTTGTCTGAGTGCTAATGTTGAGCTTATTCCCTCAGGTGCGGGAGCTGGAAGCTGAAGTAGAGAATGAGCAGAAGCGCAGTACTGATGCTATCAAGGGTGTACGCAAATATGAGAGGCGTGTAAAGGAACTGACCTACCAGGTAAGAGTGAAAAACATTTGCTTACAATTAAACTAAAAAACAACCAAATCTCATGCTATCATTCTGCAAGGACATCATCATTATGATTCTATGATAATACAAATCATAGCTAACAAACTAATGAAAGTTGTATTGTCCCTCTCCAAAATACTAATGGTTATCCATTTCCTGAAATTACTCTTTAAATCTTTTCTATGGATGCTCTTTGCCTCAATATGTTATATGTGTTTCTACTGTTTTGCCTTTATTGATGAAAGTCAAACTGAAGAAAAGCTGTAAAATTACAGATAATGACTTTCTTCCCTCATTGTCCTAAATTTATTTAGTCTGAGGAAGATCGGAAGAATGTTCTGAGGCTTCAGGATCTGGTGGACAAACTGCAAATGAAAGTGAAAGCATACAAGAGGCAATCTGAGGAATCTGTAAGTAACGTGCTTAAAATAAAACAGTTCTTTTTGTTTCACAGAAGATAATATGAAGTTACTATGAACCTCTTCACATGGGGCATTTTTGTCCCATTTTGCCGTTTTTAATTGTGTGCCATCACATGATGCAGGGCAGGCCTTGCCCACATTCCTCCCAAAGTGGAGAAGTGCCAAAAGCTGCTTTCTCTTCCACTAGGGGGAGGAAAGTGTAGTTTGGGTAGTTCCAACAGAGCTACCTGCACTTTCCTCCCCTTTTTGCCGTGTGATGGCAGAAAGGATGATGGAGCAATGCACATTGCCACCCTTTCTGCTATCGGATGAGAGGAGGGAAAGGGGATCAAAGCACCCTCTCCTGTCCTTTCCATGTGATGAGGGAAGGAGGGAGGGCACACAGGATGCCATGAGCCACCCACGTGGCTTCCTGTTTGTCAGCAATTGCCAGTGCAATGGCATGATCCAAAAGGGCAATTTGAAGAGGTTGAGGATGGGCAAATACATGACTCGGAATAGTGTAGTCAACTGCAGGAAAGGAGATTCCACCTAAACTTTAGAAAGAATAGTAAAAGCTGTTCAACAGTGGAATATACTGCTCAGAGAGTGGTGGAGTCTTCTCCATAGCAGGAGGTTGGACTAGATGGTCCTTGTGGTCTTTTCTATGTTTCTATGAGTCTATGCTTAGGTGATACTACAGATGAGGGCAGAGAGAAACAAAGTTTGAAATGGAAGTAGTGTAAGGAAACCAGTAACATAGCATGACAGGATGTAGAGTAATACCAGGAATAATTTTTAGAGATGTAAAATGGGATTGACATTTCCATAGGAGACAGGAGTGTTGCTAAATATCTTTCAGATTTCTTTGGTGAGTCTGTTTCACAGGCCTTATCAACCGATGAAAGATTATTATTCGCATGTTTTTCTTCCATCATAATGACAGACTGGTAGAAAAAGCTTTATGTGTAGAATGAGAGAGGGTTATAAGCAAGTTCCTAATGTATTTCCCCTTCTTCCATTTTAATCATTGTATAAAATATCAACACATAATAAAGGTGCTTTCTCTGAATTTCTCCAGAAAGATACTTTACCGACTCTGGAAACCTACTTCGGCCCTGAGATTTTCAAAAGAGACTGTTCTCTCACTTAATAGATATGCTTTTGCATCAAATAAAGCAAAAGTAGAAATTTCTGTACTGTGGTGCTCACAACTCTGTTTCTGTTCTCAGGAGGAGCAATCCAACGTCAACCTCTCCAAGTTCCGCAAGATTCAGCATGAGCTGGAAGAGGCCGAAGAGAGGGCTGACATTGCAGAGTCCCAGGTCAACAAATTGCGGGTGAAGACCCGTGATGCTGGGAAGCAAGTCAAAAGTGAAGAATAAGCTTGCTGAGATACTTCAAGGTGACTGAAGGGATGCGCAAAATGTGAAGCTCTTCATCACTTTGATTTGTAGTTGTTCATTTCTCAATGTGTAGGTCCTAGGAAATAAAGATGGTAGAAGCCTTTGCAAACATTAAAATGTGTAACCTTTATGTGAACTCTGCCATACCTCATGCTATCTCCAGCTCTTCCTCGTCTTGTTGCTATCTGGTCTCCAAACCACTGAGTAAGACTGGAACTGTAATCTTGCATCATTTGTCTGGGAATACATTTAAGTGAACTCAGCTGGGTTCACTTCTGAGTGCGTTCACCATGTATAGCTTAGATTTGCAGTCACTTATGAATGTAATAGTTGCTATTCGTAGGTGAATATGCTTCAGCTTTATGAAATGTATAGCAAGGTTTTAGATCAGTGCTTTTCAACCTGTGGGTCCCCAAGTGTTTTGGCCTACAACTCCAGTTTACCAGCTGTTAGGATTTCTAGGAGTTGAAGGTCAAAACATCTGGGAACCCACAAGCTGAGAACCACTGCTCTAAAAACAACAACACTTTATTTATTTCTGCGAGAGATACTTGGTTTATCATTTCTTGACATCAGCAAAGGCTTAAGCAATGCAGGGGTGAACCCAGCAATTATACAGGATTATAGATATCCACAGGGATGAGGTTGTGCTCCTAGTCAATCGTAAGACAGATCTGGGAGTCAGCTTGTGTTAGATGGGGTCACAATTCCCCTGAAAAAGTAGGTTTGCAGTTTGGGGGTACTCCTGGACATGAAGGCCCAAGTATCAGCAGTGAACAGGAGTGTCTTTGCACAGTTAAAACCAGTGCACTAACTGCACCCATTCTTGGAAAAGTTGGACCTAGCCGTGGTGGTACATGCCTTGGTCACATCCTGGTTGGACTACTGTAACGTGCTCTACGTCAGAAACTTCAGTTGGTTCAAAGAGCAACTGCCAGTCTGCTAACTGGGGCTGGCTACAGGGAACATACAACACTGGTTACAGCATCTCCACTTGCTGCCACAAAATGCTGGTTTTGACCTACAAAGCCCTATACCACTCTGGTCCAGGTTATTTCAAGGACCATTATCTCTTTTTATGAACCTGGTAGACATCTACGATCTACTGGGGAGGACCTTCTCTCTGTGCACCTCAAGTGCATTTGATGAGAACATGGGAGAGGACTTTTCGGTGGCTGCCCAGACTGTGAACTCCCTCCCAAGAGAGACCAGGATGGCCCCACCCTGCTGACCTTCCACAGGCAGGACAAGACCTTCCTTTGCTAGGGTTTTTTTTTTTTATCGTGTCAGAAGCATCGCTTCTGGTGTGAGAGAATTGGCCATCTACAGAGATGGTGCCCAGGTGACACTGAGATGTGTTGCTAGGAGGCTTCTCTCATGTCCCCACAAGCTAGAGCTGACCAACAGGAGCTCACCCCATCTCACGGATTCGAACCAACAACCCAACCTTCAGGTCAGCAGCTCAGCTGGCACAAGGGTTTAACCCATTGCTCTGTGACCTAGTCTATGCATCAGCAGAAAGCAAGCTTGTCCCTTCCTCAATATGAAAACAAACTTGTCCCAAATATTTAAATATTTAAAATATTTGAATATGTGATGGTCAGGAATTCAGACATGGTGGTGGTGCCATGGAGGCAGTGACAGCCCAGTAGAGTCGATGCAGCCCTAGACCATCCATGCCACAACCTCAGATTAAACTCTGAAGGCAGATTTACACCAGATTAAACTACCCAAGGTAAACACACTTTCTGAAGGGTTAAAATTATGGCTCAGATGAGAAAGATGTGAACAGTGACATTGTATTAATCGTACTCTCAACCGATAAGAATGACATATTACACATTTCACAAAGATTAATAGTACAAAATACAAAAAGTATGAAAAGAAAGGAACTATGAGTCCTAAATGGCTATTTGGAATTAAACAGTAAATTATTTCAAAATAAAATACAAAGAACTATTAAAATTTAGAATCAAGCACTAAAGAATAATCACTAGGGCTCCTTCTACACTGCCATATAATCCAGTTTATCAAAGCAGACAACCCACATTATCTGCTTTGAACTGGATTATATGAGTCTACATTAATAATAATAATAATAATAATAATAATAATAATAAGTTCAGCTGTACTGTCTGCATGCTTCTTGCAGGGATCGAAACTGGAAAAACGTAACAGCGAGCTCACCTATTAGAAGCTCTGCTTCACAAATTGTAGGATGCAGTTACGATTTTGCCATTATCAAAAATCAAGTATTCAATATGTTATGCTAGCACAATATATTAGCATATTATTTTTATTTCATTGTGATATTACAGATTAATTGGTTGTTATGGAATGGGAACAAATAAAATATACGTGTGCAAACAGATCGAAACTCTTTAGTCTCCCATGTTCCTATACAGACGCATCTATTATAGAATCATAGAATCAGACAGTTGGAAGAGACCAAGTGGGCCATCTAGTCCTACCCCCTGCCATGCAGGAAAGGCACAAAGTACTCCAGAAAGATGTCCATCCAGCCTCTGTTTAAAAGCTTCCAAGGAAGGAGCCACCCCCACACTCTGAAGCAGAGAGTTCCACTGCTGAAAAGCTCTTATGGTCAGGATGTTCTTCCTAATGTTCAAGTGGAATCTCCTTTCCTGTAATTTGAACCCATTGCTCCAAGTCCTAGTTTCCAGGGCAACAGAAAATAAGCCTGCTCCCTCTTCCTTATGACACCCATTCACATATTTATACATGGCATGTCTCCTCTCAATCTTCTCTTCTGTAGGCTAAACATAGTCAGTTTTTTAAGATGCTCCTCACACAGCATGATCTCCAGACCTTTGATCATTTTAGTTGCCCTCCTCTGGACACTTCCAGCTTGTCAATATCTCTTTTGAACTGTGGTATCCAAAACTGGACACAGTATTCCAGGTGAGGTCTAACCAACGCAGAATACAAAGGCACTATGACTTCCCTCAATCTAGACACTATACTCCTTTTGATGCAGCTCAAAATCCCATTGATTTTTTTAGCTGCTGCATCACACTGTTGGCTCATGTTCAACTTGTTGTCCACAAAGACTCCAAGATCTTTCTTACATGGACTGTTGTCGAGCCAGGCATCACCCATTCTGTGTCTTCGAATTTTATTTTTCCTGCTTAAGTGTAGTATCTTACATTTGTTCTTGTTGAAATTCATGCTGTTGTCTTTGGCCCAACTCTCTAATCTGTTAAGGTCATTTTGGATTCTGATCATGTCTGAACCATGTGGCACTCTATATTGGGCCATGAAGTCATCTTCCATTTAAAGGCTCCTAAAAGTTAAAAAAAAAAAACTTTAGAAGTCTAAAAGCTCATCTACAGGGACATCATAATGCAGCTTGAAACTAGTTTAAGAGAAAAGTTTCTTTGTGTGGATGATTAGATTTGACAGTCTGGAACTGGTTTGAGGCCAGATGGGTGATTATATTGAATATGATACTTGGCCTCAAATCATTGTGCAAGCTCTTTTCAATTCTCTGGAGAGATGTGCATCAGTACTCTGGAGGAATACGGCGTGGAAAAAATGGAAAGTGGACAGTAGGAGGGGAGGTAATCAATTATCCCACCAAGGGGGTCAGTTAGCTCCATGTGACACTTGGGGTGCTTATCAATAGCTCCTATTTAGGAGTCTGTAACAACAGAAGTGATGATTTTACCCTGGACCTGGGATACACTGGCATCTATTGCAGTGCACGAAAGGGCTTAACTCAAACTTTCCTGTGATTTTAATGTTTTATACCCTTAAACATCTAAGACTGTTTTCACAATGGAAAAACCATTAAGCAATTTACCTTCCCATAACAGCTGTTTAAAGGGGACCTTCAGAGCCTGAGTAGCTGGAAAGTCTTCCTTGGAAATGTCATCCTGTGAGAGAAAGATGATGCGCTGCTCCCTCTGAAGAGTTCCCTGCTCGGATTAGTTAATCTCCCAGCAGCAACAAGCCATAACCAGCAGCTGGCAAGAATTGGCATTTTCCCCATTGTATACACCAGGACCCCAGTTAGTTCTTTGGTTCCTTTTTTCTGTGCCTTGGGCACACTTCCTGCCATGGTTTAAAAAAAGAGAGAGATGAAGCGGACATTAATTCATGTACCAGTCCCCAGGCAAAGGAGGTACATCTTAAGGCAAACACTGCTGGATAGGCTTTCCTGACCTCAAAGCCTGGGGCTGCTTCTCCAGGTTTCAGGGCCAGGGAGGAATCTCAGGGTGAGACCACTGCCCTGAAATCTTTTTTAAAGTGCACTGTTGAATCCAAGTGCTTCAGACTATTTCTGAGTAGTTTCTGTAGCCTTTTCAGAGACTGCCTTTTCTACCCCTCACACCTTTGCCTCATTTTTCTGACTTTTTAGTTTTTGTTTGAATGATACGTATGCTCTAAGCCTTCTTAAATTGTGAACCTCAACCTCAAATAGGGACCCCCTAGCACAATGTTGGCATCCTAAAAAATTGACAACACTAAAACTTCTCTGAACATCATCTACTGGCTGTTTTGGATATTTACACAAAACTGTTGTGCAGTGTTTACAGTGGACTCTGCAGAAGATGCTTCAGCTGTACTTCATAAAAAGGCAAATCTCTGTGTTTAGAAAGCCTTGAAGATGCTGATTTTTTTCAGTAAATGTTTTCTTTTATATAACTATTTTATATACATATATACCTGGATTCACATAAAAATTTATTGGGCCAAAAGGGGTCACAACTGATAAAGTTTAGAAGTCCTTTTCTAAGCAACTGTGTTAATATGTCATACTTAATGGTATTACCAGGCCCTGCCCCCATGATATCACCAGGTAGCATCCCTAGGCTTTGAAATCTCAGGATAGAGTACTGATAAGCATATACGTTTGCAGGAGACAAAAAAGGTAGCAAGCTCCACTAGCTATTTTCATTTTTCTTTTTAAAAGCCACAATGCATTTTGGCCCATATGAGAAAAGGACTTCTTTAGGGGCATTCAATAAAAATCTCTCTCTCCAGAAGCTTGCTCTGCAGCAACTGACATCTCTCATTTGGAAGGTATCATGTAGCCATCCTAGAATCATAGAATTATAGAGTTGAAAGAGACCTCGTGGGCCATCCAGTCCAACCCCCTGTCAAGATGCAGGAAAATCGCATTCAAAGCACCCCTGACAGATGGCCATCCAACCTCTGTTTAAAAGCCTCCAAAGAAGGAGCCTCAACTACACTCTGGGGCAGAGAGTTTCATTGCCGAACAGCTCTCACAGTGAGGAAGTTCTTCCTGATGTTCAGGTGGAATCTCTTTCCCTGTAGTTTGAAGCCATTGTTCTGTGTCCTAGTCTGCAGGGCAGCTGTCACGACCCAGGCTACAGAGCACCAATAACCATACGCAGAGGCCAGATTCTATCTAATATCTTTATTAAGGAAATATATAAAGTTAATAAAAGCAAATGTAAAAGTTAGTCCAGAAGCAGACCTTTCAGGAAAGGTCAAAATTAGTCCAAAGAAACAATGTCCAATATGAAATATTAAGGTCCAAAGTTGTAATCCAATAACCGAAACACTCACTTTGCCAGGCAAAGTGAGGGGAGATGACAAGGTCCTTTAGTCCATGAACTTGAGCAAGGCTAGGAATTAACTTGATACTTGAAAACAAGGCTTGAATCGTGGCACAAGGTAACAAGGAACAAGAACAAGATCCGTGGAATTACTTGGTAAAATCCGTGAAACAAGGCAAGGTTTAGTCCTGAAAGGCGAGGCAAGGTCCGTAGGTAAACAAGGCTGGGAAACAGGAGCGAAGGCTTGAAAACAAGAACAAGGCTTGAACAGGAACGAGGCTTGGATCGGAGCGCGCTGTCCAGACACAACTCGCTCCGGAGGCTGACGAATTGACTCCGCAAAGTTACTCCGCGGGTAAAACACCTATATAGAGTCTAACTTTCCCGCCGAGAGCAGTTCTCTGGGAACCAGAAACGAAAGCTAATCTCTGAGACCAGATGTTTGACTCCTTAAAGATTCTCATGGAAAGCAGGCTTAATTGGCTAAATTCTTAGCAATTATTCTAGCACTCCTGCGCGAGGCCGCTTCCAAACCTCTCTGTTGTTTACAAAACTCATGGCGAGAAAACACAGGAGATGTAGCCTCAGTGTTTGTTTGACATACTTCTGGAACATAACCCTCTTGCAGGTGCAAGGTTCCCAGATCTGGCTGGGAAGAATCTGTCTGGGAAGAATCCAGTTCTGACTGGGAAGGTAAAAAACCCAAGTTTTCTTCTTCATCAGGCATCACAATGTCATGAGCAGGACTACAAGGCCCATGGGTCATCACACTATCCCCCTCCTCAAGCCCCCTCCCAAACTGGGACTCTCTCCCCGAGGCGCGAGGTCGTGGCTTGGCGGGATAGGTCTGATGAAAGCGACGGGTTAGATCAGGAGCATGGACTGTGGAGGCGTCTTCCCAAGAGCGTTCCTCAGGGCCAAAACCCACCCAGTCAATGAGATATTGCAGGCGGCGGCGGTGAAAGCGAGAATCCAAAATGTCCTGAACCTCGAACTCGTCCTCCCCATCCACCAAAATAGGGACGGGGGCCGGCCGGTCTACATCTGGCCGCACACCATCCGCCGGAAGGAGCAGGGAGCGGTGAAACACTGGGTGAATGCGCATTGAACGCGGAAGTTGGAGTTTGAAAGTCACGGGGTTTAATTGCGCCACCACTGGATAGGGGCCAATGAAACGGGCATCTAACTTCCGGCAAGGGCGATGGGAGGGCAAAAAGCGAGTGGACAGAAAAACCCGATCTCCTACCTTGATTTCGGGGCCCGGTTGGCGATGTTTGTCCGCGTGACGTTTATAGTCCTCCTTGGCTTGTTCCAGTTGCTGGAGCAAAAGTTGTTGCACCGCTGTGAGTTCCTGCAGCCAATCTTCTGCTGCGGGAACTTCTGAAGTTTCAATGACAGGGGGAAAGAAACGTGGATGAAAGCCGTAGTTTGCAAAGAACGGCGTTTCTTTTGTAGAAGCCTGGACTCCATTGTTGTAGGCAAACTCCGACAGTGGTAACAGAGAAGCCCAATTGTCCTGTTGGTAGTTTACATAACAGCGAAGGTACTGTTCCAAAGTGGCATTGGTGCGCTCCGTTTGCCCATCCGTTTGGGGATGATGAGCTGAAGATAAACGAGAGTCTATGCCCAATAGTTTTTGTAGTGCCTTCCAGAAACGAGAGGTGAATTGGGATCCACGGTCTGTGACCAAACTCTTGGGCAATCCATGTAGTCTGAAAACATGTTGGAGGAATAAATCTGCAGTCTCTTGGGCCGTGGGAAGGCCTTCACAGGGAATGAAATGGGCTAACTTGGTGAAAAGGTCCACCACCACTAGGATCGTGGTGAATCCACAGGAAGGTGGTAAGTCAGTGATAAAATCCGCAGAAATTATTTCCCATGGGCGAGATGGGGTAGGAAGGGGGTGTAGAAGCCCTGAGGGCTTCTCCCTTCTTATCTTGGAGCGCTGGCATACTGGGCAGGTGTTGACGTATTTTTCCACATCTTTGCGGATCTTGGGCCACCAGAAATCTCTTAGGATCAGATGCATGGTTTTAAATAGTCCGAAATGCCCTGCTGGTTTGCAGTCATGACACAGACGAAGTGCTTTTTCCCTGCCCGGTCCGGGTGGGATATAAACATGATTTCTATAGCAAAGCAGTCCATCTTTAAGCGAAAAGGGAAAATGCAGACCTTGACGAAGTTGGTCCTGCGTCCAGGCATCTGCTTGCTGACTAGCCCTGATTTCTTGAGCACAGATGGGTCCTGGGGTAGAGGGAGTTGAATCAATGGGAGTGGATTTGGTGTTCCCCACTGTGAGCGTGGCAAAGTTCTCGGGTTGTAGTAGTTGGGATTCAAAGGTCTCCTTGCGTCCTGCAGCGTATTCCGGTTTACGTGACAGGGCGTCTGCTTGCTTGGTTTGGGCTGGGGTCACATAATGAATCTGGAAGTTGAAACGTTCAAAGAATAAAGCCCAACGTTGCTGCCTCTGATTTAGCTTGCGGGCAGTTCTTAGATGTTCTAGATTCCGATGATCAGTGTGGACTTCAATGGGAAATTTGGCCCCTTCTAGCCAATGTCTCCAAGTTTCAAAAGCTGCCTTTATGACTAATAGTTCTTTTTCCCAAATGGTATAGTTCCTCTCTGGTGCGGTTAGTTGACGAGAATAATAGGCACAAGGATGAAGGTGATCTCCCACCGGTTGTAGGAGCACAGCCCCAATTGCCACATCAGAGGCGTCCGCTTGCACCACAAAAAGGGTTTCAGGATCTGGATGCTGAAGGATTGGCTGGGATGTGAATAATTTCTTTAGTTGCTGGAACCCTTTCTCTGCTTGATCAGTCCAGCGGAAGGGCTGTTTTCCACGGATGCAGCTGGTGATTGGGTCAGACCAGCGGGCAAAATCTGGAATGAACTTGCGGTAATAGTTCGCGAACCCCAAGAATCGCTGCACCTCTTTCTTGTTGGTTGGCGCCCGCCATTCCAATACTGCTGAAACTTTTGTCGGGTCCATGGAGAGCCCTAGAGGCGAGATGCGGTACCCCAGGAAATCTACCTCTTGTAGATCAAAAGCGCATTTTTCCAGCTTGGCATAAAGTCCATGATCCCGCAATCGTTGTAACACCATTTTAACGTGGTTCTCATGTTCTGATTGTGATCTAGAAAACACCAAAAAATCGTCCAGGTAGATGATCAAGAACCGATCTAGATAGTCCTGAAAAATGTCATTGACAAAATGCTGGAACGTTGCGGGAGCTCCGCATAAACCATAATTCATAACTCGGGACTCGAATAATCCGAATTTAGTCTGGAAGGCGGTCTTCCACTCGTCCCCTTCTCTGATGCGAACTAGATTATAAGCCCCCCGTAGGTCCAGCTTGGTGTAGACCTTGGCTCCTCGAAGTCGGTCTAGTAGATCCGAGATTAAGGGCAGGGGATAGCTGTTCCGCTTAGTGATATTGTTCAATGCTCTATAGTCCACCACCAAGCGTAATTCACCTGACTTCTTCTTCACAAACATCACTGGGGAGGCGGCTGGGGATTGAGAGGGTCTGATGAATCCCTTGCGAAGGTTTGTCTCTATGAATTCCCTGAGAGCTTCTTGCTCTGGTTCAGTCAGGGAGTAGAGATGCCCTCGCGGGATCGGGGCCCCCTCCACCAAGTCAATGGCACAGTCATAAGGTCTATGTGGGGGTAATTTTTCGGCTTCTTTTTCATTGAATACATCCCAATACTCGGAGTACTTCTTTGGCAAGGTGATAATGGGCTCGGTGTCTGTGGCATGGCAGACCTTGGCTACGAGGCAATGGTTTTGGCAGTACTTTGAAGCAAACTGCAGTTCTCTGTTGGACCAGGAGATGCTTGGGTCGTGAAGTGTCAGCCATGGAATCCCCAAAATCACAGGGAAATGGGGAACCTCAGTAACAAAGAAGGAAATCTCTTCCATATGTTCCCTTATCCACATCCTGGTGGGTTCCGACCACTGGCTTACGGGGCCCGTCTTGAGAGGGCGGCCATCGATGGCTTGCACCACACGGGCATTCTTGAAGTCATGATATTGTAATCCCAGAGAGTCGGCATACTCTCTATCAATGAAATTGTTGGTAGCTCCTGAGTCTATCATGGCGTGGATCATGACGGGTCCCTTTTTTGCTGACCATAAGGTGACCACTAGAAGGAACAGGACCCCGGTTGGCGGCTCTTGAATGGGTTTCTTGACCGGGTTGGCGAGCCTCTCTACGCCCGGTCGTTGGCTTCCCCCGCCGGCTGTGTGCCAGCCGCCTCAGACGCCTTCGTCTCCGTGGAGGACGCCGCCGCAAGACGGGCGGCGGGCTTCCCTTTGGCTGGGCACTCTCTGGCGAAGTGGCCCCTATTTCCGCAATACCAACAGAGATTTAGGCGTTGGCGGCGGGCCTTCTCGGCGGCATCTAATCTGGGACGCACATTGCCCAACTGCATCGGCACCTCCTCGCTCCCTCTGGGGTATGGGGATGGTGGTGGGGGTCTCCACACTGGACGCGGCTGAACGCTGGCAGGAGCGGGGGGTTTTGCCCCAGCTCTACCGCTCTGGCCTCGTACCCACTGTTTCCTGTTGGCAATCATGACTTCAGCCCGTAAACATTGATCGATGAGTGCTTCAAGCGTTTGGGGAGGATCCACCTTGGAGATTTCCTCCAGCATTTCAATGTTGAGACCCTCCCGAAATTGTCCTCTGAGGGCAACATCGTTCCAGCCGGTGTTGTGGGCCAGCACTCGGAACTCGGCTATGTACTGAGACATGGGTCTGTCTCCTTGGAAGAGGCGGCGGAGTTTGTGACCGGCTGCCTCCAAATTGTCCTCGATTCCCCAAGTCTCCTTAAGGTGGTCCAAGAAGCGTTGCGCTGATCTTAGGTGTGGAGAGGCTTGGTCGAACAGTGCCGTCGCCCAGTTGGCCGCTGGCCCGTCTAGAAGACTGTAAACCCACGCCACCTTGATGTCTTCTTGGGGAAACTCGGCAGCACGGGCCTCTAGATAAGCTTGGCATTGGCGACGGAAAACATGAACCTTAGAAGCTTCTCCAGTAAACTTGGTTGGCAACGCCATGGCCGGAAGACGGATTCCGCGTTCCTTCAAACCCTTTATTTCCCCATCCTGTGCATTGAGCTTATCACGGATTCGGTCCACCTCATCCTTGTCGATGGTGTAGGTAATCGGCTGGCCGCCCGGTCCAGGTCCGGCTCCGGTAGACATTCTGGCCGAGGTTAATTGGTGCTTAGGGTGGCGGAGTCAAACTGTCATGACCCAGGCTACAGAGCACCAATAACCATACGCAGAGGCCAGATTCTATCTAATATCTTTATTAAGGAAATATATAAAGTTAATAAAAGCAAATGTAAAAGTTAGTCCAGAAGCAGACCTTTCAGGAAAGGTCAAAATTAGTCCAAAGAAACAATGTCCAATATGAAATATTAAGGTCCAAAGTTGTAATCCAATAACCGAAACACTCACTTTGCCAGGCAAAGTGAGGGGAGATGACAAGGTCCTTTAGTCCATGAACTTGAGCAAGGCTAGGAATTAACTTGATACTTGAAAACAAGGCTTGAATCGTGGCACAAGGTAACAAGGAACAAGAACAAGATCCGTGGAATTACTTGGTAAAATCCGTGAAACAAGGCAAGGTTTAGTCCTGAAAGGCGAGGCAAGGTCCGTAGGTAAACAAGGCTGGGAAACAGGAGCGAAGGCTTGAAAACAAGAACAAGGCTTGAACAGGAACGAGGCTTGGATCGGAGCGCGCTGTCCAGACACAACTCGCTCCGGAGGCTGACGAATTGACTCCGCAAAGTTACTCCGCGGGTAAAACACCTATATAGAGTCTAACTTTCCCGCCGAGAGCAGTTCTCTGGGAACCAGAAACGAAAGCTAATCTCTGAGACCAGATGTTTGACTCCTTAAAGATTCTCATGGAAAGCAGGCTTAATTGGCTAAATTCTTAGCAATTATTCTAGCACTCCTGCGCGAGGCCGCTTCCAAACCTCTCTGTTGTTTACAAAACTCATGGCGAGAAAACACAGGAGATGTAGCCTCAGTGTTTGTTTGACATACTTCTGGAACATAACCCTCTTGCAGGTGCAAGGTTCCCAGATCTGGCTGGGAAGAATCTGTCTGGGAAGAATCCAGTTCTGACTGGGAAGGTAAAAAACCCAAGTTTTCTTCTTCATCAGGCATCACAATGTCATGAGCAGGACTACAAGGCCCATGGGTCATCACAGCAGCAGAAAACAAGCTTGCTCCCTCCTCCCTATGACTTCCCCTCACATATTTATACATGGCCATCATGCCTCCTCTCAGCCTTTCCTTCTGCAGGCTAAACATTCCTAATAGGACTTGTTCTCCAGACTCTTGATCATTTTAGCTGCATGACTGCCAGCCCTATTTTCCCAATAATTCATCCAGGTCCCTTTTAAAGCCATCCAAACTGACAGTAATAATCACATCCTGTGACCTCTAAACACTAGGAAGTTTCCCCTTCCTGAATAAGAAAAAAAAACCTGTTCAAGTCCCCCCCCCCCACACACACAAATGAACAAAACAAAAATGGTCACTCATTCTTAAATATTAGCTTATAATCTTTTTCAGATAATCATGTCATCTTGTTAACTGCTTCTTTTTACAGAGCCAAAAGTCACAAAGACATCTGATGTTTTAATAACTTTTTGATTTTTTTGATGTAATGTAATTTTTTCCCCTATATATACTGTATATGATTTCAAATGGAAAACAAATAAATAAATAAAAGTGTTATTAAATATTGAAACCTCTTTGTGAGTTTTGGCCCTCTGTTCTCCAAAACAGAAACTCCCAAAAGAGCTGAGGTCACAGGATGACAGCAAGCTTCCCTCCTCAATTTGAAAGACAAAGGAAAATGGCCCACTACTGCCTAAATGACAACTCCTCATTCCATTCCCAATCTATATATATATATAAATGTAATGTGCTGTTTTACTATGGAGTAAACAGCAAAACCACTGAAGCAATCACACCAAATTTGGCCACAAAAGACATAGTCATCCAGTCTATTTCTTTCAAACAAAAAAACCTAGAAAAATAGAGCCCAAATTAGAGGACAAGAAAGAGCCATTTTCCCCTTTTAGAAACGGCTCAGACCAGTAGGCCCCGCCCCCTTTAGGCCCTGCCCACTTCGTATCCTAGCAATTCCCTCAGCCAAAGGGCACAGGCAGAGTGCACTTAGGCCTCATCCACACTGCCTATAAAATACAGATTATCTGATTTGAACTAGATTATATGGCAGTGTAGACTCAAGTCCCTCCCACACAGCTATATAACCCAGAATGCCAATGCACATAATCCACAGTATCTGCTTTGAACTGGATTATCTTGACTCCACACTGCCATATAACCCAGTTCAGTGTGGATTTTATACAGCTGTGTAGAAGGGGCCACATATAATCCAGTTCTAAGCAGATAATATAAGAATATAAATATAATATATAATATTTACTATGGTATAATAATACAGAACAATATAATCTCTAAAATCAGGACAGTAAATAAAGAACAACACTCTAAAAACTGGGAAATTCCAGACAGGAAACAATCAGGGCCAGCTAACACCTCCCAACAAAAGATTCCCCCAGGTAGAAAGTATCCAGGCTTTGAAGCTGCAAGGCCATTAAATGCTAACCAAGGTGACTAACTGCAGTATTCATACTTGCCACACCAAGACTATTAATTGCTATTCAATCTGGGCAACCAATGATTCCACAAGGTAAAAAGTGGCCAGGCTTTTAAGCTGCAAGACTATTCAGTACAATTCAAGCTGACCAAACAATGATTCCGCTACAAAGGAGGTAGCCAGGCTTCAAAGTGGCTCTTTGATTGAGGGTGCTACTTCAGCTCACCAAACAAGGATTCCCCTGGCTATAACACAGCCAGGCATTGAAGCTGCAAGGTTATTCAGTGCAATTCAATCAGACCAACAAAGGATTAACCTTGGTAGAAGGCGGCCACGCTTTGAAGCAGCAATACTACTCTGTACTATTGAAGCTGATCAACCAAAGATTCCACTAGATAGCAAGCAGCCAGGCTTTGAAACAGCGAAGCTATTCATTGCAATTCTAGCAGCCCAAAAAACCATTCCCCTAGAACACAAGTACCCAGCCTCCCAAGCAGCAAACCTATTCTATTGTATTCCAGCTCACCAAATAAGGATTCCCATAAGAAGAAAACGGCTAGGCTTTGAGGCTGCAAGGCTATTCACTGTTATTCCACCTGGCCAACAAATGATTCCCATAAGCCACAGCAATGCGTGGCCGGGCACAGCTAGCAGTTAATAAATATTGAAAAGGGTGCAGTTAAGCTACAGCTATTGGCCAA
Source organism: Anolis carolinensis (assembly GCF_035594765.1). Taxonomy (NCBI): domain Eukaryota; kingdom Metazoa; phylum Chordata; class Lepidosauria; order Squamata; family Anolidae; genus Anolis; species Anolis carolinensis. The sequence goes on along the minus strand of NC_085842.1, from coordinate 139,926,011 downwards.
ATAGATGCTGGGAACACCACAATCCCACAGTGGTGCAACGTGTTAAAGTGCTGAGCTGCTGACTAAAAGGTCACAGGTTCGTATCCTGGTAACAGAGTGAGTGCCCACTGTTAGTTCCAGCTTAATCTGATCTCTTTTTTCGACAGAGTTACAAGTTGGGTCGATACAGGGAATGCCGTGGATGTAGCATACCTGGATTTCAGTAAGGCCTTCGACAAAGTCCCTCACAACCTTCTGGCAAACAAACTAGTAAAATGTGGGCTAGACAAAACTACAGTTAGGTGGATCTGTAATTGGCTAAGCAAACGAACCCAAAGGGTGCTCACCAATGCGTCGTCTTCATCTTGCAAAGAAGTCACGAGTGGAGTGCCGCAGGGCTCCGTCCTGGGCCCGGTTCTGTTCAACATCTATATTAATGACTTAGACGAAGGGTTAGAAGGCACGATCATCAAGTTTGCAGACGACACCAAACTGGGAGGGATAGCTAACACTCCAGAAGACAGGAGCAGAATTCAAAACGATCTTGACAGACTAGAGAGATGGGCCGAAACTAACAAAATGAAGTTCAACAGGGACAAATGCAAGATACTTCACTTCGGCAGAAAAAATGGAATGCAAAGATACAGAATGGGGGACGCCTGGCTTGACAGCAGTACATGTGAAAAAGACCTTGGGGTCCTTGTGGACAACAAGTTAAACATGAGCCAGCAATGTGATGCGGCTGCTAAGAAAGCCAATGGGATTCTGGCCTGCATCAATAGGGGAATAGCGTCTAGATCCAGGGAGTCATGCTCCCCCTCTATTCTGCCTTGGTCAGACCACACCTGGAATACTGTGTCCAATTCTGGGCACCACAGTTGAAGGGAGATGTTGACAAGCTGGAAAGCGTCCAGAGGAGGGCGACTAAAATGATTAAGGGTCTGGAGAACAAGCCCTATGAAGAGCAGCTTAAAGAGCTGGGCATGTTTAGCCTGCAGAAGAGAAGGCTGAGATGAGACATGATAGTCATAAAGAAATACGTGAAGGGAAGTCATAGGGAGGAGGGAGCAAGCTTGTTTTCTGCTGCCCTGCAGACTGGGACGTGGAACAATGGCTTCAAACTACAGGAAAGGAGATTCCACCTGAACATCAGGAAGAACTTCCTCACTGTGAGGGCTGTTCGGCAGTGGAACTCTCTCCCCCGGGCTGTGGTAGAGGCTCCTTCTTTGGAGGCTTTTAAGCAGAGGCTGGATGGCCATCTGTCGGGGGTGCTATGAATGCGATTTCCTGCTTCTTGGCAGCGGGTTGGACTGGATGGCCCATGAGGTCTCTTCCAACTCTACTATTCTATGATTCTATGATTCTAATCCCACCTCTCCACACAATAGACTTCTCCCTTGAAACTTTAAACCCATCAGGTCAGAAATATCATCCATTGTCCTACTACATGAATGTTGCATTGTTGATCAAGATAATCCTGTCCTGGACTAAAGTGCTCCCTGGGGGCAGAAAGCGGTGATGAGGATACAGGAAACAGACTCTCAAATTCTGTAAATATCTGTAAAATGTCTATAAAATGTTCATGCTTCTAACTGTGATTATGGGAGAATCACAGCCTTGGCCAACAAAACAATAAATCAACTTATGATCTTGCCCCTGGTCTCCCCATGTCTCTATTGGTAGCAAATTTGGAGCCAGCATGCTGGGAAATTTCAGACATCACCACCATTTGCTCATAGCTTGTTGCAGAATTTTCACAGAACAAGGTAAGCACTTTACAATGAGAGAATTTGAGACATTTTACAGCACTTTTATAGCAATTTTCCAAGATTTACGCAATTATCATCTAAAGGTTTTTTTTGCTTTCCTGTTCCATTAACAAAAAGAAAACCAAAGCAACATTTTTACAGTTTCAATGTATTTTAAACTATTTAAAAAATAAATTGGATTTTGTTCCTTTCTGGATTCTTTTTTAGATGTAGATTATTATTATTTAACATATACATTTTAGACAACATTGAGCAACAATTAGACTGTACAGAAACAGAGAGAGTAACAAGTATACTTGTTTGCACAACTAAGATAAGATGAAAGGTTAAAGTAGATTACATTGAAACACTAAACACTACACCTATAACACTAAGTTAAATAAACAGAGGTGAAATGTTACTTCCAATTAGTATACTAACTCTGTCTTCTCTCTTTTAAAATAGTAATTCTAAATTTGATTTTAAATGGGTATTATTTTAACGTATAATCCAGTTCTACATATTTTTCCACCTCAAAGGATCACTGAGCTCCATTCTTTTTGAAATATATGCATATAAATAATTATAGTTTTACATAACATAAATCCAGTGTTACTGCATTTAGTACAACCATTGTAGGATTATTTTCTCCTGATTTGTTTTCCTAAATGGTCAATTATAAAATGATAAGACAACACATAAATTAATCTCATCAGTTCAATGGGTATATTCCAGTTGGGCTTAGCAACAGAATTCAGGCCAGTGTTTTCAAATTGCCAGCTTGCTCACCCTATTCTGTAGCTTCATTGCTGTTTGCTTCTAAAGCTACATCGGTGTTAATAAGTTTAGAAAGCATTCCTCCCACGAAACATGAAATAACTTCATTAGATTGATTCTGAAGGAGTAAGTATGTGGAAACTTTAAGTGGTTTAACCTTGAGGAAATGAGCTGACAGCTGACAGTAATGGAGAGATAGTCACACCTGTTTGCAAAATAACGGAGCTGCTAATTCCACCGATGCTGCATGCTTACTCTGAAGTTTCAGATTTAGACTCCAAACCCCTCAAAGCTTGATAGATATCTACCCATCGTAATTTATTTTGGCCAAGATCAGTAATGTGCTTAAAATATCAACTGCACATAATCTTTATTTTGCATTTAAAATTATTTTAAAATCAAGATTACATGCAGTTGACTTTTTACGCATATTGAGGCAGCATAGCATGATTTTAATGTTGAACAATGACTCAAGAGACCAGGGTTGGATGATCTGCAGGCCATGGAAACCGATTAGGTGATCTTGAGTGAATCATACTATTCAGTCCCACTATAGGGCCACCTTAAGGTCTCAATAAGTCAGAAATTACTTCAAGGCATATAAGATTTGCAACAACAACAGAAAGGTCTTGTTTAAAATAATAATAGTAAAGTCTCTTTCTTTCCATGCAATTAACAATTCCACATTTTAGAGGGTTTGTTTGTTCGTTGTCTTGCTATTTTTACTAGGCTTGTTTTGTTATTGATGCTTTCTGATTAAGGGTGACTTTAAAGCAAAACTATCATCGGATTTCCTTGACAAGATTTAATCGGGCAAACGTGTTTTTGCCTTTCTGTGATGCTGTGAATGTGTGACTTGCCAAAAGTAATTCAGTGGGCTTTTATGCATGAGTGAGGAATCAATCGCTCGTTGTTCAGAACGCTAGTCCACCTCTCAAACTACTATGCCACATCAGCTCCAAATTTTGAATTGGTAAATGTTGTTAATTTAATATGAAGCTAAATAAATTATTTTGCTTGTGTCATTCCCTTCTTGCTTGAGTGAGGTTTTATATCACTGTACTTTTCTGCCCGTCTTTGGGACTTTGCTGCAAACTCTCTGAAGCTGCCTCCTTCTGCATTCTGAGGCAGGCAGAGGGTGATATAAGGTGTGCAACAGAGGAGGAAGATGTCTCTGACCAGCTGACTCCTTGTAACCTTCAGCTAATCATGTCTGTGCTTAATTAACAGAAAGAGCATGTGAGATCAGACCTTCAACACATTTGCAACTAAAGTATAAATTATTAATTCACCAAAAATAGAGGCTTAGAATGCTGCGTTGGCAGATGGCAGTGTATAAAATCTCCAAAGCCCAAGGCTCCTTGTTTCTTCACTAGCTCAGTATCTCAAGGTAAGTTACAGTCCCTTGCTGTGTTCTTCGGGAACCTGGACTTTTGCCATTACTCAAGGCTTGCAAATGCCCCATGCTACTTCCCATGAATGCTTCTCTGGGTGTGTTTTCCATGGGTTAACATTAGTCAAGTAACTGCCAAATACCAGAAATATTTATACAAAATGTAACAATGTGATTACCATGGCAGAAACCAAAATGCATTGGCATGCATGCAAGTTACCTTTCTATCAGTACCAGTTTACAGGATTATCATCTTCCAGAGTCACACTAAAACAGCCACATCTTGAAAACTAATCTATTTTAATCAGCATTGTCTTTTATACATAGTAGTTTACTAAAATGGATGAAATCTGGACTGCATCCTGCAAATGTTTTTTGTTAAATCATGTCAAGTTTTTTTCAAAAGAGAGCAAATAATATTAATAAAGCTAATATGCATGTAGTTAGAATCAAATGCATGATGTATTGGAATCTTTTCTGAAAAGTGTGTTCAGAAATGAAGAAAGAGGATACACACAACTTCTCTTGGAATTGTATTTATATCAAAAATGAATTTCAAAAGCATTCTGCAAAGGATTAGAACTTGTTCACTGATGACAAATTACAAATAATATAAGTGGAAGTTTCAATATGAGTTTATTATGCCCTGCACTACTATATTTGGTTGTGTTACACAAGAAAAAACGTGATGCCAAACAGGCTCTCTTTCTGATAAATCTTTCTTTTTCCAATTTATATTTAAAAGATACAAATCTATCTTCGTAAGTGAAGGTAAGAACATTTTTTTTAAACTTAGCATGCATGTGGTTTACAACACAAATAACCAATATGTTTAAATATGTTACAATGTTTATTACTGTTCTGTGTCAGATATACCTGACTCCTCATTTCCAAGCCACCAATTGTAGGACAGGTCTAAAGAAGGGGACAGTTAACTAAGTCTGTTCAATTGGTTAGTGACAGACAACCTTTCTTGCACAGAAATGATCCTTGATTGACAAATGTTATGATTCAATTTAATGTATTTTTACATATATGTAAAAATAATACATATTCTACATTATCCACATCATATGTTATACAGTAGAGTCTCACTTATTTAAGCCTCGCTTATCCAAGCCTCTGAATTATCCAAGCCATTTTTGTAGTCAATGTTTTCAATATATCATGATATTTTGGTGCTAAATTTGTAAATACAGTAATTACAACATAACATTACTGCGTATTGAACTGCTTTTTCTGTCAAATCTGTTGTAAAACATGATGTTTTGTTGCTTAATTTGTAAAATCATAACCTAATTTGATGTTTAATAGTCTTTTCCTTAATCCCTCCTTATTATCCAAGATATTCGCTTATCCAAGCTTCTGCTGGCCCGTTTAGCTTGGATAAGTAATACAATATAATACTAATAATACACTATAATAATATTAATTATATATTATATTTTACATGTAATATTACTAATAATATTACAATATATTTGTCCAGTACAATATAGTACAGTACAATATTACCAGTATTGTACTATGCTAATAATATAATATTGTATGTAAATTTAATTTTTAAGCCGCTCTGAGTCCCCTTCGGGGTGAGAAGGGCGGCATATAAATGTAGCAAATAAATAAATAAATAAATAAATAAGACTCTACTGTAGTTAGATTTAGTAAAGAAATATTCCAGTGGAAGGTATTTTCTATCCTAATTGAAATGATGCTCAGAAGGAACTACCACTGCCAAAACAGCTATATTGTTTGAGTTACATCAGCATGATCTTGTTTTGTCTAATGGAATGTGTAGGTATAGGATGTGTGTGAATTATAGAATGACAATGTAAATGCTGAATTTAACTATGTGGCCATGTTAGTCTGAAATATCAGTATGAAAAAGGATTTCATAGCAATAAGTCTATTTCCTCATCTTCTTTTGCATGGTACTAATTTCATTGAGTCTAAATTGTTACAAGATTCTCTGCATAATGTAAAGACTGGTGCATAAATGAGTCAAATTCAAGAAAAGAGATCCCACAAAAAATAAAGAAGAAATTACTAATTGTAAGAGCTATTTATCAGTGGGATAGACTGTCACCAACAACTTCATCAGATGGGCTACTTTGCCCATCGTATGCCACTTCTTCTCCCCTTTCGTCATGGAGTCCATTTCATGATGCACATCTACTTCCGGCCAGACAAAAGGGATGTGGAAGTGGCATATGCTTTTGAAACAATGGTGAAAAGCTGGGCAGGAGAAGGGACACTTCTCTCTGTAGGATAGGGCCAGCCGATGTGGGGCATGGGGTGATGGGTTCTCCACACCCCATGAGACCCCACAGATTTGCCACAATGCATGGTGAATCCATCGCTTAATGTGATACGGTCCCTAGTGTGGTTGACTTGCCTTCTTTGAAGGCAGAGTGGATGCCTAGCTTTCAGGAGCTTTCATTTCTACATATTGAGATTAGACTAGATGACCCTTTCAGCTCTATAATTCTAGGATCAAAATCAGCCACTACCTGCACCTTAGTTTTTGTGTTGGTCATGAACAAATATCTATATTAAGTTATAAATAGCAAAAGGTGTTGTTTCATGCATATCTTTTGGTCAGACTAATCTAGAACAGACTTTTAAATTCATGGGAACCTATTTGTGCTTTCATGATTCCTAAAATGCACCTATTGAATCCAGGAAGAAAATGATGCTCAATAAAAGAGGCTAAACGTGCTCACTCAGAAATGCATTTTTAGGTCAGAGTAGAATTGAAGTACGAGAAGTAAAAAACAAAACAAAACCCAGAAATGGTGTAGAATAGCATTTTTACAGTGATAAATGTAATATGTAACTCAAACCTAAAATCAATTTCAAGAATTCTTAAAACATACATTGTATTTGTCTACGCAATGAGAAATGGAGAATATAGGTCTCCACAGCTCACTAGTGAAAGCAAAATGAACACGGAAAGAATAATACTAAGGGCAACTTGAGGTCTTTTTTGTTTGAGTGCAAAATACAGTATCTTTGTTTAGAACAGACAAATTCCAACATTTAGCCATAATTTTGTTCTGAAAAATAATGATGAGGAAAAGGGAACTAGCATAACTAGAGATTGCTTAAAATGGTTCCACATACAAATACATACACGTCATGAGTATATCCGTGTATTCATTGTAAATGTACTGTTGCCAATAATTGAAATTCAAAAGCAGAACAAGTATTTCTTTTTTCTCAGTGATCTCTTTACTGAAGAAGATTATATACTGAATATTTTGTTTAACCTTTCAGCCACCTATAATCATGACTTCAGATGCTGAAATGGCTGTATTTGGAGAGGCAGCTCCCTTTCTCCGGAAACCGGAAAAGGAGAGGATTGAGGCCCAGAATCGTCCATTTGATGCAAAAATATCCACCTTTGTAGTGGATGAAAAAGAAATGTATGTCAAAGGCATAATCCAGAGTCGAGAGGCTGGCAAAGTCACTGTCAAAACTCTAGATGACCGTGTAAGTAGGAATTTCAACTAATCCTTTCATCACATGTTGCTTTTTCATCTGAGGATTTTTTTTTTACTTCTCCAGAAACTGGTCAGGAAAGTAGGAATAGTCAACTTCGTTATAAAATTGCAAATACAGTATAAGTATTCCAAAATAAATAAAGAAAAATTCCTTCTGGTTCCAAGCATTTCAGATAAGGGATACTCAACCTGTATTTATTTTTACTAAATACCACAGACACTTCAGTATTGCATAAAACACCATCAGTTCAAGCAGTTTTCACAATGTTTTAAAACCGTATCCTAGAAAGCCATTTCAAAGCTTTAGATCATCTGCTTATTTTTAGAAAAATATTTAATGTCACTGTTTTAAAATACCAAATGTCTGATCTGAATTTTTAAAAAATTAACTTAATTTTAAAAAACTTTTCACCCTCTTTTATTTACTGCTGATTCAAGAAGACTCTCATTTTGAAATGATAATAAAATAGTCACAACCACTATTGCATTTTTATTGGCTTCGTTATAAGCTATCATTGGATTGCTGATTTCCAATGATATAAAATAGCAGTCATTTCATGACAATTTCCTTGGTTAGTTGGAAAAGTGAAGCATGAAATGACACATAGAATAAATAAGATTTTTTTTCGTGTCAGGAACAACTTGAATCGCTTCTGGAGTAAGAGAATTGGCCGTCTGCAAGGACGTTGCCCAGGGGACGCCCAGATGTTTTGATGTTGTTACCATCCTTGTGGGAAGCTTCTCTCATGTCCCCGCATGGAGCTGGAGCTGATAGAGGGAGCTCATCCACGCTCTCCCCGGGTGGGATTCGAACCTGGCAGCTTTCAGGTCAGCAACCCAACCTTCAAGTCACGAGGCTTTAGTCCAATAAGATGGGAACATGGCAGTTACAAACAGCCTAAAATGTTACCTTTCACCAAAGACATTTTCTTAGTACAGCAATAAATATTAAAGCATGGTTTTCAAAATAGGAATTTTAAAACATTTTGAAAGATGTCAACACTGACCTTAGGCTATCAGTTGGACATTTTTGATCTGCATCCTGACACTCCTTTTTATTTGTTTGTTTGTTCATCATTTTTTGCCTTCCTTCCACTCTTTAGACTGTAACAGTTAAGGACGATGAAGTCTTTCCAATGAATCCTCCAAAATTTGATAAAATTGAGGACATGGTTATGATGACCCATCTCCATGAACCTGCTGTCCTGTATAACCTCAAAGAGCGTTATGCATCTTGGATGATCTATGTGAGTTGAACCTGAATCTGAATATCCAATTGATTTTTCAGTCTGCATATTAAAAAAAACTATGCTTTATCTACTTTTTCCACAGACTTACTCTGGCCTCTTCTGTGTCACTGTCAATCCTTACAAATGGTTGCCGGTATATAATCCAGAAGTAGTGTCTGGCTATCGGGGTAAAAAACGCCAAGAGGCCCCTCCGCATATCTTTTCAATCTCTGACAATGCTTATCAGTTCATGTTAACTGGTAAGTAATCCAAAATTAACCTTTTCCTAGAATGTAGTACTTCTAAGTCACAGAAATATCTCTGCTATGGAAATTAAATCCATTACTTTCACCATTGTCCCTTTTTACTGTTTCCTATTCCTGATCCATGAAGTCTTTCATGAATAAATGCTAGAATATCTTGATTGAGGTCGGAAGAATGCTGTTTAAGAGGCACCATGTGATATTTATAAAAAATGGTGAAACACTAGTTGTTTAAAACTGGTCTCCTTACTTTGGAGAGATTCAGATTGGCTTTAAGCATTCTCCCAAAAAGAACTCAAGAAATAAATAACCCTGACAAATTAGTCTACATATTCCTCCTACACGTTGCTTTTTGAACATCCCAATGAGGATCATATTGACAGCTGCTTCAGGTTGCTGAAGCTGGAGACAAGGACTGGCAGCAAGGTACTGGATGATAGAAACTGTGGTATATTGGTGGAGGATGTATCATTGCTAGTGATGAAATAAAATTCAGCTGCCTGTCTTACAGGCTTAAATAGGATGAGCAGCACCATCTTTACCTTCAGTAAGAAAATATTGTGAACCACCCACTTCTGATACCCTGATATCTAATAGGTTTACACAATGCCGGGCTGTATAAACAGCTGCTGCAATAAATCACTCTGACCATGAGGTCATGAGTTCGAGGCCAGCCCATGGCGGGGTGAGCACCCATCAATTAAAAATAAAATATAGCCCCTGCTCGTTGCTGACCAAGCAACCCGAAAGATAGTTGCATCTATCAAGTAGGAAATAAGGTACCACTTATAAAAGTGGGGAGGCAAGTTTAACTAATTTACAACGTTGGAATGAGGAAGTGAGGAAGTGCCATCAGAGTGGATGATGAAGCAGCTGCTCCCCCTTGTGGCCAGAATCGAACATCCCCTCAGGAGAAGGTTAAATTGCCTCTGCGTCTGTCTGTCTGTTGTCTCTGTCTCGGTTCGATGTGTTTATGGGCATTGAATGTTTGCCCTATATGTACATAATGTGATCCGCCCTGAGTCCCCTTCGGGGTGAGAAGGGCAGAATATAAATACTGTAAATAAATAAATAAATAATGCCACCTAAATATATCAGTGGTCTGGTAGCTGTCTAAGCAGAATTCTTAAATTATCTGGATATATATATATATATATATATATATATATATATATATATATATATTTAAAAATTAACATTAAAAATGAGCTGCAAAATTAAAAAGGCTAAAAATGCAGACTGGATTTTTATTTCTTGTTTTAAACTTTCAGACCGTGAAAATCAGTCAGTCCTGATCACGTAAGTGTTTTCCCAAAATAATACTGTAAAGGAGAACAATCAAGTCATTAGTAGTTTGCATATTTGGTTTATTTGTATAATTTATACTTTTACTGTTCAGTGTAAATTTGGGACATGGTTAACAACTTTATTTTTAAACATTACACCTCCCTTGCCTTTTCTTCATTTTGCTGCAACGCCTTTTGTCTGTTCATTGATATGAATAATATACCCTATCTCTTATCCTTTTTTCTTCCCAACTCAGAAGGAAGGCATATTTTATTATCATGTAAACATGATGTTGAGGTTTATTTGTTTTAATTATTCTTTGGTTAGTCATTTAAGTTTATGAGTTTACATTAATGCTATTTATTTATTGTTTGATTTGTTTTGTTCGTTCATTATGGCATTGAATGTTTTGCACTACTGGCATAACCATTCAGACGTCTGCTGCTTTGCTCAACAGAAGCATTTAAAATGGAAGAAGGGAAGGAAGGAAGAAAAAAGCAACATTGTTGTAGTGCTTAAGGCATCCTAAAATGGAAGCAGACCATCAGTGTTTGTTTGTTTCAATTTACTTCGTATTGCCTTATTTCAACAGTGGAGAATCTGGTGCAGGAAAGACTGTAAACACCAAGCGTGTCATTCAGTATTTTGCAACAATTGCAGTTGCTGGAGACAAGAAGAAAGAAGCACAGCCTAGCAAAATGCAGGTATGTGATATGATCCATAGCTGTCTCACATACATTCTTGCCATACAGGAAAATCAAGCAAATTTAACATAATGTCTAATGTCACTACAAATATTTGTGCATCATAACTTACATTTTTCATATTATAACTAGGGGACCCTGGAAGATCAAATCATCCAGGCCAACCCTCTGCTGGAAGCCTTTGGTAATGCCAAGACTGTGAGAAATGACAACTCTTCACGTTTTGTAAGTGTGAGGCATTTTCTTAAGAAGAAATACATATAAATTAAATATGTATGTGTGTTAGCTAACTCAAAAAAATTGAGAGCAATTAGCTATTTGTCCAATTCTTTAGGGTAAATTCATCAGAATTCATTTTGGGACCACGGGAAAGTTAGCTTCTGCAGACATTGAAACCTGTGAGTGGCAACCAAATCTCTGCACTATAAATTCAGAATGATAACAAAGAAAGCACCTTCTGTTCTTCTTATTGGTTTTTATTTCCAATTATCCCAGATCTTCTTGAAAAATCCAGGGTAACATTTCAGCTTTCAGCTGAAAGAAGCTACCATATATTTTATCAGATAATGTCAAATAAGAAACCAGAGTTGATCGGTAAGTGGAGACTGTATTAAATGCATGTTAGACCATAATTCACATTGTTCAGCCTTGGTTGTGAGCAGGAAACCAGTATAGCTGATCTTATTCTATATTTATAGACTTGCTGCTGATTTCTACTAATCCCTATGACTTCCCATTTGTGAGTCAAGGAGAGCTCACTGTGGCTAGCATAGATGATTCAGAGGAGCTGTTAGCAACTGACGTAAGTACACCTGAAGGTGTGTCATTTCATTGTGCACCAAATTCATGTTTCTTTTTCACTTGATAAAGGTTTATAGTTTTTCCCCCCTGAGGAAACACTTTTAATGTTGTGTTACTGCATTTGCAAAGAAGCGAAATTACATGGTCAGCAGAAGCAGAAAGGGAACACAGCTCCCCTCCCCTCCATGGTCCAGAGGGCTAGAAAATGATCTGCTCTGGTTTTTAACTTGGAGACATGCTGAAGTATTCTTTTTGCCCTCTCCACAGAGTGCTATTGACATCTTGGGTTTCAGTGCAGAGGAGAAAGTAGGGATTTACAAACTGACAGGAGCAGTAATGCATTATGGGAACCTGAAATTCAAGCAGAAGCAGCGGGAGGAGCAGGCAGAGCCAGATGGCACTGAAGGTAACTGTTGTGTTGTGCAATGTTATGCAGTGCAATGGGTTATTACAAAAATTGTGGCCACACAGTGGTTACCAGCATTCTCTGGTTTCTCTGGTACCTAGATTAACATATTATATAGGAAAGCCAACTGTCAACATTCTGTCCCCTGTTGACAACATTCCTCCTCATTTAGTAAGACTGAGAAACAAAATCCAGACTGGGATTATGGTCATAAAACCCTGAATAATTATAGCCCACAAGCATGGAAGCGATTCATACATTGCTGCATGCATGTTTTAATGGAGCAGCAACAAGCAGCGAAGGCCTTTGTAGAAACAAACATTGAAAACTGGACAAAATGTGTGCTTTTGAAGTCAGTATGTTCTATGTCCATTATTCATACAGTTAATCTGAAGGTTTTATGGAGTTGATAGGGCTCAGTTTATAGTTTTTGTATGTAGTTAATAACAATTGTTAATAACTCCATAGGGATATGTTGTCATCAAGTTATGATTTATTCTGTTTTCTTTTCTTTAGTGGCTGACAAGGCAGGGTACCTGATGGGGTTAAACTCTGCAGATTTGCTCAAAGGCTTGTGTTACCCAAGAGTGAAAGTTGGAAATGAGTATGTGACTAAAGGACAAAATGTTCAGCAGGTAGCAACAACAAAATGGCATTTTTGTTCAGATATTTATTTTTCAATGAGCGCTATGGATATTATCCCATGCAGCCCCCCCCCCCCAGTTTCTAAACACTTCTAATACAGTTGGAAAATGAAGTTAACTGGAGCCCATCACATGGAGCCCAGCAGCCATCATGCTCTGTTAGTGAAGCATTTAGAAAATGTTAAGAAATGAAAGGAGGAAGAAAACTCAGTAATTGCTATGAAACTGGAGAAAATGGGGATAATAAGGAGGGAATTAAGGAAAAGCCTATTAAATGTCAAATTACATTAAGATTACAAATTAAGCACCAAAACATCATGTTTTACAACAAGTCTGCCACTTGTTTGGGAGCATGGCTGCACTTGTGCTGTTGTTGGGCATGTTGGTCCACTGAGCATTGCTGCCTAGAAGAACAGCTGTAGATTCAGGTGGGAGGCAGTCTGCGGTGGATAATACAGAACGTTGGATGAGCAAAGGTTGGATAAGCAACCTTTGTTTTTTTTTAAATGTGTGACTGGGAACTGCACAAGCATGTGTGACAAATCTGAAAATGGATGATTTCGACAAGAAAAAACAAGGTGTAATGGGATCTGAGAACTATACAATTTTCTTTCTAATGTACTGTGACATAATGCCACAGTAATATGACACCTCCCCCTCACCTACCCATGGGATGACATCCTAAATATCTGAAACATTTTTAAAATAATTGATTGTGCTACGTACCCCATTACTTGTTCATAGGGTCACCATAAATGGACAGGTGACGTGAGTGCACATACACACACAATTGTCTCAAGATGTCACTCTGAGAAAATAACAACAAATACAGTAGAGTCTCACTTATCCAACACTTGCTTATCCAACGTTCTGGATTATCCAATGCATTTTTGTAGTCAATGTTTTCAATGCATCGTGATATTTTGGTGCTAAATTCGTAAATACAGTAATTACAACATAACATTACTGCGTATTGAACTACTTTTTCTGTCAAATTTGTTGTATAACAGGATGTTTGGGTGCTTAATTTGTAAAATCATAACCTAATTTGATGTTTAATAGGTTTTTCCTTAATCTCCCCTTATTATCCAACATATTCGCTTATCCAACGTTCTGCCGGCCCGTTTACGTTGGATAAGTGAGACTAAGTAAAAACCAAACTATATAATAAAAATCATGAACAGCATAATTATACAGCAGTAAAAAACAGCACCATCCATAGCAGTAGAAGTCTGAAGAGAAAAACTGAAGCATTGGCAGATGTCCATCAGAACAAAACAATATCCCGAAAATCAAAACAGAGTGGTAGTGACAAATTGTTCTGGATTGCTGCAACATGAGTATTCCACTCACCAGAGCATACAGAGAGAGGGCTAATATTTTTTACAAACCTGTACTTTTATTGCATTTAAAAGGTGGATTGAAGCCAGTACAGCATTACACAGAAAGTGCTTGTTTTTGTTGCTTTTCATTTGGGTAGGTGTACAATTCTGTAGGCGCACTTGCAAAATCTGTTTATGAAAAGATGTTTCTATGGATGGTGACTCGCATCAACCAGCAACTGGACACGAAGCAGCCAAGGCAACACTTCATAGGGGTGCTGGACATTGCTGGCTTTGAGATTTTTGACGTAAGTTAAAGTTACTGCAATCTATATGAAGAAAAGTTCTCTAATATTTCCCTGCTTATTAAAAATAACTAATATTTCTATTCTGTTCATTAAGTATAACAGTTTAGAGCAGCTGTGTATCAATTTCACTAATGAGAAGCTGCAACAGTTTTTCAACCACCACATGTTTGTGCTGGAGCAAGAGGAATACAAGAAAGAAGGTATTGATTGGGAGTTCATTGATTTTGGAATGGACCTGGCTGCCTGCATTGAACTCATTGAGAAGGTGAGCAATATTATGGCTTCATAAGCTTTATGACTGTTGTATGGTCCAATATCTGGAGTTCCAACCAGGATCCTTGGCAATTTTAACTACTTACTGCTATGGGATGAGTGGGTGACTGGCAGTAGAGACATTCCTTTGCTGTTTATATGAAGTATTTTTATAACACTGTTATTCACACCTGCCAGAATGAAATAAAGGGACTAAAGAGCCCTAAATAATAATTGACTGAGGGCTCCTTCAGACATTCTAGCATCCCATATAACTTCCGTCATCTTTCCCATCACCCACCATGGTCTGAGATTTTTTTAAAGTTAAGTATGTGAGAGGCTTGGAAGCAGATGTAGAGACTGCAATAACAGGCAGTTCCTGCACCTAAGCAAATTACTTTGTTGTGGGAGTGCTTGTTTTTTCGCACCCAGGTTGGATCTACACTGCCATATAATCTAGATTATCAAATCAGGATTATCTGCTTTGAAGTGGATCATAGGAGTCTGCACTGCCATATAACCCAGTTCAAAGCAGATAATCTGGATTTTAAATGACAGTGTAGATCCAGCCCCAGTCTTGAAGAACCCTGCTACTTACTGCTACTACAGATGTGCCCCTCTATGACCTAAGTATGTTCGAATGAGCAAAGACTCCTCTGCAACAGGGACTGTTGGCTTCAAATGTTTGTAATATAACTTCAAACCACAGTCACTAATTTTATACATAAATTTTACTCCAAGATAAGTAGTCAGATTTTTGTATATTTCATTCCTATTGAAGGTGTTACCTTAAAAAAACACAGAATTCTGGGGGCAAAATCTTAGGGTCCCCATTCCCCCCTTCCCACCCAAAAAAAAAATCTTTTTCATGGTATCCCCCCAAAACATTCAAAATATGCAGTTGACAATTTTTCAACTGAGGACAAGTAGGTTGGTAAATATACATAACATGTCTATACTAGAGCAACTAATGTAGCAAAATATGCAACTGCAGCTATGCAAGATATATGGCAAGGCACATAGCTATAATATCTTATTAACAAAAACGCTGCTTCTGTTGATCTGTTCTTGTTGCTTCCTCTAGCCCATGGGCATTTTCTCCATCCTGGAAGAAGAGTGCATGTTTCCCAAGGCAACAGACACTTCTTTCAAGAACAAGCTCTATGACCAGCATCTTGGCAAGAGCAACAACTTCCAGAAACCCAAGCCTGTCAAAGGCAAGGCTGAGGCTCATTTCTCCCTGGTGCACTATGCCGGCACTGTGGACTACAACATCACTGGCTGGTTGGATAAGAACAAGGACCCCCTTAATGAAAGTGTTGTGGCGCTGTATCAAAAATCATCGCTTAAATTGTTGTCCTTCCTTTATTCCAACTATGCTGCCACAGAAGCAGGTAAACACTATTTTAGAAAACCAGAGGCTTTGTGACATCTGTTCATTCCTAGTCACCTCTGTCATGCTGTCCTAATCCAATAAATTGTAATAGGAATTGGAAGTGATTATTGACATAGGGCCTTTCCACATAGCCATATAACCCAGAATATCAATGCTGAAACTGAACTGGGTTATCTGAGTCCATACTGTCATATATTACAGTTCAAAGTGGAAGATGTAGAATTTCATTCCACTGTGTGGAAGGGGCCTTTGTCCCTTGTTCTACATTGGAGCTTCAGATACATCTGCAATGTACATCCCTAAATGCTGACCACACATCGTAGCATAGGTTACCTGCTCATCTATTATGTAAAAATTGGAGAATTGCAAAAAAAAAAAAAAAAAAGATACTGTAGAGGAGAAGTCCTGGTTTAGAGCACCAAAGCAAGATCTTTTGGGGAAGTATGCAGGAAATTCTCTTGCAATCATGATATGAGATTGAGGAATAGGAGCAAACTTTCCTAGATATGTATTTATATCAGATATCAGGTTCACTATCATCGTTTGTTGAGTCTTTGAAGAAAGCAAATCACTCACCAATCCAGAGACCTTGTGCTCATATTTCATTACAAGCAGTGTGACACAAATTATTTGTGAGATTAACAATTTCTCCACCTGTGGTTTAAATCTTCTGTAAAAATCTTTTTATTTACCTTACTTATTTATGGACTATGGGAAATATTTGTGACTTTGAAGTGTTTCCACGGGTTGGATTTAGTAATTTTAGATAAGAAAACTCATTCACTTTGCAACACTATTTACATTGAACTCTTGGATTATTTTTTCTTGTCTGAACTTACTTTCATTCTTCACTCCAAGGTCCCTTCCTTGCCATCAAAGAACTTGTTACATAGATGAAAATATGTTTGCATACTAGTTAAAAGACATAAGGGAGCAGTGATAATTCTAGTAAAGGTTCAGACTTTGGGGTGTCATGCAGCCAGATCCCAGGGCTGAATTTCCAAGCCCTGAATCTGACTTCATAACATAAACATGCGAGCACCTGGCGGGAGAAGATAAAATGAGCCTGGGAACTCAGGGGTGAAAGTATAAACAATTATAATTGCTGTAGTGGGGGGGGGATAGAAACCTTGGTGGAAATGTGATCCAGAAGGTGGGGTTTGATGATGATATTTGCGTGTGATATTACGTTGCATCAGAAGTGATAAAATTAGATGTATGTAAACATTAGGTCATTCTCGACTTTTACAAAGTCATGTATTCTTCAATAAAGATTGTGTTTGAGAGCAGCTGTCTTTGATCTGCGTTCAGACTGGTCCTTTGAAGTAAGCCTGACATTAAAGTCGAGAATCCCATTTCTCACCCTCCTGCGGAATTCGCAGTGAAGTGATAATGAGCGAGGAAGAAGATCAAAGCCCAAATGAGGCAGAGAGGCCTTTGCAAGGGGCCCGGCCGAAGAGAGAAGAGACGCTGCAAGCCATAGCTTCCTCTACGGGGTACCCCAAGCCGAACGGCGTGACCCAGAGAATTCCCAGGCTCGGAAGAGGCGTCTCTGCAGCTGCAGAAACCAGTTGGGGATCTGGAGGAAGTATGCCGGAGACCGTGGCCCTGCGGTTATCCATCCTGGAAACTAATTTATCCAGGCTGTCGGAAACCGTGGGGAGATTGGTGCCATTATTGGAAGAGAATCTCCAGAAGGAGGCCAGCCGATATGGCGCCGAGAGAGAACCAAGCAAAGAAGGAGATTGGAGCCAGAGGGGCCAGCGGGCGTCAACGCAGAGCCCCGTGGCGGCAAGGGACGAGGGAGATGAGGAATACTGGCAGGAGCTGCAGTTCCGGGACAGCATGGCGCGAGAAGTGGAGCGTCAGCGAGCCCTGGGGACCCTGAGGCCGCCGTCTCCAACAGAGCTCCCAACCCCCCGAATGGGCGTCGGGGTGGAAAGGCCACTGGGGCCAGGGATCGGGTCCAGTGGATTCGCAGACGAAGGCGGAGAGGAGCGGGGGGTCCAGGAAGAGGAGGAGGATGTGCCGTACGACGAGGAAAGGCGAGATGAGGGGGCTACAGCTAGGCCAGTATGCGGATGGGCGGAAGAGCCAACAGCGGCGGCAGACTTCCAGGAGCCGCGCAGAATGACCACCGGAGTGGGGCGCGGCGTGTTCCAAGGAGCCACCCGAGGAAACCTGATGCAACCCTTCCCCATGCCGCCCAGACAATATCAAAGGGCTGCAGAATGGATGCCTAGAAGGGAAGATCTCAAGCTGGAATACGGAGGGGAATCAGAGGAACTGAACTTTTTTCTAATTAGCATTAGAGGATACATGGAAGACAACGCACACACATTTCCCTCCGAAGCAAGCAGGGTTCGAGCCATCGGCAACACACTAAAGCGAGGAGCAGCCAGCTGGTATGTGCAATTGCATGCCAGACGCGACCCATGCCTGAGGTCAGTGCCCCGCTTCCTCGCCGCACTGGAGAACCGGTTCAGAGACCGGCTAGAGCAATTGAGGGCTCGAGACCAGCTGAAAGGAATAAAACAGAGGGACAAAACGGTGCCCGAGTACGCAGAGGAATTCCTCCACCTCGCGGAAAGGGTACCGGAGTGGTCTGAAGTAACCAAAGTGGAACTATTTAAAGAGGGACTACGCCCCGAGATTTTCAGCTGGGCAGCGCACAGAGACGACCCCGAGACGCTCCAGGGATGGATTCAACTAGCGGGGCGCGTCGAATCTACCCTGGCACAAGTAAAGCGCTTCAGGAGCAGCAGCGGCCAGCAAAGACCGGTGGCGAGAGGTCGAGGAGAAACGAGGAAGCAAGAAAGACCCGGAGGGAGGCCGGGGATTCCCTCCAGAGGAGACGACAACAAACCTAAACCGGGATGCTTTGTATGTGGGAAGACGGGCCACCGAGCAGCGGAATGCTGGGCCCGGAAGGGGGAGCCGCCAAAAGCCCCAAAGCCCAAGCCAGCAACCGGGAGGCGTGCGGAGGAGGAGGTGCAGGCCCCAGAATCTTCGGAAAGATTGGTGAGTCGGGACAAACGCATGATAGTAGTACCAATTTGCCTCTCGGGGCTAGAAAATCGGGCCACCTGCAAGGCGTTTGTAGACTGCGGGTGTTCTAGGAACATTATAACCCCAGAATTAGCAGGAGCGCTGAAATGCCAGCAGATGGCACTTGACTCCCCAATTGCATTTTCGCAGCTAGATGGATCAGTCGCTGCTGGGGAAGTATCTACAAAGGAATTACGGGGAGTTCCATGCAAAATAGGCAAATGGGGAGGAAGAATATCCTTTGTGATAGCCCCTATTGCCACATACCATGTAATATTGGGGATACCATGGCTCGAACAAGCAAATCCTGAAGTAGATTGGAGAGGAAAAAGCTTAGCATTTAAAGAACGGCAGATGCAATGGGAGATAAGCAAAATTGCAGAAGAGGAGGACGAGGAAGACGAAGCAGGGGAAATAGACCCACAGCTATTACCACCTGAATACAGAGACTTTGCGGATGTTTTCAATCAGAAAGAGGCCAGTAAATTGCCTCCCAAAAGAAATATAGAAGTAGGGATTGAAATAACCCCAGGAGCAGACTTACCAAAACCAAAAGTGTATCCCATGTCTGTGCAAGAGAAGGAGGAATTGAGAAAATACATTGATAAAAACCTGGCTCGAGGCTTCATTAAGCCATCTAATTCTCCTCTCGGGGCTCCAGTGTTATTTAGGAGAAAGAAAGACAATTCCCTAAGATTGTGCATTGATTATCGAAATTTAAACGCAATTACCAAGGACAATAAATACCCTATGCCCTTAGTCAAGGATTTAATTACCGTATTGAAGAAAGGGAGCATATTTACTAAACTGGATTTAATTGAAGCGTATCATAAATTAAGGATCAAACCGGAGGATACTTGGAAAACCGCATTTTCCTGCGCATTCGGCCATTTTGAATACGAAATTTTGCCTTTCGGGTTAAAAAATGGAAGCGGCTGCTTTATGCAGCTTATAAATGAAATACTACACCCGTTATTGTACAGAGGGGTGTTCATATTCCTTGATGATATCTTGATCATTTCTGAAGATAAGGAAAAGCACGTAAAATTGGTCCGGGAAGTTTTGCAAAGACTAAGAGAAGCAAAGCTGTACGCAAAACTGTCCAAATGTGAATTTAATAAAACTCAAATTGACTTTCTGGGATATCGGATGTCTCCAGAAGGGTTAGCTATGGATCCAGCTAAAGTAGCAGATGTGGAAGAATGGGGAGTGCCTCAAACAAGGAGGCAATTACAATCATTTCTGGGGTTTGCAAATTTTTACAGACCCTTCATAAGAGGCTTTGCACAAATAACCGCACCCCTTACAGAACTTTTAAAAACAAAAGGGAAAGGGGAGACAGCAAAAGTGAAAGCTCCCGGCGCCAAACTGAGTTGGACGCCAGAATGCCAAAAGGCATTCGAGACCTTAAAAGAATGCTTCACTGAAGGACCCATCCTAAAACACCCTGATATCAGGAGCCCTTTCATAATCCATTGCGATGCCTCAGACTGTGCGTACGGGGCAGTGCTATTGCAAAAGGATCAAAATGGGAACTTAAAACCCTGTGGATATTTGTCACGGAAGTTCAGCGAAACTGAAAAAAGTTGGCCAATATGGGAAAAAGAGGCATTAGCCATATTAAAAGCCTTAGAATGCTGGCGACACTTCCTCGAAGGAAGCGGAATCCCATTCGAAATTTGGTCTGACCATAAGAATCTCCAGTATTTAAAGTCTCCTAGAAAATTGTCCCCCAAACAAATCAGATGGGCGCAATACTTCAGCAGATTCGATTTCCAATTAAAGTTTTTTCAAGGGAAACAGAATGTCTTGGCAGATGCTCTTTCACGCATGCCTCAACACGAAGGCCTAACCACAGCAAAGGAGGGGACAATATTCTCTGACAAACAATGGGGCTTAGCTGTCAGGACAAGAGCACAAACCCAAAAGGAGGACACGGCTTTTGTCGAACTCGGCGGGGAAGATAACTGGGGAAATGAACTAAAACAGTCTTATAAAGGAGATCAATGGATCGCGTCCAACGCAGAAAAGGGGGACCAGAAGGGGGGATTTTGGTTTGTAAACAAGAAACTGTATATCCCAGCAATATTAAGGATTAAGATTCTGCATCGTTTTCACAACAACCAGAGCGCTGGTCATACAGGAATTACCAAAACAACAAAGGCAATAGCAAAACATTGTTGGTGGCCAGGAATGAGGAGGGACATAAAGAATCATGTTGTCCAATGTGATGATTGTGCCAGAAATAAATCGGGAGGAGGGAAGCCTATGGGATTGTTACAGACAGTAGCGGAACCTACCAGGCCTTGGGAATGTGTAGCTATGGACTTTGTGGGAGAACTGCCAGTCAGCAAAGGACATCGTTATATTTGGACAGTATTAGACCTGTTTTCTAAACAGGCCCACTTTATAGCACTGACGAAGCTACCATCGGCTGAGAAACTAGCTGAATTGTACATAAACCATATTTACAAATTACATGGATGTCCAAGTAGAGTAGTCAGTGACAGAGGAGTACAATTCACAGCAAAATTTTGGGAAAAATTCTTGGAAATGCTAGGAGCAGAAAGGAGTTTAAGTTCTGCTTTTCACCCCATGACAAACGGGGCGGTAGAACGTACTCAGCAAACGCTTGGGCAGTTCCTTCGAATGTACTCTAACATGAGACAAAATGACTGGTCTAGGTGGTTGGCGTTTGCGGAACTAGCCTTTAATTCAACTATACATTCAGCAACAAACAAAACCCCCTTTGAAGTAGTTTACGGGTATGAAATACAACCTTTACCCCAATTGCCGAGGTGGACAGAAAATGAAGGAACAGAGGCAGGGAAATGGAAAACGCAAATGATAGAATGTTGGAATCAAGTGACTGCTTCGTTAAAAGAAGCACACAAAAAGTATAAAACGTTCGCAGACAGAAAGAGGGTGGAAGGCGATAAATTAGATAAAGGAGATCTAGTGTGGTTAAGTACCCAAAACATCAAATTGGGGTTACCTTCAAGAAAACTGGGCCCCAAATATATTGGACCATTCAGAATACAGGGTGTTATCAATGAAGTGACTTTCCAATTGGCATTGCCAAAAAGTTTAGGGAAAATACACCCAGTCTTCCATCGCAGCTTGCTGAAAAAATATATGGGGACTTTAGACAAAATGGACCCATAGAGTTATTGTTTGATTTGTTTCAGGACTATGGTGAAAGAAGAACCGAAGAGGAGGACGAAGAAAACGGGGGCGCCATGTCATGCAGCCAGATCCCAGGGCTGAATTTCCAAGCCCTGAATCTGACTTCATAACATAAACATGCGAGCACCTGGCGGGAGAAGATAAAATGAGCCTGGGAACTCAGGGGTGAAAGTATAAACAATTATAATTGCTGTAGTGGGGGGGGGATAGAAACCTTGGTGGAAATGTGATCCAGAAGGTGGGGTTTGATGATGATATTTGCGTGTGATATTACGTTGCATCAGAAGTGATAAAATTAGATGTATGTAAACATTAGGTCATTCTCGACTTTTACAAAGTCATGTATTCTTCAATAAAGATTGTGTTTGAGAGCAGCTGTCTTTGATCTGCGTTCAGACTGGTCCTTTGAAGTAAGCCTGACATTGGGGGGTATCATCTCAAGAGATTATCCTCAATTAGCTATCAGTGGTCTGGAAAAGTTTTCATTTCCAACCTTCACCTTTTCCTTCTTTTAACCGTTCATCTCAAATGCTTAATAACACAGGGTGTTTTATTTATTTACTTGTGACCTGGATCATTGGATAAACTACAGCTGTTGAAAGAGAAACTAATGAAATATAGATGCAAGCCTTGTCCCTGATTGGGTCATGGCATCTTTCAAGCCCTTTATCAAATAGTGTGCACAGAATATCTCACATGCTTAATTTTCTATTCTAAGGTGAAGGTGGCGGCAGCAAGAAAGGCGGCAAGAAGAAGGGAGGTTCCTTCCAGACAGTGTCTGCTGTCTTCAGGGTATGCAACACTTATTTTAAAGTTTCTAACAGGTGTGGGGAAAATTCTGTCAGCCTGGGAAGGAAGAAATTCCCCACACCTAGATGCCATCAAAAGACACCATCAAGTCCAATAAGATGGGAAAGAGAAGAAAACTTAAACATGGAAATAACTGAGCATTCATTTCTCTCGTATGGTTTTGGAGGTTTTTTGTTTTTTTTACGATAAGGGGGTATAGTAAAATGGAAGGGCCCCTTCACCCAAATTTTAATCTAAAATTAAAATAGTTTTCTTTGATATTGATGCCTATTTTTAAAATTATTTTGTGGGGTGGGGAGTGATATCCAGAAAGTAACTTTGGGCTGTGACCATCCTGTGAACCTTGCCAGTCCTCAACCTGAAAACTACATGCTGTCTTCTGACTCAAGTAATGCCAGTGGGTGGACCCCAAAGAGAGAGAGAGAGAGAGATGGGGAAATAAATGGGATGGGATGGCAGACAGAGAATAGCAGGAGAGATGGGGAAATTACATTGTGATGGAAAGAAGACCCTCTCACCTTCACAAGTGATCACTTCAGATAACTAACAAGAGCTATCTGTCCACCCTGGCCCTCAAGGTTTTTCTGTTTAAAAATCCCTATCCCATGAATTAATAGAGAAAATATCTACATGCTGCCAGTTTAAACTCTTTCATTTACTCTGGGTACAGGAGAATTTAAACAAACTGATGACCAATCTGAGAAGCACTCATCCTCATTTTGTGCGTTGCTTAATCCCTAATGAAACAAAGACACCTGGTGAGTTATTGTCTGAAACCTATACTTGACTGGGGTTGGTGGATGTACTTTGCATCAGAGGTTTGATGTGTAGTGGCCTGTTGAATCACCTTATAAGTACCCAGGTGGCTCATGTATCTCCAGAATCCATATGCAGCTTAGATATAATGCATTTAAGAATCAATTTTCTAAGGACAGTTGGCCCTTGGTATCCACAGGATCTGCATGCATGAATTTAACTCACCACAGCTAGAAAATATTCAGGAAAAATCCCAAAGGAAGCCTTTATTTTGTTACATGCTAAGCCCTATGCTAGTATAAGCACACTCTGCTGTAGCCTACTGCCATTTCACAACTTCTCAGGCTCTCTTTAGCACTTGTTTGAGTTGTTCACCATTTTCTAAAATATGTGCCATTTTACTTGAGCGTCCACAGAAGCTCCTGAAACCAAACTGCAGAGATACCAAGAGCTTGATATAATATAAAATTACTGCAAGGACATTAAAAACATAAAATTATCATAAGCTGGTTTAGGGAGCTAGGTTAAGAGGTGACATCATAGCCATGTTTAAATATCTGAAAGGACGTCATATTGAAGATAGAGCTAGCTTGTTTTTTGCTGCTCTAAAGATTGGGATACAGCAATGGATTCAAACTACAGGAAAAGATATTCCATTAAAACATTAGGAAGAACTTTCTGATGGTAAGAGTTGTTTGACAGTGGGATATGCTGCCTCAGAGTGTAGTGGAGTATCCTGCTTTGGAGGTATTTAAATAGAGGCTAGATGGTCATCTGTCACTACTGATTTGATTTCTGTATGGCAGGGGGCTAGACAGGGTGGTCCCTGTGGTTTCTTCCATCTCTGTATTTCTATGAATCTATAATTTAATCAGTGAAATGATTTGTTCACATGATCCATGATTGCTTCTCAATATGAAAGACATTTCAGAATCTGGATTGATTATAAATTGAATGTTGATGTTCTCCCCTCTTTTTCCTCTTCCTGATTCAAAGGTATAATGGACCATCACTTGGTGATGCACCAGCTGCGATGCAATGGGGTGTTGGAAGGTATTCGGATCTGTAGGAAAGGCTTCCCCAGCAGAATCCTCTATGCTGACTTTAAGCAACGGTATGTCAGCAGTGATTTGAGTGCTGGACAAGAATTCTAAAGATCAGGTTTCAAACCCCCACTCAGCCACAAAAAGTCACTGCGTGACCTTGGGAAATCACACTCAGTCACAGAGGAAGGCAAAGGCAAACCTCCTTTTGAACAAATTTTACCAGGAAAACCCCATGACAGATTCACCTTAAGGTCACCATAAGTCGGAAATGACCTGAAAACACACAACAACATCTTCTTCTAACAATGATTGAACTACAATTGTAGGGAATACTCAAAGCCATAATTCACCAGTATACTCCCATTTCATTACCTAACTAGAAGATCATCAGGTCCAGACTTTACTAGATATTTGTTGGTCTGAGAAGAAAGCTGATACAGCCTCACCTTGGTTCTTAAATCTCTTTGGATACCTAAACCTTGTAGGACTCAGAGTTAGATAGTATTCAGGCAACAGCTTCTGTACCTAAAATTATATATTGTCTGATTCAGAAACCTATGGAGAAAGAAGTACTATTGCATTCAGTGGGTTTAGTCTTGAATGACTGCATATAGAAAAGGAGCATCTTGAAAGACAAAGGGTGATTTTATATGGGCCTCTAAATCTGGGGCCAAATGCTCCTGACTGGCCCACAGCAGCCAGGCATGCACAATAATGGCACAGATGATGGGGGAATGTCTACTGGGCTCTAGGCTTGGCTGGAACATGTACGAGATTCCAACTTGCCACTACAGTGGGTTCATCTGGGTGCATATGACCATCTCTAGGGCTGGGAGAAAGTGTTTCTGCTCTGAACTTGCCTAAATCTACCAGACAGTGTAGACATGGCCTGAGTATACACAGATTCCAGCAATGACGAATTTGGCCATAGAATGACAATATATATACAGACCTTCTCATCACTTCTCATCACTAGTTCCCTTACTCAACCCTCTACCTCTTTTTTCTACCGCCACTTCTCTCCCTCCATCTGAAGGGAGAGAAAATGGTATGGGCTTTACTTCCTTGTCGTATATTGTATGGTCCTAAAGCATCTTTATAAATGATGTAATGAAAAGGATGTTGCTGATCTCAACATAGTATTTGCTACCTGAATTTTATCATAATAGTAAAAAAAAAAGGTCTATATTGCAGGAAAGACTGATGTTATCAGGCCCATTCATCTTCCTGAAGTACTGATTTGCTAGTGAATTGTTAAATAGAAATTATACTTATGCTAGTAAAGAGGGTTGGGGAATGAATTGTCAATATGTTCTATTTCCCCATGAAGACTTGAATGCCTTGAACAAATGATGTATGGTCTTTGATTTGTCCATTTTCTTCTGCTTGTCTTACCACAGTTATAAAATTCTAAATGCTTCTGCGATCCCTGAAGGCCAGTTTATTGACAGCAAGAAGGCTTCTGAGAAACTTCTCTCATCTATTGATGTTGATCACAATCAATACAGATTTGGCCATACTAAGGTATTGGCAAGCATGGATCTTGGCAGGCATTTCCAGCAGATAAAAATTAAAGGGAATATCTTAGCAGAGAATACCATGAAAAAAACAGGTATTATTAAGTGTATTTGATCTGTTTATGTAGTTCAAAATCAAATTACCTATATGAATGTCCTCATTACCAAAGGTATGGAAGTTAGTGATTGCATTATAGACTCTGTTTCAATACAAAGAAAACACCTCATCACAGTTGTTAATGGCTCAGCCATTCTTTTGGGATTATTTGGCTTTTCAATAAATTTATCGGCCTTTCGTTACCTTGTCAATGGGAACAGCAGCAAAAGGTACAGAGGGACAGAGATGACTTCCTTCACATAGCTTTGGAAGTAGTGGCCAATGTGTGTCCCATGTCCATCAAGCAGTGAATTTGTTGCAGGTTGTAGCCTGACCATTCAGAGAGCTACTCCAGTCAGTAGTTTGGATAGTTTCTTTAAAGCTGGAACCTAGAGAATATTGACTATCTGCTGACATGGATACTTCTAGCCACCACAGACTATTCATCTTTGCATTATGATGTTGCTTCATGATAGATGTTGCTTCTAACTCACCAAAATACCATAGGTATTCTTCAAGGCTGGACTCCTGGGGCTTCTGGAAGAAATGAGAGATGAAAAGTTGGTAGCCCTCATCACCCACACACAGGCCATGTGTAGAGGATTCCTTATGAGGGTTGAATTTCAGAAGATGAATGCAAGAAGGTAATTATGAAACTATTTCCTCTCCAAGCCTCCAGAGAACAGTCCATTCAAATTTATTTGGGGATAGGAACATCAGAAAATGCCATTATCAGTAAGTAAGTATGGTCCTCCGCCTGCAGAATGGGATAGTCCTGTTGATAAAGGTGATGACTTATTTAGTGCTGGAACACACACAGCTGAAATCATTTCCCATCTAAGGCACCTTTCTTTCAATATCTTCACAGAGAATCCATTTACGTAATCCAATACAATGTTCGTTCATTTATGAATGTTAAGCACTGGCCCTGGATGAAGCTGTATTTCAAGATCAAGCCTTTGCTGAGGAGTGCTGAATCAGAGAAAGAGATGGCCAACATGAAAGAGGAATTCGAGAAAACTAAAGAAGATCTAGCAAAGTCTGAAGCAAAACGAAAAGAACTTGAGGAAAAAATGGTGACACTCGTGCAAGAGAAGAATGACCTTCAGCTTCAGGTTCAGTCTGTAAGTACCCCATTTTTCTTTAATAGCATCCTTGAGCTTCATATTTGGCCAACACTTGCATCTCTAGGAAAAGTGACTATTTTTATATTGTAACAGCATGATTCACACCAATGTCTTATGTACAGTTACTTGTTTGAACAATACGACTGCTTCAGAATGTCTTCACAATATTTGTTAATTTTGAGTATACTGTTACTTTGCATGTATTGTTTACAAAATACATTCTTCTGTACTGATCCCTGTGCTCATTTCCACTAACAGAGTGAGCCAACTAGTGCAGGTGGAAGAATCTATCTATCTATCTATCTATCTATCTATCTATCTATCTATCTATCTATCTATCTATCTATCAGTGAAATTCTGTATGTGTGTATGTGGCACAAGTGTCCGCTCACACAGACAGCCTCTGGCCTCCACAAACAGGCTATAGTTCCCAATGCTGTGGAGCCACCAAGTCACTTCCTCACCTGACTTTGCAGGTTATAGTGAGTGCCATGAACATGCAACCCAAACCCTGCCACTGTCCTCCACAAACACCATTCTGTCCCCCACCCAAGTGAAGGCTTTCCTACAGGGACAATTTCCTCCTAGATGTTCTGTTTCTCCTCCAGAATAGACATCCCAGGGTTCCTTACTTTGCATGACCCCGCCCACCACCTCTACCTTAACCCTTTACTACCCTTTCCTATGGCACACAGTTAACAGAGGAATTGATCAGCAACTGAACATACTAGAGAAGTTTGGGGAGAATTCACCCCATGATTTACAAGAGTTGTACTTTACCTACATCCTGAGAGTACTGTTAACCCAACCAACAATACATCTGGATCACGCTGACCATGGATGATGGGACTTGCAGTATCTTCACTGATACTGTGACCCCCAACAACAATGGACTGGGACCTAACTTGGCACAGAGAAGCCCCATGACCAACTGAACAAATTGCAGGGGGTAGTGGAAATAGACCTTGATTTTGGAAGTTAGAGTTCACCTCCATCCAGAGAAACTGTGACCCCCTGATTGTGATATATAACTTTGTTTAAAAAATAAAGGGCACTGTTACTAGTTATACCTTATATAGACAATATAGCCTGAACTAAGAAAAATAGAAAATAAGAGAGTTGTGTCAACAGCAAATGAGCTAGTAGGGTAGGTAAAGTTCTTGATATATTTAGAGATATTTTACAAATAAGTCAAAAGGAAAAGAAAACAT
Organism: Anolis carolinensis; assembly: GCF_035594765.1. Lineage (NCBI taxonomy): Eukaryota > Metazoa > Chordata > Lepidosauria > Squamata > Anolidae > Anolis > Anolis carolinensis. The sequence goes on along the minus strand of NC_085842.1, from coordinate 139,897,201 downwards.
CTTGCCATATTTTTCAACATCATAGATAATTACATGGGTGGTATATGCCCTTGTTTGTTATGAACAACAAAACATGTCTGACATTCTGTTTTGTTGCTACAGGAAACTGAAAGTCTAGCAGATGCTGAGGAAAGATGTGAGGGTCTCATCAAAAGCAAGATTCAGCTCGAAGCTAAAATAAAAGAACTGACTGAAAGATTGGAGGATGAGGAGGAGATGAATGCTGAACTGACTGCAAAAAAGCGAAAACTTGAAGATGAGTGTTCAGAGCTGAAAAAAGACATTGATGATTTAGAGCTAACACTGGCCAAAGTAGAGAAGGAGAAGCATGCAACAGAAAACAAGGTGAAGTGACTAAAAAGTTACAGTATACTATCAACAGACTTTGCAATTATAGTTTTCATAAGAGAATATACAAAAATATGAATAACTAGAAATAGATTGAAGAGAGAGGTGTATATTTATGAAAAAGGGTTGTTGATTCATTATGATTATGTTGCAATAACCGGGATTTGTGGAGGGCAGATATGAAGCATCTAGGTTTGTACATGGTACTTCTCCTGGTGAAATCCTCCTCAGCCAATCACATGATTTAAATTTTACAGAATAGGGCAATATGGGTCTTGCTTTGTTGAATGTTTTAAAGGTGAGTGGGAAATAAAAATAAAAAAATAAGAAATTAACATGTGACTCCAGAGTCTGTCTTTGGGCTGTTGACATCAAAAAGGGATACAGTGTCCTTTCTTCATGTCTAAGCATAACCAAGAACGAATTAATCTGTGGCAGTTTTAAATTGCTGTCCACACCTGGAACAAGGATGCATATGTTGCTTAATTAAAGTAGGGCTATAATTTCATTAATGAAAAGGGAATTTATGCAATCTAGAATCCTCAAGTGACTTGGCAGTAACCTAGGAACTTCTAGCCTTCCCCTAATTAGATGTGTTCAGAAATAAAGTAGCTGCATTTGGCTGTGCCAGATATCTTGGCCACTCTTCAAATTTTCATGATGGAAGCTTTTCAGAGTGGAAAGATAGATGTATACCCTACTTGGCGAGGACAATTCTCTGCTTAAATTGATGTCCAGTGTGAGTCTCCTTTGAAGATCAAGAATAGTAAAAAGAGAAGGGTGCCTTGACGTTGAGACAGCAATGTGAGCAAGTGCACACAGATGCTTCTTGTGTCCCCCTCCTTGTTGTTTTTGTTGTTATTGCTATTATTATTTATACCCCATTTTTTCTCTCCACACGAATACACATTACATATTTAATTAAATAATAACAGTATTTTTCTACATTTGTAGGTGTATGCATAAATTATGTATATTTTATGAAAACCTGTGATGCGTTTCATCACTTTTTGAGAATGCTTAAGTTAGAACCATACACCATTATCTAAGCCCTAAAGCTCCATGAATGCAATGCCCACAAGTTGTAGCAATGTTTCATCATTTACCTTCTGAGTATGCAAGCCTTGAGTTTCAAACTCATGGAAATCCCCCTCACCTTCTTGGTGGCCTCCGAGAACTCACCAGTGTTTAGTAATGGATTGTCATCTTTCACTTAGCGTTAACCTCTAATTCTGTGTTAGATAGGCAATGGCCCTCTATTTTTTATATGATGGGCTCTATGCCTAAGTTTAATGTCTAGCAATATTTATTTAAAATGCATGGGGACTTTATTTATCAATCTTTATTGTTTTTATCTCATAAGTTAAGAAGTCAGTATAGTTAACTACTGTGCTATGAACAGGATGCTGACAATATAAGTTATGCATTGTTTCTTAGGTTAAAAATCTTACAGAAGAAATGGCAGCTTTAGATGAAAGCATATCCAAACTCTCCAAAGAGAAGAAATCTCTCCAAGAGGCCCATCAGCAGACCTTAGATGATCTCCAGGCTGAGGAAGACAAAGTCAACACTCTTTCCAAAACAAAATCTAAGCTTGAACAGCAAGTGGATGATGTAAGATAATTGATAGTGATGATTAACTATTTTGGTAGGAGAAGTGAAATCAGCTTATATACTTTTGCATGTATGAATTAAGGCTCAGTAGTTGGTAATCGAGTATTTCATTTTGAATTTACTCACTCTTCACTGTACTAGTCTTCTGTACTAGATTTTTCTGTCACCAGCTGCTCTCAAAAATTAGGGAGCCAGTGTTAGCACAGTGTCAGTGCAATATAATTCTCTAGACCATGAGTGTGTCCCACTGCTTCCCTTTCTTTTGTCTGGGCCAATGTAGACATGTTAGTTTTACCCTTTCATTCCAATTGTTGCAGCAGCACATTTACATATTAGTTTGAATCAATGAGTAGTAAATGGAAAATTGTTCTTAGAAGGATTTTTTTTCTGTCACCTAATCCCTGCAACGAGTGCCTTTGCCTCTATTCATAATGCCCCTGGAAAGTCAAGAATTCTCCTAATCAGGGATGTCAAACTCAATTTCACTGAGGGCCATATCAGCCTTATGGGCCACATCTGCCCCCCACTCAGCTGAGGTCATAATTGTGTTGCTAATAGCTAGTATTAACACTTGATTTCTGTTGCTGAAATCATTAACTAACTCACTCTGTTTGTGTTCATATCCATTTTCACACTGCTACTTTCAAATACGAATGCTAAGAAATTTCCACCACTTATGCACATACATACACTGTTTTTGGCATTCACAAACTAGGTTAAATCTAGAAATTGAATTTCCTTCATCCACATCCTGCACTTGGACCCTGCATATAGAGACATAGCATTGTTTTCTTAATTGTACAGCAAGTTTTAGAGATTCAAATTAATTTCAACAATGAAATATGCCAATCTAGCAATTATGTTTTTGTACAAGCATATAAATATTCTCAAAGTGATCAGAAGACTATTTGTAGGAACAAGAGAACTCTTTTCAAAAGATATTCACATATATATCAGGTTAGGATAAAAGTGTTTGATCACAACCCCAACAAACCCAACAGGTAGTTCCCTCCTAATTAGAATCTGCTATCTGACACATCTGAAAGGTCTTGGTTTGGGGAAAACGGAGAGTGTCTTGTCAATATTTTTATCCCTAGATAGAGAGTACTGTTACATTCTTACAATCTTCAATTAATCAAGATAATACATAAGAATTTAATCTTATTATGGCACTCTCATCCTTACATGGCCATAGGATCTGCTTGAGCCCTAAAGGACATCTGTAGATTTTCAAAACTTCTAATGTTTCACACCTTTTTCGTCATTATATTTTCCTTAAAACAGTAACTTTATATCAGTATCAGCTATTGAAATACCCATGTTTTATTTTAGCTTGAAGGCTCCCTGGAGCAAGAGAAAAAGCTTCGCATGGATCTTGAAAGAGCCAAGAGGAAGCTGGAAGGAGATTTGAAGATGTCTCAAGAATCAGTCATGGATCTGGAGAATGACAAGCAGCAAATGGATGATAAACTGAAGAAGTACACTCCTAAAATAATTGTGGATTTTAGCCTTTAATTTCTCATTTGCCCTTAGAAGATTTACTTTGCATATTCATTGGCTTACTTTACACTTTTCTTGTTCACAGGAAAGAGTTTGAAATTGGTCAGCTACAAGGAAAAATAGAGGATGAACAGGCTCAAAGCTCTCAGCTACAGAAAAAGATCAAGGAGTTACAGGTATATTGAGAACATATAGGGCAAATCAACATGATTTTAAAAAAACACCATGTACTCGTCCCAATGCCAGAGCTAGTAGTTTTCATCATGTACGATGACTTCAGGCAGGAATCCAAATTGTTTACGCCTTCACTGGAACTTGCTCTATAGTAACCAGAGTTGGAGGATACACCAGAGTTTGCAGAAAATCTTGAGTTTCCTTAGGATTTGAGGTGGTGTGAACAGTTGGATCAGATCTGTTTTGGCCTGATCCCTTATGCATATGCACACACTACCACAGCGAAGACAATAGGTTGCTCTTATGTGAGAGCCTCGCCATCACCTCTTGCTTTTGCTAAAGTCATAACTTAGGTGCCCAGCCATGTGATCAACAAGGAGGTGGTGGCTTATGGGTGACATGACAACAAGGACTGTTTGCATGACCCTGGATTCACCTGCCCCATGTGGATGCATCTAAACACATATAGTGACTGGATTGTACCTGCAGATCTTAACATAATCACTTTTACAACAATTGCCTCGGCCTATCAAATCTGAAGTATAAATTGATATCATAATAATGTATGTACTGTGGTTCCCAAATATGCTTCTCTCAAATACAGAATGAATTTATCTTATTTCCTGAAGGCCCGTATGGAAGAACTGGAGGAAGAGATTGAGGCTGAGCGGGCATCTCGGGCCAAAGCAGAGAAGCAACGGTCTGATCTCTCCAGGGAACTTGAAGAGATCAGTGAGCGTCTGGAGGAAGCTGGAGGGGCAACATCAGCCCAGATTGAAATGAACAAGAAACGTGAGGCAGAATTCCAGAAAATGCGCCGGGATCTTGAAGAGGCTACCCTAAATCATGAAGCAACAACAGCAGCCCTTCGCAAGAAGCATGCAGACAGTGTAGCTGAACTTGGAGAGCAAATTGATAACTTGCAGCGTGTCAAGCAAAAACTGGAGAAGGAAAAGAGTGAGCTGAAGATGGAGATTGATGACCTTGCTAGCAATATGGAGTCTGTCTCCAAGGCCAAGGTAAAGAGTTACATTTCTACACATTCATAATATTTTTATAAGTATACTTTCATTAAGGAAACAGAGGTATTCCTGGGTATTATTTCTTTAACAAAACAAAAAATTGGATACCAAAGACAGAAACAATATTAAAAGTATAAGGATAGATTCATGCATCACAGAAAAGAGGAATAGTTGAATATGTGAACTTTTTATTGAAAACAATATGCATGTGAGAAATGAAAAACCAAGTATGTCTCGCAGAAGTAAATAAGTTTTTGAATCTTCTAGAGTAGTGGTTCTCAACCTTTGGGTCCCCAGATGTTTTGGCCTCCAACTCCCAAGAATCCTAATAGCTGGTAAACTGGCTGGGATATCTGGGAGTTGTAGGCCAAAACACCTGGGAACCCACAGGTTGAGAACCACTCTTCTAGAGACCATTTGAAAGCTTCATCAAGGGTTAAGTTTTTCTTTGGACAGTCTCTACTTTAGTTATGATTTCCATTTTGGTGGGTAAATGTAGATTTTAAAACATTCATGTGGAGGATCTTGTGAGGCAGACTTATCTATTCTTTCCTTTTCTATTTTACAGTAAAGGTTTCTGGAGGCAGATGCCCTTTACCTTGCAGATAGGCACACATAGCTACAGGAGGATTGACTAGAATAGAATCCCATTCTTTCCCAACTCAAGCTTTATTGCTGTGTTTACTGCAGACACATAGCAGCAACTCAACACCAAAAGTGTTGTTTTTTTAAGTCATCTTTCATCATCCTCCCGATACTGATGTTACTAAAAAGATTTCAGTTACATGTAAGCTAAAGAAAGAAAGGAAGCATAAAATATTTGTTTAAAGGAGTTTATTTGTCAGATGTTTTGTTAACGATAATTTAAAACAAACTTTAATTTAATTTAAAAAGAGTAATCTGGAAAAGATGTGTCGAACCCTTGAAGACCAATTCAATGAAATCAAGACAAAAGATGAAGAGCATGTGAGACTAATTAATGATTTGAACGCACATAAAGCACGGCTGAACACTGAAAATGGTAAGTTTTCCAATTTTCAAACAAAAGATAATGTTCATGTATACTGACATTTAGATATTTATTTTTACTTTGTGTGTCTATGAATATGTTTAAAATGGAAATCAACATGTTCTTTGCATTTATATTGTATCCCTCTTAAAATATCTACCTTAACTTTCTCTGAACTGTCAAATCCTTGTCAGCTGTTCAGGTGTGACAAGTAAGGAATATTTTTTTCAATCTTCCATCATCATCCTCCCAGTGCTGGGGTTACTAAAAAGATTTCAGCTAGATCAGTGGTTCCCAACCTGGGGTCCCCAGATGTTTTTGCCCTACAACTCCCAGAAATCCCAGTCAGTTTATAAGATGGTAGGATTTCTGGGAGTTAAAGGCCAAAAACATCTGGGGACCCCGGGTTGAGAACCACCGAGCTAGATTGAGGATAAAGAAAAGAGGGGGGATATTTGAAGGAAAACCTAGTTTAGGGAGATAGAGATAGAGATAAAGAGGAAGAGGGGGAGGGGGGCACTCCTGGGGGTTATCTAACAAGGATAAAAGCTTATTCTACTGTTATTTTCAATCTGTGATGGTAAATAAGACTGCATGCCTTGTGTAGAACTGAGTTGAACTTTGCCAGTAGGACTGATGTAGCACAGAACTGAGCTATGTTTGCAGGTAAGAAAACTGTTGAAGTGATTTTACTCCTGAGCAGACATGCATAGACTTGAATTGTGCTTTACATTTTGGTGAAATTGTCTTCAGATTGGTAAGAATTATATCTGGCTCTACTATTTTGCTTTCTTTTTGCCTATTTTCTCCTTGGCCCCAACCTGTGACCCTAGCTTTTTCTGGAATGCAAGCCCTTATCCAAATAGATATGTTGCCATTAGGATAATTGTCCCTGCCTGTCCTACCACAGATTGAAGAAGCAGCCTTTTACAGACATCCTGGAACTTAATACAGAGTTGTATCTGTGCCTCAAGCTGCATATACACCAAGATGTACTAAGATTAGTGATACAACTTGGAAATTGGTAGTCCCAGCCATACAGCTTAGGATGACTGTGTGGATATTTTTTTATTAGGTGAATTTTCTCGACAACTTGAAGAAAAAGAATCTTTGATTTCTCAGTTGATCAGAGGCAAACAAGCATTCACTCAGCAGACAGAGGAGCTCAAGAGGCAATTGGAGGAAGAAAACAAGGTGATGTTCTCTTAATTTAGAATATTCATATATGTCCTTATGAAGCAGAATAGCTTAAAAACATTAGAAGCAATGAAAAACTCATCTCTGCTTTTCATCTGATATGGGCTGATGGTGGGCCTAAATATCCTAAAGACACCAGATCCTGTCTGATCTTGGAAGCTAAGCAGGGTCAGGTTTGGTGGGAATCTGGAGGGGAAATTGCTTTTGCAAATTCTCTCATTGTAATAGAAAAAACTTCAATAATGCAGAATTATATCAATATAGTTTCATACCATATGATTACTCTTAAAAAGTTGCTGTGGTAAGGGTATGATTGAGGATAAATGAAGCAGTATAAGAAAAATAATTATCAAAAAGCAATGCCAAAAATGTTCAGTTAGAACATTTGAAGAATGAACATAACAGAACTTGTTTAAAGTCAGTGTACAAATTATAACCTGAAGCAAAAATCATCTTTATGTGGTATCATTGACAGAGTGGATATAAAGTATCCAGTGAAAAAAATTACCAGTGTAGTTACCTTTGTATTTATGAACCCTCAGGCAAAGAATGCTCTAGCCCATGCCTTGCAATCCGCCCGCCATGACTGTGACTTGCTCCGGGAGCAGTTTGAAGAGGAGCAAGAAGCCAAGGGTGAGCTCCAACGTGCCATGTCCAAGGCAAACAGTGAAGTAGCCCAGTGGAGAACCAAGTATGAAACAGATGCCATTCAACGGACCGAGGAATTAGAAGAAGCCAAGTATGTACTGGGGAAGAATGTTGGAAATGCCCTGCCACTTTATTAGGGATGACCATTGGTGTTTTTAAATTGTTGATACAAAATAATTTCTGTTATTTTACAATGACAGCAAAATTGTTCACAGATCCCCTTGCACAGAGTAACTTGCCCTCAGACACTCTCTCTTGTCTTTGCTGACTGTTAGTTCTTTCTCACTGTTCATTAGGCTTCTGCAATTTGGCTGGAGGGCAATCTGCTTTTGGCATCCACATTTTGTTGGGCACCCAGATCCATTTTTGGGAGCTTACCGAAAATCGGCTAATGAAAATATCTATTTTTGGCTGGGTAGCCAAAGGATCCAGGAAGATGTGGCCAACTGGCGGCAATGGGGAATTTACGAGGCTCCCCTTTCCATTCCTAGATCCTTTCCTTTCTGCCTTTCAAGGGAGTCTGGGTTTCAGCAATGGGGTTAAGGAAGCACCATTCCTGGGCCCCTTTCCTTTCTTGCCTTCAAGGGAGTCTAGGTTTGAGGAACATGGGGTTAAGGAAGCACCCGTCCTGGGAACCTTTTCTTTCTTCCTTTCAAGGACGTCTGGGTTTGAGCAGTGGGGTTGAGGAAGCAGTACGTAAGACACATTGTGGCGTTCTTCTATTCAGATTGGCCCAACAGGCAGGGCTCATAGGGAAAGCCTGTGCGAGCAGCATGCTGCAACCTCTTTGCGCGGCGCATGATGCTAAATAGGGGAGGAGGAGCCATGATTGGCTGCCATGTGATCCCATAATGCAAAAACGTGACAGCTGGGCCCTAACTGTTAAGGCCATCCAGCCAAGCCGAACAAGCCAGTTTGGTTGGAGGAAACCGACTACTCCGAATCCGTGCATAAGCCTACTGTTCATTGTTCCTTCAGCAATTGTGATTTTGCTTGTAGATATGGAGCCATTAATTTCACAATCAGGTCTGCCTGTAAGGTCATACCTTTGTTTTTGTATCATAAAATCTTAGAACTGAAGAAATCAAAAAAGTCAGTCCAACACCCTATTAAACAGGTTTACACAGTCAAAGTCTCCTGTCTTCTGGCATCATCCCAGGACCTGCCATATAGCAGAACTTTATAACCATTCTTTCTAAAAAGTGTGCCTTAAATTGTTTGAAAAATGCCTTTAGTTTGCCTTGGGTTCTTTGTCTTTCAGGAAGAAACTAGCTCAGCGTCTTCAAGAATCTGAAGAACAGACTGAAGCAGTCAACTCTAAATGTGCTTCTCTAGAGAAGACCAAGCAAAGACTACAAGGAGAAGTTGATGACCTCATGATTGATGTGGAGAGGTCTAATGCTGCCTGTGCAGCCCTGGACAAAAGGCAGAGGAACTTTGATAAGGTAACATTTTCTTTTTGCATGAGGTGAATTGAGACAAACATTCTTTGACAGCACTCAATTCTTCCCCAGTTTACACATTTTACTTGGCTAAAGGTGCTCTGTTTCTGTGCTATATACACATATGCATTCTTTAGGTACTCGCAGAATGGAAGCAGAAGTATCAGGAGTGTCAGGCTGAACTGGAGTCCTCCCAGAAGGAGTCACGATCCCTGAGTACTGAAATCTTCAAAATGAAGAATGCGTATGAGGAGGTGCTCGACCAGCTTGAGACGGTCAGGCGAGAGAATAAAAACTTGCAACGTAAGCGTCTTCTTTCTGTAGTCTTTGTTCCATTCTGAATGGACAGATTCACACAAATACTTTTGCACATTCAGGGCTAAGAACCATTCAGTCAAAATAAACACTCCACATTCGACATATAATTGGAGGAGACAGACCACAACTTTTATTGGTTACAGATGTAAATGTGGATTGGCCCTCATGGGTCTGGATCCAAGCATCAAGTTACAGTTGATCTATAAACTCGACCTGTTGGAAATCGTGGGATGACAGGATCCAGATGAGCAGATGACCCCCCTACCAGGAGGTTCAGAAAAGGTGTTAGCTCCTGAGCTGCATCAACCCAATTCTGCACAACACTTCCCGTGACTCCATAACTAATGCTGAAGAGATACTGGTAATAGATGTTTTGGATCCAGGACCCCTGCCACTGATCCAAACGTTGTGACAAATACCCACATAACATACAGCATACCCATAAACACATCAAGTATGCAGAGCACAAACTGACTACCAGGTTGATGTGTGGGACACCACTCCAGGAAGGATTGCTGAATGCCTTGTGAGGGTGGGATTTACCCACCCGCCCCCCCACTGCCACTTGACCAGAATTAAATCCCTATCTGAGCCCTTGGGAAGAAGAAGCCAGTGATCCGCCAGGGCTCCACAAACAACCCCGCCTTCAAATTCAGCCATGCAATGAGCCACACAGCTTGCTCTTGCGGTTTGCTGATTCCTGACCTAAAATAGGACTTGTTGCTTTTGAAGTTTTTAGATGTGAAACCATCTCCACCTCTGGAGGCTGTGGGGATGCAGTGTGTGTGAGGGAACAACATTCTTCCTAACCCTCATTTCCTTCCCAAGCCCAGTCTTTGACATCTTCAGAATAGTGAGGCATTATGCAGGAATCTGGAACCTCTCAGTCCAGTGGTGTGGAGCCCCCTCCCTCTTACTGAACCCAGCAATCTAAAGTATTTATTTATACCTGTTGCTTGATGAGTCTGGCACTAAGTGATTGCTTACTTATGTAGAGTAGCTATCAAGGACCAAATATCAGATATTAAAAGTCAGTATTTTTAGAGCAATGCAGTACAATGTTGCTGAAAGATCATGTGTCTGTAGTCTCTCTTAGTTAGGCTTTTTCAATTTTAGATTGTCCATAAGAAAAAGCCACATTTCCTCTATGCCCGTATATACACATTTTAATGTCAGATGAGTATCCAATCTTAATGCTGTCAGTATGTAATTGTACTTTTATGACATTACAGTACCGGGCATATTAACAATAGTAATAATGATGATGAAATATCTGATTTCTTTCCTCAGAGGAAATTTCTGACCTGACTGAGCAGATAGCTGAAGCTGGCAAAAGCAGCCATGAATTAGAGAAAGCCAAGAAGCATGTTGAACAGGAGAGGTCAGACCTCCAGGCTGCTTTGGAGGAAGCAGAGGTGAATATGGGCTATTTGAATGCTATTACCGGTAATTGAATCTCTCTATAAATAGAGTTTGTCTGCCCTCCAGAGGTAGGTCAGTGCTGTGTACAGAGCAAAGCAGCCCCGCTTCAATGAATGTTTTCTACATCCTCTTGCTTGAAATGGCAGAGCTTATGAATGAACTTTCATAGTAAAGCAACCCCTATTACAATACTCAACTAAAGCATTCAAAGGGATTTTAGTGCCACCTCCTGGCTAAAAATGGGAAAATATAATGCACAGTTGAGCTGAAAAGACCCAGCCAAATTAGAAAAATGAATCACGTTTTCTAGGAGACTCTGGAAGATTGGGACTGAGTTAAGATCTAACAGGACTGTTTTCCGTTATTTGTACTGCAGCATTATCTATTGTATAAGGCTGAAGATTGTTGCTTCACCTTCCAAACACTTCTACATTTTTCATTGGCTTTCTTTCAAACTTGAAGTAGTGTGGTTAGTTCATAAGAGTGGCACATTTTAGTGCATGCTTGCTTCTGATATGGGTTATCACCCAAAAATTTCCACTACTCACTAAAATTCCTAATATTTCCTAATTTAAAGAAAATCAGTGTTGAGATTTTAGTGAAAAATTGCTACCAAAATTGAATTAATTTATCTTCGGGTTAGTGTAACCAACCACTGAACCTTAACTCTTACCAAAAAAAGTAACCATCCTCTTCTTTGATTAGAGTAGCAAAAGGCAAGAGTTTAGTCCATCCTGGGAAAACCTGAAACAAGCACCAATCACTTCTGCTGTCCTTACTACCTTTGGAACATTATTGGAAGATAGTGGGGTGGGAGAGGAGATCCATCACTCTTCTGTCACTGATCTCCAGGAGGCATGGCTGATTTGTGAATAGTCAAAACTGTGCATGTAAAACCCATGCATATGGAGGACTGACTGTACATATTTTCTAATGAAAAAGTAGAGTTGAAATAAATAATCTTTTTTGATTGACTCAGGGCTCCTTGGAACATGAAGAGGGGAAAATCCTGCGTGTCCAGTTGGAACTGAACCAACTAAAGTCTGAAATTGATAGGAAGGTTGCAGAGAAGGATGAGGAAATTGAACAACTGAAGAGAAATCACCAGAGAATGATGGATACTATGCAGAGTACGCTGGATTCTGAAGTCAGAAGCAGGAATGATGCCCTGCGAATTAAGAAAAAAATGGAAGGCGATCTGAATGAAATGGAAATCCAGCTGAGCCATGCCAACCGCCAAGCAGCAGAGACACAAAAACACTTAAGGAATGTCCAAGGACAACTGAAGGTCAACTTAATCATATATCATCTTTAGGATTTGTAACAGTTAGCTTGGGGCATATATGCACTGACATTTTATGCAGTTTGAAGGCAGCTTGACAGCATGGTGTTTACGTGATACCCTCTGTGAACACATGCTACAGTGTGCTTTAAAGGTTATAAATTGAAATAATTAAAGTCAGGGAATACTCTAAAATAGAGCCTTTAATGTGCATCAGTGTAAACTGTATTACATGGCAAAAATGATTAAGTGACAGGGTACCCCAGCGATCTGCACATGCACATTATGTAGAGAGGACTTGGAAAAAAATCCTGTATTTTTGCTGCTGTTAAGCCGCTGATCCTGCAGATTCTGGAACTGCTTTGAGGCCAGACTCTGTAGTGCATATAGGCACCATCCAGCCCTTGAACTAGATCCAGCACTTCCCATCTAATTATCTGTCTTCTGGTTTCACACCGACTTAAGTAGTCAATGTAGATGTGCACCTTGGTTCATTCTGTGACTGAAGAGAGGAGAGAGTTGATCCTATTACGCTTTCTAACAGGAATGGGGAACCTGAGGCTCTCTCAAGTGTTATTAGATATATTATCTCCCAGCTGCCCCAGGCAAGACAGTTAAATAAGTAGGGAGGAGAATTATTCCAGCCCAATATCTGGACAACCACATTTCCTTAAAACTGCGATCAAAAGTTATGGATTGTGTGCTAAAATGATCTTAATTTTAATTCAACCAAAAGCCCTCAGCCATGATGGTAAAAGTTAAACACCAGTCTTTAAATTCTGTTTTTTTGGAACAAAACAGAAAATGAATACCATGTTTTCCATCTGTTTTATTTTGTGTAAACCTGTTTCTGCTTTTAAACGATATTTTGATCTTTCTCACAATTTCATATACAGTGTTCCCTCACTACTTCGTGTTTCACTTTTCGCGGATTCACTGTTTCGCGGTTTTTCAATAAACTCTAAAAGACTATTATAAATCATAAAAAATTACAATTTACAGCCTAAGGAAGGGAGGAAGGAGAAGCCAAAGCGATTTATTAACACATGATTGGTTGATAAAGACTTAAAATAGTGTATAACTACTAAAATAATGTATAAATATTAAAATAAATATAGTGTCCCTACTTCACGGATTTTCACTTATGGCGGGTGGTCCTGGAACCTAACCCCCGTGATAAGTGAGGGAACACTGTAGCTGTAAGTAGTCCAATAAAAACATAATGCTTAAGTCTGAAAAAGTTTTTTTCAAACTTCTATTTGGTAGTGGAGTAGAAGTTACATAACATTGGGAATGAGGTCTCTTGCTTCTGTTTTATTTCTTTCTGCGATAATTCCAGGGTTTCTGCCAGAAAAGGGGGGTGGAGTGGAATCTGTAACCCTGACAAATGTATAGTACTATTTTGTTCCTTTTTCCTGGTGCAAAATATTTCTTTCACATGTATCAGGAGTCAGGGACTTCCAGGATAATGTGTTCTGGGTACATGATGACCGGTTCTCAAGGGAGTGCCCTATGTCAGATGCTTTTTTCACTTTATTTTTGCAGAAGGCAAGGTGGAAGAAAATCCATATAACACTAGAAGTTGTTGTCAGCTTTACCCTACTATATTTCATGAACTGTATTTAATGCCATTTTTGTAATTGAGACATTGCACTCCTCCGAAAAAAATGTTTTTTTAAAAAACCAGTCAGAGTGCCATTACATTTCCTCAGGTGCTGGACTAATTCCAGCCTCTGATTCCTCTATTCTCCCTACTTCCCTGACTGGTCTGACGATTTCCCATGTTTCCCTTCCTATCTGCCAAACTGCTTCCCTCCTTCTCCTCCATTTCTCTCACCTACACTGATGGGGGAGTGTGATTGCTTTATTTATGCTTTATTTTAAATGATGATATTTGCACTAATGGTGTAAGAAACAATGTGAAAAATGTGTAGTGAAACTTTATGACAGCTTCCAGGGTTATAGTCAAGTATTCATAGGGCGGAGAAATGCAGAGGAGTGTTAAAGATTCATTTAACATACATTTTTATACATTATAGTTGTATTCTCAATTCGCTTCTAACACAATAAATAAATAAATTTAGCATACACCACAGAGAGCTCCCAGTGTTGGAAAGGTAAAGTGCAAATGGTCTATATGGCACTGATGTGTGAAATGTGGCATTAGAATCTTGACCGAATAATGCCAGTATGCAGCTTGCTTCTGTAGTGGAGCAAGGGGATAACTACGACAAGCAATCAAACTGGTGGCTGGATAATAGAGGTAGCCTTTTTTACAGCCATGACACAGAATTCTGAAATTAAATCAGTGTCTGGTTCTCTCACTGCTGTTGATAAAAACAATGAAATATTTTAGTAATTGCTGATTGGGGGGAAATGAAACAGTTATGAAAGTAGCTTAGGCAAGCCTCCCCTCTACCCACCCACTGGGCTGATCCCCTTTGCAAAGAGATATTACCTTTAGCCTAAAACCAGTAAGGCAACCCCTGCTTTGCTGGACCATCCTGTGCTGGGGGAAAAAGTTTTGAAATTTATATAATGGTCCCTCAAGTGCTATTGTTCAAAGTGCATATTAAATAACTCAGTTTATGCATTAGACCCACTCCACATCCTTCATCCAGGGAGCTTAAGTAGTCTAACAATGTGCTAATATCATAATATTATCTTTATGGTATGTTGGGTGGTATTTTAAAAAATCTTTTAAATGAAACAAGTCATTACAAATAGTTCCCTTGACAGTTGACTAGGCTGAGAAAGATTGGCTTATACAAGGCTACTAGGCTGAGACAGACTGCCTTGTGTGGTAAGCTTTGATTGTCTGGGAATTTGGATGTTTTTTAAAATTAGTGTTTAGATAAAATATTTAAAAGTGTATTAAATAGCCAGTAAGATTAGCACTGCAATGTTCAATATGTTTTAAAACAATGTAAAGCTGTAGGAATTTTAAAGCAAGAGTCATGGTCAATGGATTATAAACTGTCTGACTTTGCTAGACATATTTACTTGTAAAACCATATATGTGTGCATGTACACTAAAAGTCAGCCATTTTAGTTTTTGTTTTCATGAAAGAAGATTTCATCTTTGAGATGCAAAGTATTTATGCTTGCTACAGGATTCCCAGCTTCATCTGGATGATGCGCTGCGAGGCAATGAAGACTTAAAGGAGCAGCTAGCGCTTGTAGAGCGCAGGAACACCCTAATGACGACTGAGCTGGAGGAGATGAGAATGGCTCTGGAACAGACTGAACGGGCTCGCAAAGTATGTGAGCAAGAGCTGACAGATGCCAGTGAGCGTGTGCAACTCCTGCACTCCCAGGTACAGAATCACAGAGCGGAATGGCCACAGACTCTGGTGACAAAACCCTGCTGGGAAATCATTCCCTTTAAATCAGTTGCACTATCTCAGCATGAAGTGTCACACAGAAAAGATGTACTGCAGAAAGATGCTTTAGTGATAATTCATAATAAAAGAGGAAGGCCAAAAACTACTTTCATTGTCCAGTATTTCCTGGGATTTAGAGTCATTCTCCAGCCTTCCCAGTGGGATGAGTCAAACAGGTCCTGGTCATTGAGCTGTGATGGAAATAGAATAGGACGTATCTCCTCATTTGATTGTGTAGTAACTAGTGTGGACTGATGCTGACACATGGTTAGCCTGTAGGATTAAACTGTAGGTAACTAAATTGTCAAATGTGCCCACAGAACACCAGCCTTCTCAATACAAAAAAGAAGTTGGAGACAGACCTAGCTCAATTCCAGGGGGAGATTGATGATGCCATCCAGGAGGCACGAAATGCTGAAGAGAAAGCCAAAAAGGCGATTACAGATGTAAGTGTCCTTGCTTAGACCCAGCCACTTTTATTTATTTTGTGTCAAAAGCATTGCATAAATAAGTTTAAAACTGATAAAAAGGAATCACAAGCAGCTAAATGGTTTTAGACCAAAAACGGGCAACAGCAACAGATTGTCTATAGCTTTAAACAGTTCTTCCTCTGTGCATGAGGCAGGGCATTGTGGGCAAGCATACAGATGCTGAGTTGTTTGTTCTGCTCAGCAGTCACACAAGGTAGAGAATTCTTCTAGGTACTGCCATTTAGCCAGGCTGTCTTTTGATCTGCCAACTCCACTTCTGAGTCTGTTTAGGAACTTCCAAGTTGCCCATTCTTGGTTTGCCCCTGGAAGGAGACCTTCATGGGGGGTCATCCAGTTAGAATTGCCTGATTTTGCTGCCCACGGGGATATTCTTGCTGCTGTTGGAAGAACATTTAGAGGAGTGGTGGTTCTTATGGAACTTTTCCTTGATTTAAGTCTACTGGGAGGAGGCTGATAGCTAGAGAGTGGATGGCTTTCACAGTGTTCAGCCTTATTTCTCTCACAATTGGCAGCAACTTCCCATTGCACACCGGGGGGGGGGGGGGATGCCAACTAGCTTATAGAGTCTATCAACAGGTGTAGGTTTAAGACATCCAGTGGCACCCAGGCACTTGAAAGTGCTGCTCAGCATTGGTGGATCTATCTGAACAGAGTTTACCTTGCACTTAACCAGTTTATGTTCATATGAGGTAAATTACCAAAGCTATAGATGGAATGGGTTATATATTTTTCATACAATGGTTTTCATGCAAACATCATGCATGTAGTTTCTTGTATGTGTGGATTGAGATTCATAGGGAAGATAACTTAACACCTTGCTACTAGAAGAGATACTATACTACAGGTTTGATAGAAGAGAAACTAAACTTGAGATGCAAAAGTATAAATCGTTAGATAAAATTGCCAATTATTGACATATAATTTTGCATTATACACATTTTTATCTCATACATACTTGTTTGTGTAAAAAATTGCCTTCTTAACTTTCCTCTAAAATTGCAGAGTTCTCTATAACTTAGGGATGAATGAAGCAGCAACCTTTTTAGAGGACTGCTCTTTGCATTTTTTGTATTCTCTCTTCCCTCAGTTCAGTAAGCACAGGAGCAGAGAAATGATGTTTCCAGAAAGTTCTGCCTTCAACTCCCATCAATTACACTCATGTGGCCATTGATAAAGGATTGTGAGGACTGTTGTGTCCTCAAACATCTGAAGAACCAAAGATTCCCCACTCTTTAATTAGATGAAAAAGCATGCAAGCACATTCCACACATAAAAACAAAGCTCATTTCATTTTACCACAGATGCATATTAAAAGTGTGGCTTGGACCCTTGCCCAGATGACAAACCACAGGGAGACAAACCTAAGTTAGCTGTTGTTAACACACCTTGAATGTAACACTGAGAGCAAGACTGACAGGTGAGCATTTACACATACAATTTGGGATGTATTTAACTAGGCAGCCATGATGGCAGAGGAATTGAAGAAGGAGCAAGACACCAGTGCCCACCTGGAGAGGATGAAGAAGAACCTGGAGCAGACTGTGAAGGATTTGCAGCACCGTCTGGATGAAGCAGAACAGCTGGCACTGCGAGGTGGCAAGAAGCAACTGCAGAAGCTGGAGGCCAGGGTATGCATGAGGAGGGGGTGCCAGGCCCTATGCCTAGGATTGTTTCCATTTGTTATGTTGGTTAAAGGTGTAAGGGCAGGAAATGATTTTGTTACCATATTGACACTTTCCTGCACCTCCAAAATATGTCATTAGTCATTGTAATAATTTTCTAAAGATATGTTGTTGTAGATATGTCTTTTCATTAGAATATTCTATTTAGGTGCGTGAGTTAGAAAATGAGCTTGATGCTGAACAAAAGCGAGGAGCTGAGGCCATCAAAGGAGTGAGAAAATATGAGCGGAGAGTGAAAGAAATAACTTACCAGGTAATGCCATTTCCAATTATATTATTTATGGGATTTATTTCTCCTCATTACTTTCAGATTTACTGTTACACTGTGAGAGAAGCAAAACATAGTGTTTACTGCTTCTCCCTGTTTTCCTCTGGTGTATAACCATACCCTTCATATCCTGAAAAACCAGTCTGTAAGATCCCTTTAGTGTTGGTATTCCATTTGCATTCTCTGCAGGCTGAAGAGGATAAGAAGAATGTTTTCAGACTCCAAGACCTGGTAGACAAGCTCCAGCTGAAGGTGAAAGCGTATAAGAGACAGGCTGAGGAGGCTGTAAGTACATAAGTGTCAAACGGTTCTTCCCCCCAGACATAAGCAGAGATTGTCCAAATGAAAAGGCACTTTCAAAAATACTGTAAACTTTGGCGGAAGTTATATTTAAAATCCCTGTTATTGTTTATGACTTGACTGCTATATAATGCATATCAGATGCTCATGCCTAACTGCACCAAGTTGGTGTGTGACCCTGAATACTAGTTCATCTACACTTCTAACTATGTGAAGTTGCAAAGACTACAAGGCACTCCCTGGCTATATTCTTCTGAAGCAGTCCACCATGATTTGTGATTAAATAATACTCACACCTTGAATATGCAACAATCCATACCCTTGTGAGAAGGTAGCTTTTTCATAAAACCTCAGTTAACTAATTAAAAACAAGGTTAGCAGTTTGCCAAGCAATTTGGCATATGGGGAAATCAATTCTTATTCTAGACAAGAAAACACAATCAGATTTCCGGTCTAGGGTATTTCTTCAAAGAACCAAAGCAGAAAAAATGTCAAGCAGATCTAGTCAGTTGCTAACATTGAACAAAATCCTCAGTGTCTATTGTCTTGATAAATCATGCTAGGAAAAACACCCTAAGTCATGCAGAAAGGGCTCCATAGTTGATGGTTCCATTACTTATTCACCAGATTGACTAAGGTTATTTACATCCCAGAACCTATCAAGTTTTCTGACTGTTGCAGCAGGGCTCAAAGACTGCTTATACTGCATTGCCATATAAGAAGAAAGAATGTGTTTTTTTCCAGGAAATGACTCCCTTTATCCACAACAGACATCTTTCCATAGTGCAGCTGTCCCTTCTAATATAGAGGAAGGTACATTTCCATCCTTCGCTTATTGCTATTTCCAATGTCCTGATGTATTATAGAAAGCCTGAAGTGTTGTCTATACGTAAGTGACTATGAGATTGCTCTGTCTAGAGTGCTTTTTTCACATTATGATTGTGTTGTGCCAGGAGGAACTGGCCAATTCCAACTTGTCCAGGTGCAGGAAAGCTCAGCATGAGCTAGAAGAGGCTGAAGAGCGAGCAGATATTGCTGAATCACAGGTCAACAAGCTGAGGGCCAAAAGCCGTGACATTGGTGGGAAGGTGAGTGCCTTGGAGAAACCTTTTCGCTCTGTTTTTTCAAAGCAGAACACTGCATATACTGAATAAATGAAACTCACCTAAGTCAAGCTTTACTGGGGCCAAAATTATGGATTTTGATACAGCCTGTGAATAAGTTGAGGGTCATTCAACAGAGTGAGGAAGGTGCCAGTAACACTTTAAAGGCCAGCCACCCCAGCTGCCACAATCCCTCTCCTCCATTCAAAAAGACTACAAATTGTGTTAAAGTAGAGAGAGTAGAGAGGATTAGTGCTATCTTTAAGTCAATGGTTCTCAACCTGTGGGTCCCCAGTTGTTTTGGCCTACAACTTCCAGAAATTCCAGCCAGTCTACCAGCTGTTAGGATTTGGAGTTGAAGGTCAAAACATCTGGGAACTCACAGGTTGAGAACCACTGCTTTAAATTTTCCCAAAATTGACTACACTCTTGGACTAAATGAGGGCTGGGAGTGGGATTCTCCTCACTTCCTTCTCTTTCCCCATCTGCCTCTTGCTATTCCAGAGGCAGTATTTTTTTTATCTTTAAGGTTTTTTTTTAAGTACCATACCTGCAATTGTGAAATTGCTTTAAAATCATTTTTAAATATTTTGGAGCAGAAGAAGTGCAGGAAGAGGGGCTGTGAGGTTATGCAGGAAGGAGTGTGGGACCATGTGTCAGTGAACTGGTGCAGTCAATCCAGAGATTTGCAATAGCAAGGGTGTTCATGTCAGCATGCAACTGCTATCAGTATGCAATTGCCATGAAATAAAATCCTAAATCTGTGGAAGCCTAGTCTACCCAGCTCGGGAGATCTGATGTACAGGCCTGATGACTATCAGTCACTAGTTCTCCAACAAATAATAAATACATAAAGATATGCATACTTGTATATGTATATCCTTTGGCTAGGGGTCTCTCTCTAAATTCCAATGACAATAATTGAAGTATTAATTCTGGCTTCTATATCAATATATGCTGTGCAATTTTACTTGATCATAATACTTCAGGGACTGCTCCTTTTCATGGCCTTTAAAAGAACAGGAATTGTGCCCAGACAGAATCTGGCAGGCTGGCTATACCTAGTGCATGAAAAGGAAGTTTTGAATCTTTATATCTGTTGTGTTCCCTCTTTTTGCTATACCATTGTGCCAAGAAATTAAAGACAGGCAATTCCTGTGACTGTAAGTGCAGGGCAGTAATCCAAGGTGTGTAATATGTGTGTGTATATAGCTGTATTGACATGATTCTCCCTTGCCGGAAAAAAATGCAGTTGGAAAAAAGCTCTGGCTGTTTGCCTTTGCCATTGTTATGCACCTACTTGCATGCTGTTCTCAATTTAATGATTCACTTACCCTGTTATCTGACAACATTTGGCTTTCTTTTTGTGCAGAAATCTGAAGAATGAGCTCTGCCTTGCTCCAGCTACAGTGATTTCACACAATGTGGAGTTCTTCACTGGCAATGTACATGTACATGATCTGATCAGAATAAAATACATTTGTGCAACTCATTTAATTCATGCTTAATGTTATACCAGATAAATGGACTAAGGAAAATAAAGGAGGAAAATAGTGGAAAATCCCATGAGAATAGTCATCTCAAACACGTAGTTATAGTTATAACTCACAAAGAGCTCCTTGTGTTTGTTGAATGCTGATGCTCTATTGTTGTGGAATTTCATTTGGACGCGGGTGAAGAAAGCAGACTGACAGCAGAAGTTGTCTTCAAGATAGTTTACTTTTGGCCAAGAGCAGGTGACAATGTTAGCTAATGCCCAGAAAACGCAATGCCACACCTTGCCTGTAGTGGCTTTCCAATTTATACAATTTTACAGAGCATGCGCAGAAGCTAACTGACAATGGAATTTGCTGACTATTACAATCCTTTTGGACATGCGTAGTTGCCTTGTAACTTATATAACTCATTACTCATCACATCAGGTGAAGTGTCCATAGTTTGCTCCACGTATGCACTATCCTCAGGTGACATGTTCATAGTTCATCCCACGTAACTCATCCGGGCAGCCAAATCATTACTGCAGTTTGCATGACCTTATATTGTGAGCAAAGAGCAAATGTCAGGCAGAACATGTCCTGTCAACACTTTCATGGAAAAACAAGATTTTTGAGTAAGGGTCATCTAGGTAAGGGATTATTAGGGTCTTTAAATAAAATATTCAAGAGCTGCTACATTACTATGATAATTACAACACCTTGGTAAGTTGGGCCTTTTAAAAATCATGTGAAGACCTACCCGAGGCCTTCCTACATTCCAGTCCTAATCAACTAAGCTTTGAGAACTTAACTGACAAGCTGGGCAGCCCTTGCTAGTTGGGGATTAATTACTAGGTAAACAGTAGAACACATGTTTGAATAGCCACTTTGTGGTGTGTTTCTTTTTCTTGTTTTGAAGTATCTTAAAAAACTATGGTAATAGGAAAACAGCAATTTTGGAATAAGAACATCACAAGGGAACTAGCTAAAATGAACCAACTAGTGTTTTAAAAGGCCTGGGAAAATCATACCCTTCAACATTTCACAGGAAAAAAAATCAGAACATGTATGGCTAAATATGCCAAAATGTAGCCAATATAGTATTTTGTGTGTGTGTCAGGAGCGACTTGAGAAACTGCAAGTTGCTTCAGTGTGAGAAAATTGGCCGTCTGCAAGGACATTGCCCAGAGGTCACCCGGATGTTTGATGTTTTACCATCCTGTGGGAGGCTTCTCTCGTGTCCCTGGATGAGGAGCTATAGCTGACAGACGGGAGATCACCCCGTTCCCTAAATTTGAATCACCGACATTTCAGTGAGCAATTCTGCCAGCACAAGAGTTTAACCCATTGTGCCACCGGGGGCTCCAAATTGGAATCAATGAGGAAGAAAACACAAGTGAGGACAGGCTGCAGCAATTTGCATTTGTCTAAGCCAGGGGTTCTCAAACTTTTTCAGTTGCAGAGCTCTTTTTAAAGCAAAATTTCTTATGGAGCTCCAAGGAACGTTTATATATTATACATTATATTATATATAATGTATACATGTCAGGCATGGGCAAACTTTTTAACCAACATAAACTTAACAGTATTTCAGTGGAAAATTCATGGGGGCATCCAGTCCAACCCCCTTCTGCCATGCACAATTCTCTAAATGCACAAGATCCCAGCTGGTCTTGGAAGCTAATCAGGGTCAGCTCCAGTTGATACCTGGATGGAATTCCATCAATGAATACTAGGGTTATGGACTATATTACAATGGGAGGAACTGGCAAAATCAGCTCTGAGCTTTCCTTGCATAAGAAAACTCTCTGAAAATGAAGCAAGCACAAAAGCGGCTGGAACACAGGTGGCGATGGAAACCGGATGAGGTGTCAGTGTCCACTTTCAAGGCTTTTCGCAGGTCCTACGAATCAGCTGTCAAGGACGATAAAAAATCTTACAATTCCTCCTTAATAGCCTCTGCTAGATTGCGCCCAGCACAATTATTCAAAATCGTTCATGCTTTGACCAGTCCAGCTCCCTTAGTCCAATACCCAGCAACCACGGCTCTTACAGCAGAGGCATTCCAGAAGTTTTTTACTGATAAAATCACCGTGCTTCGGCAGGAACTGCCCCCTACAGTGGATACCTTGAGTGAGCTCGAGACTTTGTGGCCGCTTAGTGGGCCTAACTTTGACCAATTTACTCCACTTGACAGGGATGATGTCGCTAGAATCCTGGCTGTTGCAAAACCAACCACCTGTTCCCTTGATCCGTGTCCCTCTTGGCTGGTGAAGAGCTGCCTGGAAGGTCTACTCGATCCGTTGAGTAATATAATCAATGGCTCTCTTGAACAGGGGGGTCTTCCTGGACAACCTAAAAGAGGCAAGGGTGCGTCCCTTGCTAAAGAAGCCTAGCTTGGATCCCATGACCCTTGCCAATTATCGTCCTGTTTCTAACCTTCCATTCTTAGGTAAGATGATAGAGCAGGCTGTACTGGGACAACTGCAACAATTTTTGGATGATACAGCCAGCCTGGACCCTTTCCAGTCAGGTTTCCGCCCTGGCCATGGGACGGAGACAGTCCTGGTTGCCATTACAGATGAACTTCGTCGCCAGTCTGATAGCGGCAGATCAGTGTTACTGGTACTTCTCAACCTTACCGCAGCATTTGACACCGTTGACTACGATCTAATGATTCACCATCTTGCCATGTCCGGTGTTCGCGGTCAGGCCCTCCATTGGTTCAACTCATTTCTCTGAAACCGGAGCCAATGTGTGGAGTATATGGATCAAGTCTCTGAAAGATCTCCGCTCCGATGTGGGTTCCCCAAGGTGCAATTCTCTCCCCTCTTCTCTTCAACATCTACGTTAGACCCCTTGCTAGTTTGGCTCGGAGTTTCAGCCTAGACTGCTATCAATATGCGGATGACACCCAACTCCTTCTGCGCTTGGAGCCTGGAGCAACGTCAATACCAGACAATTTCACCTTATGTCTGCAGACTCTAGCTACATGCTAGTAGACTGAAGGTGAACCCGGCGAAGACTGAGATTCTCTGGCATGGCCGCTCAGTTGGTCTGACCCATTTGCTACCCACCTTCGATGGTGCTGCCCTATCTCGTTCGCCTACCGTTAAGAGCTTGGGTGTCGTTTTGGATTCGCAGCTGACAATGGAAGCTCAGGTCACTGCTGCCAGCAAACAGGCCTTTTTTCACCTACGACAAACAAAGCAATTGGCACCCTATCTATCTGATGAGGCTCTGGCAACAGTCATCCATGCCACGGTCACGTCTAGGCTGGACTATTGCAACGCCCTGTATGTTGGCCTTCCGATGTCCACCCGAAAGCTCCGTATTGTTCAGAATGCGGCAGCCAGGCTACTCACAAGAACACCCATGAAATGCCATATAACACCAGTGGTGCAACATCTGCATTGGCTTCCAACTGATTACCGTGGTCTATATAAGATGCTAGTTCTGACCTTTAAAATTCTTTACGGCCAGGGCCCATCGTACCTTAGGGACCATCTCTCCTTCTCCCATCATCGGAGGTCGCAATGACCATCCCAACGCGACTTACTTTATATACCGGGTCCTAGAGAAGTGCACTTGGAAAGGACCAGATGCAGAGCTTTTTCTATTTCTGCCCCTGCCTTATGGAATGCCTTGCCGCCCTATATGAGAGCCATGCGTGAGTTTGGGCCTTTTACCCTAGCACTTAAGACCTGGCTTTTTACTAGAGCTTTTGATCTATGTTAATTTTATCAATATTTGTATGTATGTATTTTTATCCTTTACAATTTAGCTTGTAAATCGCCTAGAGCATCTTGGATGGAGGGCGATTAATAAGTAATTAGATGATGATGATGATGATGATGATGATGATGATGATGATGATGATGATGATGATGATGATGGGCCACCATAAGTAAATAGCTGATTTGAAGGCACATACACAGGTATTTACAGAGATAGCTGCTCACATGTGTGCTCTACTTGAAGGGACAGTGTGCTATCAGAAGAATAACACATGGATGAACGTACTTTCTTTTATGAGCAGGATGTATTAAATAATTGAGTTAACTTATGGCAAAAAGAGCCACTGCAGTCTATAAGGAAGAGGTCCGGCAATGTTTTTTTTAAAAAAATTAAACAGTTGAGGTCCAGCAATGTTAAGATGTTCATACAATAAGACTATATACATGTGCAGTTGTTTATTCAAGTAAATCCTAACATCTTTTGCACAGGATCCAAGAGCCACATCATATGCATTTTTCTACATAGATAGTGATGGAAATGTACATATTACCCAAAGACATTAAAGATTTCTCTTTCTCACATACATACATCTTATTAGAGGTTGCAGCACTTAATTCACTATCCACCCATTTAACTTGGCTCAAACTGATAAGCATACTGCCATTTTACATTGTAGCATGTGAGTGTCCCCCATCCCCTCACATTTACTAACAGCTGTGTAAGAGAAATATCCTGCAGACATTTAAAGTAATCAAGCCACTAAAATAAAATACAGCTAGGCAGGAATGTCGGAGCTAAAGTCATTCATTATGATTTAGAATGAAGAACGTTCCTTTTCATTAAGATATAATGAAATAAACACTGGCTGCTGATGGGAATGACACAAAGCCACATAATTCCTGAAAATGATTGAGTTGTATTCCCAGCAGACTCACTTATGTCTCCTGTAGTTACAAACCATGAGAATATAGACAGAGCAATTGTCAACTGGAAACCTCTTGAAAGCCCTGCAGCCTGAAAAGTTATTTCCCTATAATTAGGGGAAATGGCTTGATCCTGATTCTGGTGTTAGTTTCAGGGCTTAACTGTGGCTTTCTTTACATCCAGTGGCACTTTCATCAATATCAACTCTGAGTATGCAGAAGCAAGAAGAGCTAAAGCCACCTAAATCCCAAGAAGGAAATGTAATGTGGGCTCACAAATTCTCCTGGACCTATTTGGGTCTAAAGTAGAGCTTTTCTAATAATAATAATAATAATAATAATAATAATAATAATAAACAAACTTTATTTATATACCGCCCTATCTCCCGGATGGGACTCAGGGCGGTTTACAGTCATAAAAGCAAACACAAACATTACATAACAACATAATACACATAATTAATAATAATAAAACTTTATTTATATATATATGCCTTTGCCTTGAACAGTGTTTAGAAATGAACATGTGTTTTCATGGAGTAAAAGCATTTCTTCTACGTAGGGCACAAGCTAATACAACATCATGACACAAATATATGCAGCATCCCACTTAATGCATCATATGTTTGTATTTTGAAAGTAGGAGTCCAACTACACTGTGGAATTAATGCAATTTGGCACCACTTCAACTACCATAGCTTAATTCTATGCAATCCCGGGGGCTCTAGTTTTACAAGGCCTTTAACCTTTTCTGCCTATTTGTGCTGGTCTTCAACAAACTACAACTCCCATGATTCCATAGCACTGAGCCATGGCAGTTAGTGGTATCAAACTGTTAATTGAACAGTGTAGGTGCACCCTAGGAAAAGCACGGTACATATAGGAGCATGATACAGCACCACTAAATTAAAGCAGATACTGCTGGCACAGAAATCAGGGGTCACATACCAAATACTATCTCTGCTTGGAAACTAGGCAGGATCAGCCCTGGTTAGTACTTGGATGGGAGGCTGCCAGCTAATAGCAGGTGCTGTAGGCAGTATTTCAGAGGAAAGAACTGGCCTAGCTTCCACTTAATATTCCTTTTCTTTAAAAAAAAAAAAAAAAACGAAATTTATGGGGTTACCATAGGTCATGGTGTGATGTGAATGCACACACACACTCTCTCTCACACACACTAGTTCCATTTGACCAAAGTTAAGATTCTGTCATGCAAGATTGAACAGGGGCACATTTTCCCTGCTTTCACTTTATCTTCTGCCAACCCACCCACCAAAAACAAAAACAAAAAATCCTCAGCAAACCTTCTTCTGACATTGAGTGTATTGTTCCTCTTCATTGCCTCAAGTTTTAAAAGAGACGTTTGTTAAGACTTGTTGAATCCAGTCTATCTTTTCAGCAATACTAAAAGAGAAGAAACTGACACCAGTAAAAAGCAGGTACATTCCAATTACTATTGTAGCAAACCATTTTTCAAAGATGTGTGGCAAGGTACAAGCGCTGCCGTGATAGCATAAATAATGGAGCAGGGGAAATATATGATTATATATCATTCTTATCTGAGAGGAGGGGAAATGAAACAGGGAGTTGGAATCTAGGAGGAAATGGAGAAAGGAAACCATTGCTCGATATCTCTACAAATAGACCAGTTATTCCAAAGCAACTTGATTCAGAATGTCCGTAGTATGTGTGTATATATAAAAAAATTACACAGTTACTTTGGCTTAAGAAAATCCCATTCTGGGTTCACATAAGGACTAGAAGATGGTTCATCATTCAACAAGTTCTTTGCCCAATGGCTGAATCCATTATATACACTGAAGCTTTAGTGCAGTGGTTCTCAACTTGTGGGTCCCCAGATGTTTTGGCCTCAACTCCCAGAAAACCTAACAGCTGGTAAACTGGCTGGGATTTCTGGGACGTGAAGGCCAAAACGCCTGGAGACCCACAGGTTGAGAACCACTGCTTTAGTGATTCTTGAAAAAAATAAGTTTTAACCATTCATATCTCCAGCTGTGTATCTTCTGTGATATTTTGCCCCTCATACTGTAATCCAGGCATGGACAAACTTCGGTCCTCCAGGTGTTTTGCACTTTATTTTTATTTTCATGTCAGAAGTGACTTGAGAAACTGAAAGTTGCTTCTGGTGTGAGAGTATTGGCCATCTGCAAGGACGTTGCCCAGGGGACACCTGGATGTTTTGGTATTTTTACCATCCTTGTGGGATGTTTCTCTCATGTCCCTGCATGGAGCTGGAGCTGATAGGGGGAGCTCATCCGTACTCTCCCCTGGTTGGATTTGAACCAGCAACCTTCAGGTCAGCAACCCAACCTTCAAGTCATCAGTCCTGCCAGCACAAGGGTTTAATCCACTGTGCCACTGGGGCCTGAGGCCAGGAATTGTGGGAGTTGAAGTCCAAAACACCGGGAGGGCCGAAGTTTGCCCATGCCTGCTGTAATCCTTTTCATTGCAAGGAGCCACAAACAAAAAGAAGGAGTATGGGCTGCATTTGTTTGGATACCTTTTTATCCCAGCCACAAAGATTTCCAGAACTATTTAATGCAATAAGCAAAAGGCAGCCTGTGTTCCCAAGTTTAGACATGACAATAAAGGGAAAAAGGAGGAGAGAAAAGGGGGAACATATTAAATTAAAGTACAACTGAACGAGAAGAAAAGCCTTCTGCAGTAAGCAGCTGCAGGGTGTCAGTTCCTATCAATAAACTGAAAGTGACTTTGGCAGCTCTTGCGGGGGGGTGTGGTGTGTCGGGGACAGTAATGATGACTTCAGGTACTAGATCAGTGTATACACAGATCTCCTGAGCAGATCTTCCAACACCCCTGTCCTTTCTTTTCAAATACATGTACTCCCCTGCACATTTCTAAGGATTAAAGTTGTCATGGGAATGTTAATTCGGAATTCCTGGGGGTTTAAGGGATTAGGGCCTCATCTTTACCACTCCACAAACATGGCATGTTGTATTTAATTGTAAGAGACTCTCACTCATGAGTCATGCTGAGAGAATAGCTGCTTTATACACAGATGGCTATAGAACAGAGACACCATTGAGGGACAAATACTCAGGCAGCTAGGCTGTGTAGGAACAGGCACACATCTATATATTTTTGGCCATAGAAAGCAGCCTATATTAGCCATGCTCAGTTTATAACAGAACAAACCACCCCACAAATAACTTTATCCTGGCTTCTCAGTTTCCTGGTGTTCTTTCCTGGTGTCCCAGCTGTGTGACTTTGTCTTAGCATGTTGTCAATATTGTTTTTAAAAGGACCAGATCCCTTATCGTCCCATCGAAACACACTCAGTATGTTGCCAACACTTCTCAGTGACTATAGCTTAAAATGCAGCAAAGAAATTTGTTATCTCTGGAGAAGTCCTGCTCCAAGTCCCACTACAGTGAAAGATGTCCTTAGTGTGAGGATAGGGCAGGTAGTGTTGCCTATGCTTTATGTGTCCCTTATATGTCTCCTTTAGACTGATGATAACTCATGCATATGGTAGATTCACCCAGAAGGAAGCTAAGGCCCCTTCTACACTGTCATATAATCCAGATAATCAAAGCAGATACATAATCCACATTATCTGCTTTGATCTGGTTTATATGAGTTTGTTGTTGTTTGTTCGTTCAATCGCTTCCGACTCTTCGTGACCTCATGGACCAGCTCACGCCAGTGCTCCCTCTTGGCCATCACCACCCCCTTCTCCTTCAAGGTCAATCCAGTCACTTCAAGTATATCATCCATCCATCTTGCCCTTGGTCAGCCCCTCTTCTTTTTTCTTCCATTTTCCTCAGCATCATTATCATTATATCAGTCTATATTGCCATATAATCCAGATCAAAGCAGATCATCTGGATTTTATATGACATTGTAGAAGGAGTCTAAGACTGGTTGACTGGGATAAGAATTTATGATCAGTCATGGAAACTTCCTGGATGACCTTGGGAAAGTCACTCTCTCTTAGGCTCCTTCTACACTGCCATTATAATGCAGATTGAACTAGATTATACGGCAGTGTAGATTCATATAATCCAGTTCAATCTACATTATATGATTCGACACTGA
Organism: Anolis carolinensis; assembly: GCF_035594765.1. Taxonomy (NCBI): domain Eukaryota; kingdom Metazoa; phylum Chordata; class Lepidosauria; order Squamata; family Anolidae; genus Anolis; species Anolis carolinensis. The sequence goes on along the minus strand of NC_085842.1, from coordinate 139,867,782 downwards.
CCATATAATTCAGTTTAAAATGGCATTCTATGGCAGTGTAGATGGAGCCTCAGGGCCGTTCCACACAGCAATATAATGCAGAACAACAAGGCAGATAATCCACAATATCTGCTTTGAACTGGGTTATCTGAGTCCACACTGCCCTATATTCCAGTTTAATGTGGATTTTATACAGCTGTGTTGAAGGGGCCTCAGACTCAGATTAAGGAAAAGGCAAATCTTGTCGAGAAATCCCCAACTAGATTGAATTTTGGATTACTATAAATCAGAAATGATTTGGAGGCAGACAGCAACAATAACAACAGAACTTTGGGTATATCACAACTCAGATTAAACTATGTAGCACACAAACTGCTATTTTGGAAAAAAAGAAAATCAGATTTTGAGAGAACTACATGAAAAAGAACAAAAAAAAATGGAAGTAAGAAACAGACCCCAACTGTACTAGCTTTGGAGTGCTACTGGTGCTGCCCTTCCTGCAATGGATAAGGATCAGAGAAATCCTAAGGGTTTCTCCATGACCTTCCTAAAGCATTTTGATGCTAGAGAGTGAGGCTAATAATGGGTGAACCACCAGTCTTCTGTCTAAGGCTCTTCAGCATTTGTTTTACAAACATTTAATGTACAACCATAGGTAAAAATGTAACACCCACAGCCAATTATCCAATGCTGGATTGAGATGTGTGTATACAGGCATTTAAATGCTTCCTTGTCCCTCTCTCCTAACTCTAGTTCAAGAACTTTCAGGTTAGCTCTTAATGCATATGAATATTATCAAAGCACATGTGTGCACATACCACTCCAAAATACAGCTTCTAACTCTTTTCTCTCTCACCTCCATTAATCCATCCAGATCCCTTGCTTCAGAAGACAGTAGAGGACAAGCTGTTGCAGAATAAATGAGCAGCAGAGGGACAACAGTCGGCAATATGAAGGAAAAGGAAGTGTTTATGCTTGTGTATATTTTACGCACTGATCCTAGGTGTGAAAATATCATTCTTGATGTGCAGAATACAAGAAGTTCCTATTTGGCTTTGAACATCTTAGATGGTTTGATTGGCAAGCTGCTAAAACCTCCAGTAGCATATTCAAAGGCATTTACAAATAAAGTGTCTTCTGGAAATGTCGGGGGGGGGGGGGGGAGGTTGGGGAATTCTATAGGTTATACAGCCATGCCGGATAAAGTGGAATCATAGTGCTATAATTATGCAGTGTGATCTTATGACAATGAATTCTATAAAAGATTAGAATAACATTCACAGTAAGCAAATACTTCCTTTACATACCCTGTGTATTACTCTAATGAGAATGCAGCTATTCACTTTAGTCACAGTTTTGACAGCACGATAGATCCTGTTTTGACTTCAGATTTTTATTTACTACATTTCCACCCCAGCAGGTGGTGCTGAAGACAAACTGAAGCAAAATGCTACTGAAGATTGGTTCATGTCCTGCTGTGGCTGTTGGGGTTGCTTACAAACCTGTCTGCTGTAATCTATCTCTCATTTCTGGCCTATGGCTTCCCATCTACAAAGGTATATAAAGCTTCATGAAACGTAGCCTGTCTGGGTAGAATGACTAACTGAGCTGTAGATTTACTATACCCATTTGAAAAGCACAGGTCTTGGGTACTTACATGGAAAATAAAAATAATTATACTAAAATCTACTGTAGCTTTACAGTGGAAAACAAATTATTGTAGAAGATACACTGCACAGGAAGAGAACTAAGTCTGAATAATACAGCCTTTTGTGGCCTGTATGATACTGCTGTACATATCCTGTAAGCAATCAGAGGATTGTCAGATTGAAACTAGAGATGGCGGCTGTATCTAGTGGTTATGTAAAAAAGAGCAACAAGTGCTAAAATTCCCTCTTCTATCTAAACATCAAAAGAACGGGAGCAGTCTCCAGTTTTTACTCTGGCAACCCAAAATTGATCCTGCAGTCACTTCAGGAAGTCAACTTTGGGGACAATACAATCCTCCTTAATCCCTATTGGTTGCATTGTGTAAACAGTGTGGAAAATTACACTGTTTCAACTAACATTTGAGACCATTTTATCTGTGTGTGCATGCTGCGTGGATCCAAGTGCTCTTTAACAGTATTTTTCATTTTATTAATTAAAAGCATCCAAACATACTCATACTCTCCCACATCTCACAGATGAAAACCAGGATTCATATGACCATATTCTGGAGATGGCCCGAGAGAGGACATGAGTTAGGAGAGACTGCAGCAGCCTGCTTTTGCCTGAGCCTACTGGGAAAGGCTGAGTCTGTCCCCATCTTTTCCTCTTCTTGACTCCCTGCTGAGTTAATAGAGTGCAACCCACTATGGCAAATCATAGTTGGGAGGTATAAATATACTCTAACAATATTGTACCCATTGTGATCATGGCAAAAGTAAATCCCAATGAGAGCAGACCATCCCATAATTTCTTGTTGAATGTCTTCAAACCTCATCCTTTTTCAGGGGTTACAGGGCATATGGGGGGCGGGGGCGGGGCTAGATTAGCTTATAGTCACTTCATGCATATGACAAGCAAGGTGTCTGAAGAATAAAGAAAGGTAAAAACAGGGAAGTTTCTTGTAAGAAAAGTGTGCCCACAAAATCCGAGTTCTTCAATTATATCTCTTTCCACATCAGGAAAATAACAAGGGGTGGAGGTGGGCAAAATGTGCATGAAATTGGTGTCTGGATCCACTGCAACTACTGAGCCCAGTCTCAATGCTTCTCTGCTGAAATATTCAGAAGTACATACTGAATAATTCTTAAACAGAGATATTGTGTCATTGCAAAGTATTTTTGTTACTCTACCAGCAATGTGAATTAGGGTGATTAACTGAAACATCAATGCTGGCTTCCCAGTGACAATGGACTCTTGCCACACCCTGGACTCTCCACAGATATATATTTTTTCCTTTCCTTGCCTAGTTTATCCATGCCACACAGCCTCTGAGGATGCCTGCCATAGATGTGGGCGAAACGTCAGGAGAGAATACTTCTGGAATATGGCCACACAGCCCGAAAGACATACAACAACCCTCTACCAGCATAGTTTATTTACTTGCTAGTTGCTACACATTAGTTGCTACACATTAGCTGCTAAAATGAAGTTTTTTCCAGGATAAGGAATGGGAAGAGTAAATATAGAAATACATGGCATGTTCCCTCCTTGGATCTTGACTAATTTATTTTATCTGGATTCTGCAGATGTTGTGGAGGTGGAGTGAGCATTTCTGAAGCACTCACATAATTCCTTCAATTTCATCTTTTGGCTTGAAACAGGTCTTATAACAGTGCATTCATTCATGTGAATTCGGCACTCTGATGGGGATTTGTTCCACATTTCAGAAGTCAATTTGTTTTCAATAGATGTTCAATTAATATTGATTGGAAAAAGCAACCATAGCTTCAGTTGCTATGATCATCATATAATTAAAGAGTAAATAGCCTGCTGCACTTAGATGCTCCCTTCAATAAAACATATAGATTGAGTCTACACTGCCAGTTTGAAGCTGCAATATACTTTCAGAGTAGAGCCATATAACTCAGTTCAGTGCTATTAAACCACATTGTACAGATCTAGACTGACTATATAATGTGATTCCAAACTGCACTATATAGTGTAGATCCAGCCAAAGTCCCTGCCCATTAGATGGACTGATGGGTGTTCATGGGTGCTGTACTTCCAAAGCATTGGAAGAGCACTAGGTTCTTCTGTAATCCTGAAACTGCTTTGTTGTCCTCAATTGGTGAGAATGTTTGCAGCTATACTATTGAGACTTCACTCTCTTTTCTGTCCCTATCTGACTCTGACTCTTGTGAAAAGGACATTAATCTCTTTATCTTGGGGTAGGTGGCGGGGGGGGGGGGGGGGGAGGGACAAGAGGTGATAACAGAGCTATTGAAGAAAGAAAGATAGTGAAGAATCTGAAACGCAAACATAATACCTGCAGCCTTTCTCAACTGTAGCTAGTGAACAGAGCTAAGGTGTCTTAATCCTGTCAGCTGGTGTATGTGTGTGTTTTTAGTCTTTCTGTTGCTAGGCAAATTTTAGAGTACATTATCCCTGTATCTGTAACAGCTACAGCAGAGCCTGGAAACATCCCGGTTTGGAGTAAAACTCCCAGTATCCCAGCCAGCCAAACCACAACTACAACAAAACTGCAAAGCCTAATAGTAATAATAATAACAATAATAATTATAATAGTAATAATAATAATTGATGTCGCCATCCCAGGTGACAGTCGCATTGACGAAAAACAACAGGAAAAACTCAGCCGCTATCAGGACCTCAAGACTCTGGCAGAAACCAGTGCAGGTGGTCCCGGTGGTGATGGGCACATTGGGTGCCGTGCCAAAAGATCTCAGCCAGCATTTGGAAACAATAGACATTGACAAAATTACGATCTGCCAGCTGCAAAAGGCCACCCTGCTGGGATCTGCGCGCATCATCCGAAAATACATCACACAGTCCTAGACACTTGGGAAGTGTTCGACTTGTGATTTTGTGATATGAAATCCAGCATATCTATCTTGTTTGCTGTGTCATAATAATAATAATAATAATAATAATAATAATAATAATAATAATAAAGACTTTATTTGTATTCCGCCCTGTCTCCCCGAGGGGACTCAGGGTGGATTCCAACATACAATGGCAAACATTCAATGTCTCCATAAACAAACAAATACTGACATAAAATCCCAGAGAAACCCTGCATATAAAAATAACATTAAAACCTAACATCAAATTAAAGCCTAACATCAGTAAATTAAACCTAACATCAATAAATTAAACTACATGCAGTCAAACAAAATGATATAATAATATAAAATCCAAACAAACATCCACATTAATTTACAACAGCCAACTAGAGTTCACAGTGTGGGTTGGTTATGTGGTCAAACGATGACCATTAGGCTGGTGTGGACTAGGAAGGTCCAAATATAATATAGTTCACAGCCAGGGGCCCGGTAGTGATCTCTCTTTATCTAATCCTCCTCCTCTCCATATGCTAGTGAGCATAAATAGGTCTTCAGTTGTTTTTTGAAGAAGAGGAGGAAGGAGGCCAGCTTTATTTCTTTAGGGAGGGAGTTCCAGAGGTGAGGGTGACCACGGAGAAGGCCCTCTCTCTTGTTCCCACCAGCCGTACTTGAGATGGAGGTGGGATCGAGAGCAGGGCCTCCTCTGCTGACCACAGGGGGGAGTTTGGGAATAGTCCTATATCTATTGAGAATTTGCTGAAATACTACTATAGGATAGAAATTGTTGAAAAAATCTTTATTGGTGAGATGGAGATTCTCAGGTGAACAGTATTCCTGCTAGCTGTGTATTTTCATGCTGGACCTAAGGGGCAAGATGTTGCTTACAAGATTGCATCAGTTTAAGCAATTCTATTCACAACAGTTTCAACCAATGGCATCACTAGGGGTGTGTGAAGTGTGTGAACCACAATGGGTGACAGCCTCAGAAAAGGAGGCACAAACATGACTCATCTATCAACTTTTGTGTGCAACATTTAAGTACAAATGTATTATTTTATAAAATATCTCTATAAGTAGATGTAAACATAGTTTTCCCCCCCCCCCATAAGCCCTGCTTATATGTACTATACCCATATATCTCCAGGACTAACCTCTATCTCAATTTATTTTTTGGACCTTCTAATGTGCATGCACTCTGATCACAGCTATCATTATTAGCCAAATATGTAGATGCTTTGCATTGCATGGTTTCATCTTCAGGTGCTTCTAGCATGCACTGTTGTGCTGCCACTGGGTTTGTTTATTTGATTGTTTTATAGTCTGTGGTATGGTTTGGTACAGGAAGAGGTCCATAGGGGTGACACCGTGAGTTACCGCACTGGGTGACACCAGTCCTAGTGACAGAAATGCTTTCAACAGTAAACAGAAGGGAAAAGCTACATTATTGTGGCATGAATGTTATAGGACTTGGATACAAAAAGGTCTCTTCTGAGAGCTATTTTTTGAAGGAGACAGAATTGTTCAACATGCAGGTGTGAGCCAGAGAAGCAAGAACATTATACTCTCCTAGTCATGTTCATTATATAATTCCTGTATTTGTGGCGGGTAAGAATTTATTTCCATTCCTTGTAATGTCATTGGATGGAATTACACTCTAGGTGGCTTTACTGACATAGCTTGATTAAACTTAGTACTTTTGACTTGGGACATTCACTCCTTTTCTTGCCTAGGGGCTGGCCATCAGTTCAGCTGGAATGTGAAATGGACTGTATAGCAACATTTCTCAATATGTTTCTACTCTACCAGAGGACTGGAAAATAGCCAGCATAACACTAATCTTTAAAAAGGGGTCCTAGGAGAGCCAGGAAATTACTTGCTAGTTAACTTAACATCCGTTCTGGGTAAATTGATGGAAAACTTAATTAAAGACATAATTATAGAAGAGAGACTTACTCATGAAGAATTGGTGCCAGCTGATGTGGTTTCATTGTCAGAACTCCAACCTTTGAGAAAACATTTGACTAGATATTCTTTGAGTATCTTCTGTAATGATCAGGAAGAAGGAATGGAGAATTTGGCCAAGGAGGTAAAAAGAGACTCTCAAACCTTTCTTTGTTATTCTTAGAACTTATTACTGTTTTAATATGATCAAGGCTACCTATTAAAACATTTCACGTAGTTATCCATGAACTTTTTATTTTCCTCTCAGCATGAAGGTAGATTACAGTGCCTTGGTGGCTTAAACCATCAAGTAAAACTTCAGTTTCAGTTCAGGCTTGGAAAATTGTAGATTCAGCCATGTTTAAGGCAAACCAGACTCTAATATTCCCACAGGGGCCCGGTTGACTAAATCCTTCTTAAATAACTCATTGTCCAGTCCTCTGATACAATCATCACACATCCTTCTATCCCTCCTCACCATAAAATCATTGATAACTGTAGATATGTGCAGCCCACAGTAGCTGAGTTGCAGAGCAGCTTTCAAATTGACCTCTGGAGTTAGGAAGAATCTGATTCACAATGAAACACTTCCCAAGAGAGCAAGGTGTAAACACTCCCAGGTATCTGAATGGAGATGGAGAAAAACCTAGCAATTAACTTACAGAAGGGTGACACAGATGGTTAAGAGGTGACAAACATTTGAAGAAGGAAGGAAGCAATACACATTCCAGTTTTACAATATTCTTGAGCAACCTAAAGGAGCCAGAGTGCTTGGTAACAAACAAGGACAGAGATACAAGTAGGAATATTAGAAACCTGCCTGACTAGAGGTATCAAGTGGGATACAAGTGTAATAGAATAGACAGGACTGGTAGTCCTATAGATGATGGGTTTGGAGGGTCTGGAGAACAAGCCCTATGAGGAACGGCTTAAAGAGCTGGGCATGTTTAGCCTGCAAAAGAGAAGGCTGAGAGGAGACATGATGGCTATGTATAAATATGTGAGGGGGTGTCATAGGGATGAGGGAGCAGGCTTGTTTTCTGCTGCCCTGCAGACTAGGATGAGGAACAATGGCTTCAAACTACAGGAAAGGAGATTCCACCTGAATATTAGGAAGAACTTCCTCACTATGAGAGCTGTTTGGCAGTGGAACTCTCTGCTGTGGAGTGTGGTGGAAGCTCCTTCTTTGGAGGCTTTTAAGCAGAGGCTGGATGGCCATCTGTCGGGGATGCTTTGAATGCGATTTTCCTACTTCTTAGCAGGGGGTTGGACTGGATGACCCTCAAGGCCTCTTCCAACTCTAGGATTCTATGATTTTGTTTTCTTTGACAAAATTTTTATTGAATCACAAAAAATTGTGAGAAAATAAGTCTGGATTTGTGTGTTTGTGTGTCAGGAGCAACTCGAGAAACTGCAAGACACTTCTGGTGTGAGAGAATTGGCCGTCTGCAAAGATGTTGCCCAGGAGACGCCTGGATTTTTTTGATGTTTTACCATCCTTGTGGGAGGATTCTTTCAGTCTGGATGAAAAGACTCAAAAGGTATATTTACTCAAGTCTAATGCACCATCAAATCTAATGCTCACCTCAGTTTTCAAAACCTTGAAACCAAAAAGAGAGGATTTCCTGCCCAATGTAATGCACAGTGGCAAAAGGGGCACTTATTGCAATTTGGCCAAAAAAGTGCATGTTACAATTGCTGTCTGCTTAGAAGTCCTTCTTTAAAAACAAAAGTTTTAGAAAACTTTGAGTGTGTTTGGAGGTTCTAGCAAGGGAGCACAGCTATCGTAACCCACTTTAATTGCCAGGGTAGAAATCCCAGGATATCATAGCATTGCACTGTGGCCATTAAATTAGAGATGAGGTCCCCCAAACAGGAGCTCCAGATGCTCCTGAAGCAGTTTCCTCTTTTGGCTTGGCTCAGCACTAAGATGCTAAGAGGAGCCATAGTGGTGCAATGGTTTAAACCCTTGTGCCAGCTGAACTGCTGACCTGAAGGTTATGTGGTTGACCTGAAGGTTGCTGGTTCGAATCTGCGAGACAGGGTGAGCTCCCATCTGTCAGCTCTAGCTTGCAGGGACATAAGAGAAGCCTCCCAGATAACACATCCTAACATCTCTGGGGCAACGTCTCTGTAGATGGCCAATTCTCCCACACCGGAAGCGACTTGCAGTATGTTCTCAAGTCACTTCTGACATGATAAAAAAACAGCAAGATTACTGTATTACCCAAATCTAAGGCACACTCTCATTTTGGCAGGGTGATTTAGCCAAAAAAGGTGAGCATTAGATTCGAGTAAATACAGTAATGCCAGGCATTTAAGCTCCACTGAAAACTATTTCTAATTCAAGTAACTAGGATACAATCCTCTAACAGCAACTCATTGCTGAACCCATCCTCTGCACCATAGAAATACAAGAAGTGGCTTCATACAGAGTCAGTACATCAGTTCCTTTAGTTACTTCATGTTTGGATTATTGTAACACACTTTAATTGGGGCTGTCTTTGAGCAGTGTTCAGAAATTTTGGCTAGTCCAAAGAGCTGTGGTCAGATAGTTACTCAGGACTGGCTATAGGGATGATACAACTCCCTTGTTGCAACAGCTTCACTGGCTGCCAGTTTGTTTTTGGAGCCAATTCAAAGTGCTGGCTATGACCTATAAAGCCATAAGTGGTTCACATATAAGCCATTTGGCAGATTATATCTCACTGTATGAACCTGTTCAGGCTGTCTCACAAGAGGCCCTTCTCTCTGTCCCAGCATCATTACAAGCTCAGCTGGTGGGGATGCAGGAGAGGGCCTTCTTGGTAGCTGCCCCTGAGATCTGGGATTCAAAAATGGTCCCTTGCCTGTTTTCCTTCCAGTGGAAGGCTAAAACTTTTTTATTTAAGCAGGCGTTTAAAGCAACAAGTTTTAAGAATGAGCCAGGGGTACTGTATGGTGTCTCAATTTTTAAAATCGTTTTTCTGATTTGTTTTAATGTGGTTGTATGTTTAAGTCTATTTTAATATTTATATTTTGTGTGTTTCAAATTGCATTATTTTTAAAGTTATGAACCACTTTGGGTCTCAATCCAGAGAGAACAGTAAGGTACAAATATAATAATGTGAATGATAATACAGTAGAGTCTCACTTATCCAACGTTCTGGATTATCCAACGCATTTTTGTAGTCAATGTTTTCAATATATCATGATATTTTGGTGCTAAATTCGTAAATACAGTAATTACAACATAGCATTAATGCACAATGAACTACTTTTTCTGTCTAATTTGTTGTATAACATGATGTTTTGGTGCTTAATTTGTAAAATCATAACCTATTTTGATGTTTAATAGGCTTTTTCTTAACCTCTTCTTATTATCCAACATATTCGCTTATCCAACATTCTGCTGGCCCGTTTATGTTGGATAAGTGAGACTCTACTGTATCAGAGAGGTAGAAACCAACACACCACTTTAAAAAATTATGACAGAACAAGACTTACCTTAGTAGAATGAGTACGTTTTAACTTTTTATGAAATAGAAGACAGTTAAGGATGAGCAGTGAAGTGGCCAGGTGTCTGGATGACACATTATTAAAGAGATTTAAGACCTAAACTTGCTGCAACAGGACATCTGCAAACTGGATAACCAGATGCTATATTAGATGCTGAAAATGGCAAATATGTAGCTGCAAAGTGATGTACATCATGTCAATGATAACAATGAACTTTACAAATAGAGAACAGTAGGCCATCAGTATCCACTGAGGTTTAATTCCAGGACACCCCGTGGGTAATAAAATCTGTGGATTCTCACATCACATTACATAATATGAGGTATTAAAATTGTGTTCCTTATATAAAATTGTAAAATCTGGGTTGGAGGGGTGGGATATTTTCAAGTCATGGATGATGCAATCTGGGGATGCAGACTCCTTGGATTGGGAGAGCTGCCTAATATTGTCTGAACCTGTGGTGATTAACCAGACAATTAATCCTGAGATTCCAGTGGCTGGTTCAATATGGGACAGCTATGGAAAATGGCTAATTAAAAGAAAAGAATAATTGAAAATGAAATGTCATATTTTAATGCTATTATACAAGTCCATGGAGAGACTACATGTGATGTATTTAGCATGGTAATCCTCTCTCCCTTTCTCCCCCCTCTCTCTTTTATATATATATATATATATATATATATATAGAGAGAGAGAGAGAGAGAGAGAGAGAGAGAGAGAGAAAAGAGAGAGAGAGAGAGAGAGAGAGAGAGAGAGAGAGAGAGAGAGAGAGAGCTGCAAATGGTGCAGACAAGAATAAGTCAAATAATAACTTCTGGGAAAGGAAAGGTGACTTTTAAAAAAATTGGGAGTGAGAAAATAAAAAATGAGAGTTATTATAGATAAGTTATTAATTTTTTTTAAAAAAAGATGCATGGTCTGTAGATAATAGATGTAAAAGTTTTTCTGTTTTTCATATCAGTCATTAACATATCCCTGTCCTCAATCTTTTGTGGTTTGTGGACACACTTAGATCATGTGCATGTGTCAAATTTGGCTTGCCATAATCAGCAAGCCTACTCACAAAACACCTATTTAGTATTTAGTAGTCTCTGGAAGAAAAACAAAGGCAGCAATAGGACATGAGCAACATGAGCTTTTCAATCCATCATTTTCTTCTCCAGAATCCATTTCACTAAAGGCAAATTGATCGAATTCAGCAGCAAGTATGAAACCAGATGTGATGCAGAGGTGAGGTCTGAGCTTCCAGAAGCACATCACAAAATGCCAATTTAACTGAAGTCAATGTGAGGATGCTTACACATACACAGGCAAAATACCCATTCATACATCAGACACTGACACTCGTACACATTCACAAACCAGCATAACTCCACCCTTCAAATGACGTAAACCTCATGCCATACCAACACAAACAAAACAGCTAAACATTTACACACCCAGAATGGTTCACATTCACATGTCTACAAGATACTCATCTGAAACCTTAAGTTCTCCAGCATCCTCCCCATTTTGCGAAAAGAAAGGAAGAAAAAAAAACCCTCTCCTAATCTTTTCTGGGTAGCAGCTACCTGCCATATTTAAATGCTAAACATGGTTCTGGAGCTCATGTTAGTCCCAGCGGCATCCTTGAAGGACAGCACATCACTTTGCTATAAATCAGATGCACAGTTGTTGTTGTTTTAAAAAACACAGTCAGCTGTCTGTATCCATGCATTCTGGATCCCCGGATTCAACCAAAAATGGTTCAAAAATACCCTCCCTCGCTTAAAAAACCCCCCAAAACAAACCTTGATTTTGCCATTTTATATAAGGGGTACCATTTTTCAACAATATTGTTTATAAGTGGTTTGACCAGCCATAGGTTTTGGCATCCACAGGGCATCCTGAAACTGAACCCTACCAGATACCAAGGAGTCATTGTTATTCTGTTACTGAATTTACATTCATTTGCAAATACCAGGTGACATGTGACAAACAGCAGTTGATTGTCTTTAACTGAAATACAGGGGAAGTTGATCTATCTAATCTTTTAGTACTCAAAGAAAGTCTGAACCATTATGGGCCCAGTACTAGGCAGTCAGGATTGTTCAACTGGTTTACTTCTGAGTAGAAACCTACAGGATTGCTCTGTAAGTGTGATTGATGATGCTGTTCATAAATGTGTTGCTGAAGGCTTTGATGGCCAGAATCACTGGGTTGCTGTGAGTTTTCCGAGTTGTATGGCTATGTTCCAGAAGCATTTTCTCCTTACGTTTCACCCACATCTGTGGCAGGCATCCTCAAAGGTTGTGAGGACTGTTGGAAACGATGCAAGTGGGGTTTATATATCTGTGGAATGCCCAGGTTGGGAGAAAGAACTTTTTTTGTTTGAGGCAAGTTGAATCTTGCAATTGGCCACCTTGATTAGCACAGAATGGCCTTGCAGCTCCAAAGCCTAGCTGCTTCCTGCCTGGGGGAATTCTTTGTTGGGAGGTGTTAGCTGGCCCTGATTGTTTACTGCCTGGAAATGGTTTCCTGAAACATTTTCTGAGTGTTCTTCTTTATGTACTGTCCTGACTTTAATGTTTTTTAAATATTGGTAGCCAGATTTTGTTCGTTTTCCTGGTTTCTTCCTTTCTGTTGCAAGTACTTTTCCTTGAAAACACACATGCAAGGAAAAACAAATTGCATTCCAATACACACAACAGCTCCATGTGTGATAAAACAGGTGGAAAGGAGAAGACAACTGAAACATTTAAGATTTTGTAAGTTGCTTTCCTTTATAAAATGTTTGCCTTTGTTCTTAGCTCACTTTCATGTCAAGTAGTATTGGTTTTAAGCAGTTTCTGGCCTGATATGCTGCAGCCCTTTGGGACAAATTCCAAGAGCAATATAGATATTTTAACTGAAACTGATCTCTGCCTACAGGGCAACTTTCTCTAGGACAAAAGCCATATGTCTTCATCAGAAGCACCCTGGCTACGCCATCTATCTCTCTTATGCTCAGATCTAAAACATTTGCTTTGGCATAACTGCCTATAATGCTTCCAGTACACTACTGCCAAAACGGCATTTTGTCATGTTCTGTGATGTGTGGCTCAGTTGAAACTGTTGGTGTAGCACATTCCTCCCAAATTATCTTTTCTCAGACTGGTGCCTCACACATGTTTTGGGCTACGAACTCTATTACTATCAGATAATACAGGGGATGATCAGAGATTATAATATAAAATAGAGATTCCCAAAATCTGATCCTCCAGGTGTTTGAACTTCAGCTCCCAGATGCCTCAGACAATGTAGTCAATGGCCAAAGATACTGGGAGTTGAAGTCCAAAATACCCGGAAGAGCAGAGCTTGAGAATCAGTGGTTTAAAACATTTGGAGGGCAGCAGATGGAGAAAACAGGAAAAGGGGAGGGGGAAGAACCTTCAAAAGTCAAATTTTGTTAAGATTTTAATTTTATTTTAGGCTTTTTCTTAACTCTCAGTGATCTCACCAAGGTTTCACTGAACCATTAATTTCATCTATGATTAATCTAACTTTGAATGACTTAATTGCTATTATCCTGAGTGCTGCTGTCTACATCAGGAATCTGCACTGTGCATCCCATAAAATGATTTTGAACTTCAGGGTTAGCCCATAGCAGACAACAGACTAGTCTGAATTGGGCCAGATTTAGTTGTCCACACTGTCCCAAAGACATGGAGAACTCTGGAGTTTCAAGCAAACTTCAGAGCACCGCCTGAGTTTAACTGAATCAGGATAAAGCTGAATTAATCCAGTTTAACCTGCACTACTCACCGGAAGTGGAGGAAGAGCATGAAGATGGACAGGAGCAAAATCATGGTAAGTTCGGATTCTAATAACCATGTAGATGAGCAGGGCCGGCCTGTAAGCAAACAGAATTTTGGCACTCGCCCCCCCCCCCCAAAAAAAACAATCACTGAAAAATAAAAGTGTTAGGTAAGCAAAAATGTTGGATAATAAGGAGGGATCAAGGAAAAGCCTATTAAACATCAAATTACATTATGATTTTACAAATTAAGCACCAAAACATCATGTTTTACAACAAATCAACAGAAAAAGCATTACTATATTTGCGAATTTAGCACCAAACATTGAACTGGGATATATGGCAGTGTGGGCTCAGATAACCCAGTTCAAAGCAGTTCAAAGCAGATATTGTGGGTTATTCTGCCATGACATTCTGGGTTATATGGCTGTGTGGAAAAGCACTGAGGGTCCTTCCACACAGCCATATAACACAGAATATCAAGGCAGATAATCCACATTATTTGCCTTGAACTGGATTATATAAAAGTGTGGACTCACATAACCCAGATCAAGGCAGATATTGTGGGTTATTCTGCTTTGATATTCTGGATTATATGGCTGTGTGGAAGACCACTGAGGGTCCTTCCACACAGCCATATAACCCAGAATATCAAGGCAGATAATCCACACTGCCACATATTAGAGTTCAAAGCAGAAAACATGGGATTTTTATCGAGCTGTGTGGAAGGGGCCCCAGATTGTTGCTGCTTTCTTACCTGCGGGACCAACCAACACAAAGAGTGGTGGGGTGACTTCAAAAAGTGAATGGCTTGCCCTGGAGCAAAGAAAGGGAAAGAGCCACTGCAATAAAGGAAAAAAACCGCGTCCCTCCAGTGGGCAGGCGCAGGAGGAGATGGAGGGCAAGAGCAACCTCCTTTCCAGTCCCTGGCCTTGAGAGGCGGCAGCTTTGGGCTGGCCCTGGGAAGTTCGGCGACGCCTGGGTGGGCTGAGGGGGAAGGGGAGGGAGTGGGAGGGAGCGAGGGGCTTCCTGGGTGGCACGAGGTGCTGCCAGCCACTCTTTCTTCCTCCTCCTCCAACCCTCCTTTGCTTACCTGCTGCCGAGAGGCGGAAGCAGGCCCAGGCCAGGCCGCAGAGGCGGGCCCAGGTCATGGAGGTGGGCCCAGGCCAGGCCATGGAGGCGAGCCCAGGCCACGGAGGCGGGCACAGGACACGGAGGCAGGCCCAAACCAGGCCACGGAGGCAGGCCCATGCCAGGCTGTGAAGGTGGGCCCAGGCCAGGCTGCAGAGGCTGGTTCAGGTCGCAGAGGCGGGCCCAGGCTGTGGAGGTGGACCAGGCTGTGGAGGGCGCTGTGGGCGGAGTACCAGGAGGGAGGCTCTGGCACAGCTTCCGTTGCTTTGTCCCCGCCGCCTCCACCTATTCCGGGAGGGAGGAGGTCGGAGGGCGCAAAGAGGGCGGGGGAGCCAGGGAGGGGGAGGGGGAGGGAGGCAGGCTGCGCCCTTCCGACTCATGGCGCCTTCAGCAACCGTGTAGTTTGCCTAACGGTTGAACCGCCCCTGTAGATGAGTCAGGTAATGAATGCTGATAGCTGCAGATCTACATCTGGAAAACCTCACAGTTTCAATTTTTTATCTACCTGGATTGCATTGTATTACGCATACTTAACAAATGTACCACCATTCTTATAATACCAGTGGCAATACAATGGCCATATAAGCTTTTGAGTTTTGAAAACCTGCTGTCTTCTTAGATCCATGATATGATATAATCAATGTGATAGCTAGATTCTTGCTCTGGAGCTGTTCCCTTTCTGTTTCTCTGTCCCATTCATATTATGGAATAGCTGATACTAGTGTTGCTTGTAGGTAATATACCCCTGAGGATAACAGAGCCATAATTTCATAGGATTGCGAACCTTCTATATGTAAATGTCATATTCCCGTGCCAATCATGAACAATGAGTGTGTCATTCTTCATAGGCCAATTCTTCAAGGGCTGCTTATGTTTATAATTTTAATATGGCAACCTTAGGCTTGAAGTAGAAGCTGTCTTCCTCCATGAAAAGGGTTACTAGGAAAGAGAAGGCTAGGCCTTAAGAATGAAAGAAGTCATTTGAGCTACAATCCTGTACACGTTAGGTGATTCAAGTAGAATTTCTCAGTAGACATGATTCTGTTTTTACTTTTAGTATCATAAGGAGTTCTCCAAGGGTATTTTGCATTGTTGTTGTTCATAGGTTTACCCTCCAGACCATGAAATACCAACTTACATTGGTAAATGGCTCACAGCAGCCATGTAGCTGGGGGGGGGGGGGGGGGAGGCTTGAGAGGCTTCAGCCCCCCCCCTCCCCCGAAATTCTCCGAGTGGTCCGTGAGAAGGCCTTACATTTATTATTTAAACTGTTATGTTTATTCATATCATGATCTGATCACCATGCTCAATATATCCCATATACATGGGGGTATTGGGATAACTATACAAAAGGTTTGCTAGGGTAGATCCTCTCCCATCCAGACTCAGCCCCCCACCCCCAGCAAAATCCTGGCTATGGGCCTGGCTCACAGGCTTTGCTTTTATGGGAAGTTAAATAGATAAGGAAAAAAAACCCCATGATTTTCTGTAAAGAATAGGCTTCACTGCTGCTTTTAACACACAAGAGCAAAGCACAGACTCAAGTCTTTGCTTCAAATGACATTCATTTTCAGCATTATCTCGCTAATACAAACTTTCCTGCAGGGTTTGGCTGGTTTGAAGAACTGAAATTTCACCTTTTCTTTTGAAATAAAGTTTGTCAAGGCGTTCCTTTCAGACCATGCCTTCAGGTGTCCTTCAAAGATGCTAACAACAGTTTGGCCTACACTTGAACTTTCTGCATTTGCAGACGTGAGAATGTGGTAGCTTTCCTCCACTTTTGTATTTTGTTTCCTTCTGTTTTTGCACCTCCTGCTTCTTGACATCAAATGTACTGACTCTACTTTCTGTCTCATAAAACATTTTTTCTTCAAAATGTTTTAAAAAGCTAAACTGAAAAGATACAATGTTTTACTAACATCTTTCACAGGGGGATGAAAAGGAGAGACACTCTAAGGTGTTCTGAGTGTACTTACTTTCTCCAGAAAGTAAATCCCTCAGAATGGAGCAAAGGCTTAATGAAAGCACTCTACCTGAAGGATGTCATAAGGAAGAGGGAGCAGGCTTGTTTTCTACTGCATTGGAAACTAGGGCTCAGAGCAATGGTATCAAATTACAGGAAAGGAGATTCCACCTGAACATTAACTTCCTGGCCGTAAGAGTTGTTCAGCAGTCGAACTCTCTGCTTTGGAGTAAGGTGGCAGCTCCTTCCTTGGAGGCTTTTAAACAGAGGCCATTTGTCAGGGGTGCTTTGATTGTGTTTGGCAGGGGGGTTGGGCTAGATGGCCCATGCGATCTCTCCCAATTCTATTATTCGATTGATCTATGATTCTTCAAGGGGGCTCCTATGCCATTTTTTCTAGTAAGAAAGAAGATAGAAGAATTTTGCAACGCTACAAATTGGAGTAATTTCTAAGGTGACATCATTTTTTTCCTTTTCGTAAGGTTATGATTGTTGGAGCCCCCGATGGTGCAGCAGGCTAAACCGCTGAGCTGTTGAATTTGCTGACTGAAAGGCTGGTGGTTCAAATCTGGGGAGCAGGGTGAGTTCTTGCTGTTAGCCCCAGCTTCTGCCAACCTAGCAGCTTGAAAACATGCACATGTGAGTAGATCAATAGGTACTGCTCCAGCGGGAAGGTAATGGCGCTCCAAGCAGTCATACTGGCCACATGACCTTGGAGGCGTCTACAGACAACGCCGGCTCTTCAGCTTAGAAATTGCACCAACCCCCCCAGAGTGGGACATGACTAGACTTAATGTCAAGGGGAAACTTTTATCTTTAGCTATGATTGCCAAAAGGTTATTATCCCAGAGAGTGGGTGCAGTCATTCCCAATAGCAATTTAGGGTAGGAAGGATCTTTGCTTCTGGGTAGAGCAGAAATAAAAGTAAAATACTCGAGCCAAGGGGTGGCACCATTAAGAGGCCCTTCTGGGGCGCACCTGCACACGTGTTCGTGGAATCCCCACACACCTCCAGAGAGAAGGCCAGGCGCGGGCGATGTCTCGGAGCGGGTGGGCGAAGAGGCGCAGCAGGGGCAGGAGCAGCAGTGCCTGGCTGCCTCCAGTTCGGGAGGGCGGGGCTATCCTTGGGGGCGGGGCGGGAGGCTCGGCGGCGCCCAATCAGGCCGAGGGAGGGAAGGCGGGGGGCGGGGCTCCCAGGCAGCGGAGGCGGCCGGGCACTGGACTCGGCACCTGTGGCGGCCAGAGCGCACTCCGGAGGCGACGAGCGAGTCCTGTTCTGCCTGGCTGCTCGGCTGTGCGGCGATGGCTCCTCCGGGGCTGGTGCCGGGGCTGGGGGCGCGCTGCCGGACCCTGTACCCCTTCTCCGGGGAGCGGCACCGGCAGGGGCTGCGCTTCGCGGCGGGGGAGCTGCTCACCGTCCTGCAGGCGGGGCCCGACGGCGGATGGTGGGAAGGCGAGACCGCCGAGGGGCTCCGCGGATGGTTCCCCGCCAGCTACGTCCAGCTGGTCGAGGTGAGGAGGATGCCGAGGCGGGAAAGGAGGGGAGGGCGTGGGCGGCGCCTCTTGCGCTAGTGGGGGCTGCATCGAGGCCCCCGAAGTTCCTGCCCTCGCCCGGGCCCCGCTGCAAGGGGCCCGTCCTGCTCCTCTCCTTCAGGTCTACTCTGGGGCTGCTTTTTCGGCTCCTCTTAATGGATTCCTTTTTCTCCTTATCCCGCCTCTCTCCCAGTACAGGGATCATAAACAGGACAGCTTGGACGTGGACGGCAGCGTCTAACTCAGGCCTGGGCCAACTTGGGCCCTCCCTCCAGGTGCCGTGGACTTCGACTCCCGCCATCCCTAACAGCCTCAGACCCCTTTTTTTCCCCCTCAGCCGCTCAAGGGTCTTCTTCTCCTCCTTCTCCTCGCTTAAGCGGCTGAGGGGGGAAAGGAAGGGGCCTGAGGCTGCTAGGGATGGCGGGAGTCGAAGTCCACGGCACCTGGAGGGAGGGCCCAAGTTGGCCCAGGCCTGCTCTAACGTGTGCCTGCAATACGTGTTTATTAGTTCGAAGTTGAATGTGAAGGCTCTCGTGGCCGGCTTGCTGTGAGTTTTCCGGACCGTATGGCCATGTTCCAGAAGCATTCTCTCCTCACAAGGTTACTTGTGAGGTCTGTTGGAAACTAGGCAAGTGGGGTTTCTATATCTGTGGTGGGAGAAAGAACTCTTGCCTGTTTGAATGGTGCAGTTGGCCACCTTGATTAGCATTGAATAACCTTTCAGCTTCAAGGTCTGGCTGCTTACTGACTGGGGGAATCCTTTGTTGGAAGGTGTTAGCTGGCCCCGGTTGATTCCTGTCTGGAATTCCTCTGTTTTCTGAGTGGCGTTCTTTATTTTCTGTCCTGATTTTGGATATTGCCTTGGGCAAGAGCGTGTTGGGGGGGGGGGCACCGCTGGCCCGATTATATATATTTTTTTCTCGTGTCAGGAGTTGACACTTCAAGTCACTTCTAATGTGAGAGAATTGGCCGCCTGCAAGGACGTTCCCCAGGGGACTCCCGGGTGTTTGATGTTTTGCCATCCTGTGGGAGGCTTCTCATGTCCCCGCATGAGAAGCCGCCGGGCCCGACGATGGTGGCAAGGGATGCCCCCGGAGAGCTACTTGTGGGTGCAAGGTGGGGATTGTGGGCCCAGGGGCTCCGGTGGGCTGTCTCCTGGGGCATTACTTTGCTCCTCGAGATTCAGTTTCTGTTGGGGTTTCTGGTTTCTGTTTTGTTTTGCTTCCAGCAGTGCCCCCCCCCTCCCACCCCTAGATGGGTCTGGCCAAGCCCTCCCTTCGCTGCAGCCCTGCCAGTGCCTGCCTGTGCCTCTCCTCCCTTCACAGCCCTGGCCCTGTTTGGCTCCCACCGAGGCCTGTAGGTGGGCTGCTTCTTTCCAACAGGCGTGGATGAAGTGTTCCTTTCAGGGAAGGAAGAAAACTGGGCTCCAGATTTAATTCATCACATGATAGATGAGTAACTCCCTTCCCTCACAACACAGGAACAGAGGGAAGCGTGCCTTCTCCTGAGTCAGACCAGGGTGGGCTACAGGACTCCAGGCGCTTCAGGCAGGGGTTCTGGCAGGGAGAGCCCCCACTGGAAGCTCTGGAGCCCCCCCTGCCAGCACTCCCACCTGGTTGCCTTCTCTTGTATGGAGAACATGCCAAGTCCATTCACCCACTGGCCTGTGTTGCTGTTGTGTGTCATCAAGTTGGTTCCAGCTATCCCTGGGTTTTCTTGGTAGGATTTGTTAAGGAGGGTTTGCCTTTGCTTTCCTCTGAAGGTGACAGAGTGTGACTTGCCCAAGATCACCTTTTGGATTTCCAGGAGTTGAACTGTGGTTTCCAGAGTCATCAAACCACCTCTCTCTTTCCTGGCTTTCTGGGTAGAGCTAGGAAAAAATGCCTACCTGGACTCTGGAAACCCTCTTCTGTTAAGTGTTGATGACAATATGGTGCAGTGGTTCCCAACCTTTGGGCTTCCAGGTGTTTTGGACTTCAGTTCCCACAGTTCCTGACAGCTAGTAAGCTGCCTGGGATTCCTGGGAGTTGCAGTTCAAAATACCTGAAGGGCCAAAGGTTGGGAACCACTGATATAGTGGAACCATGGTACTGTCCCAGGACATGCCAAAATACACAAATCTCATTATAGACAATGGCATAATAAAATGGTGCTCCTTTTATAAGATGGCAACATCACAGTTTGCTTTTATACATTGGCAGAGGGATATTTTAAAGCCATGGTTTTTGTGTGTGTGTGTGTGTGTGTGTGTGTCAGGAGCAACTTGAGAAACTGCAAGTCGCTTCTGGTGTGAGAGAATTGGCCATTATTATTATTATTATTATTATTTATTTACAGCATTTATATTCCGCCCTTCTCACCCCGAAGGGGACTCAGGGCGAATCACATTACACACATCAAGCAAACATTCAGTGCCTTTTTAACACAGGACAAAGACAAACAACAAACATAGCTCCGAGCGGGCCTCGAACTTATGACCTCCTGGTCAGTGATTCATTGCTCTCCCGTCTGCGCCACAGCCTTTTGCCATCCTTGTGGGAGCTGGAGCTGACAGAGGGAGCTCATCCACACTCTCCCTATATTCAAACCAGCAGCCTTCAGGTCAGCAACCCAACCATCCAGTAGTTAGCAGTCCTGCTGGCAAAAGGGTTTAACCCACTGTGCCACCAGGGGCTCCATGGATGATTGACAACCTATATTCATGGATTCAGTCATACTGAGCTCAATAGAGCTCTCCCATCTGTCTTGAAATAAGGCAATGTACCATTCTCTAGTGGTCCCAAATGATTGAGCAGAATTGGCCCACCTAAGGAGTTGAGTTTTTCCAGGGACTATCAGATGTGTACTTTAATGATAAATTCCTAAGAAATAATAAAGGCAGCCTGCAATCTACCCTTATCACACAGTTTTCTTGGGAAAACTGAGCACTTGCCTTTCCTCTGAGCGTGACTTTTCCGAGGGGACCCAGTGAGTTTCTATGGCCAAACAGGGATTTAACCAAAGGTTGTGGGCCTGAATTATATGATCTTGAAGGCTGTGGCTGTCCTACATCATTTTAAAATAAGGACTCCAGAAGCTGTGTTTTTTGCTATCTACATGGAATCCTGCAACCAACCCCCGATATATACCAAGGGTCCTTTGTACTTGCACATCAGAGTCCTCCAACTATTAATTACTGGGAAACAAGAGGTGTGAGGTGCAGTTTCTGTCATGTTTCCCAAAGGTAACTGGTTGGCAGCTGTGTGAACACAATGCTAGGCTAGGCGGGTTTTTAGTCTCATCTGATTCTTCTCAGCAGCATAGTGTGTTGTATGCCTTACATTCTGTGACTTCAGTGTGATCAAAAAAATCAAATCCAAAGAGATTTTTCTACATTAATCATAAAGTCTCTATGTCGAGCTTTCTCTTAGAAGATAGCAATGTTTACATATGGCTAAGCTCTGATAGTCCACCCCACAGAGCTAAGGGGAAGTTGAGGAAAAAAGAGAGGAGATCTTTGCGAAGCCAAGTTGAGCACATGCAACATATATTCCAATTAAAATGGATGAACTTTCATTTTGGCAGGATTTATTTCTTAAATAATCGACACTGCTCAGTTCATGCACATCAGTTCTGGGATGTGCTCTGCTGCACAAGGACAGCTGAATGGTGCTAATGTAAAATGGTCCCATAGCAACTCTGAGGCAGTCTCATAATTTACGTGTTTATTAGTTTGATGCTATCATTGATTGCTTATGAAGAATGTTAGAAAAACATCCATCTTGGTATAAGACAGTCTAGCATCTTTTCATAGCCCTAATATAAGAATACCTCTGCTGGATGAAACCAAAAACCTAGCTACTCCAGCTTTTGTTTCTCAGAATAGCAAACTCATTACTTGTAATATGTGTGTGCATACCCATGTACATACACCTTCAAGTAGCCTGTCGACCTTTGATGCCCACATACATTTCATATGATATTCTTAGGCAAAGAATTCGCAGAAGTGGTTTTGCTAGTTCCATCCTCTAAAATTGTTTGGCAGTCTCCCATCCAAGTACTAACCAGGGGTGACCTTGCTTAGCTTTCAAGATCTACTCATTTGTGACAAATCTAGAAGTAGGAGGTGTGCAGAAAAGCACCCTCCCTTCTGTTTCCCAGCAACTAGTATACAAGGATATGCTGTTTCTAGGAACACCCAAGATTCCACTTAGGAGGCATTCCAGATGTTGTGTCTGGATGCTTTTTTAAACTATTTTTTCTAGACCAGAAATGACTTTGGCACAGACATACTGTCAGGACTGTATGTCAACATGTGATATGCACACTAGACAAGGCAGGAAAGGCGATTGGGGGGGGGGGGGGGGGAGAGAAAGAGAGTTTGACTGTATAGACAAATAGAACTTGTGTTGTTGAAGAAAACAAAATTTGGCTACCAGTACTAAAAACCTCTAAAATCAGAACAGTAAATAAGGAACAACACACTAAAAACAGGAATTCCAGACACGAATCAATCAGGAGCAGCTAATGACTCTGAACAGAGGATTCCCCCAGGCAGGAAGAAGCCAGGAGATGAAGCTTGCTAGGCTATTCAGTGCTAATCAAGGTGATTAATTGCAACATTCACACTGGCCTCCAATTGACAAGAGTTTCTTTCTCCCACCCTGGACCTTCCACAGATATTTAAACCTTCCTTTCTTAGTTTTCCCATATACCTCACAACACCTGAGGATGCCTGCCATAGATGTGGGCAAAACGTCAGGAGAGCTATACAGGCAGTCCCCGAGTGATAAACAATTCATAGTTAAGAACAGCAGTGAGACAATAGGAAGTGAGAAAAATCTACCTCTCAGAAGAGAAATTCACTCCTGAATAAGTTATCATGTGAAAAAGGTGTCTCAAATGAAGCTTTTCCACCAATCGTTGTTACCACGATATGCCACATTTTTCAAAATCCAATTATCACAGGGACAGAAATCTTCTGAACAGGATCACAAACAGCAAAACAAACACCACATGGGTGTTAACCCTTCCCATGCTAGCCATAGGGAATAGGCATGTATGCGTGTGTGTGTGTATATTTATGGCTGGAGTTCCACTTAAAAAATGAGCCTTTTCTAACTTACATACAAATTCAACTTAAGACCAAACCTACAAAACCTATCTTATTCATAACTTGGGGACTTCCTGTATATACAAATGTGTTACAGTTTATCATGCAAAGTTGGGTTATCATGCAGATTGAAGGTTTTTCAGGAGATAAAAGTCATGGTGGTCATTATATACTTGGAAAAACATTGGGAGGTATTTTGGATATATACCTCCAAAATATTGGGAGCTACTGAGCAGGTCTGTAGATTTTCTGTGAGGTTCAGATGCACTGCCACAAGGGCCAAACTACAATGCTGTTCAGAACACATTTATATATAGCGATGTGCTTGGTCACCTGTGGTGAATTGTCTTCAAACAACATGACAGAAGCTTCTGTACAAACTGGAAAAGAGCTGATTCTTTTTTCCATTTACACTATCAGTATGCCCCAAATAACTCAAAAGGATATGGATGAATAGTAGTTCCTGTACCATTGTTGGAGGGCTGGCCTTGGAAAGTCAAAAGCAGACTTAATAATAGATACAACAGTATGATCCCTTTACCCATTGATTTGATATGCATGTTTCCACTTAACCATTGCTCAAAAATGTTCATTGTCCAAGTCTCCAGCGTGGTCAAAATTAGGGTTCACTATTATCCACAGCTGGGGAGCTTGAAATGTATCCTTCAGGACATGATTGTACTGTACCTTCAAAATGAGTATGTATTGCATGCAAATATTGCTCCCACCTGGAAAGGAATAGAATGGTTTTCTCCTTGCAAGTCATATCTAGATTAAGGATTCTGCCACACCTCACAATTATAGCACTGTGATTCCACTTCAGCTGCCATAATTGCACCCTATTGGCATTTTCCTCAGATTAATGATTAGTTTGACCGCACCACCTGATTTTCCTGTCTGAGGATCCTAGATGCTCCTTTCTAAACTGTCAGTCCAAAGAAGGATAGTTTTTGTATAGCTGTATAGCATGAAAGGACCCTAAGTTGTTGTGATGACTCTTCAAAGTTTCTGGAGACTATGTCCACCCCTGTGCACCTCATGTGCATGTCTGTGCGGCCATCTATCTGTTTCTCTGTTTACATATGGGGAACTCAAAGTGTGAAAGGAAAATCAGCATTGGGTATTGTGTGGATATTGCATCAATATCATACCATTCGCAGTGAGCTGGTATGAGGAAATATCCTGTGCACAAAGTGATCATGCAGTCAAGAGACAATTTGCCTTCAAGTTTTTGTTTATTTTTCTGCTTATTTATGTTGCTTGCACCCATTAGGTGGAAGAACTGTGCTGCTGTACAAAAAATAAGAAAGAAAGGTCGGCAGTATGTTTTACAAACCCTTGGAGTGTTCTTGGAGTGCAACCTTAGAACCTTTAGCTGTTGACAGTTTGCAGAGGTATATATACATGAAACAGAGTTCTCCCTGGGCTCATTTTTTGGTAATGCTGAAACAGTTATATCTTTGTATTTTTACGTGTTTTTAAAACATACAACAACCAAATCCTGAATGATCATGAGAGCCCAGATGTAAGGGATATTTAAGAAAATACATAGAACTTTTATAATGAAAAGATTGTTTTTCCTAGTAGATTGTCAGCTCAGTTCACTCCCTTTCCTGTTTTTAAAAGCTTAAAACCCGTTCGCTACAACAGCAACAACACATCTCCGTATTACTACTCCCCATTGACCATGCATCTGAAGTGGTTTCTATGTCTTGTTTGTTTTCCCATCAGAGTGTAATTGCTTTCAATGAGTTTATTCCTGTTGGGCCTGTTTGCGATGATAGTGAAATGGACATAACCCTATTTATGCTGCAAGGTCTCCAGATTCATAGAGTGAGGTTGGCTAATTAGAATTGCATAAACAACCTAGGGGGCTGCATGAATGTAAGAGCACATGGTAAAACGTCTGTGATTGTGAAGGGGAACAGTACTGTATGTTGTAATTGCGTGCATGCTTTAGGACTTGTGCTAATCTCTCTTCATAGGCAAAGCAGATCTTACACGTCCAAATTACTCCACTTTTCTCTGGGATAGTGTTATGAGATGGGAGTTGGCCAGGATGTAGTCTCTTGAGTTACTTTAATCCTATGATTCTTGATTTCAGGATTAAGGTTTGGGCAGGAGCAGGACTGCTGGAGATTATCTTCATAGCATCTTGGCAGAGTAGCCAAGTATCCGTTCATTGTTAAGGCAGTTGCTTTCAATTTCTGCACTCTTCTGGAAGAGGACTATTTGCAGATTTGGGTTAAGAGAACTGTCCTTGGTTTAAGGCCAGGGATTAGGAAGCCATGCTATAGAAACCAGCAATGTGAATAGTTTTCACATGCCGAGTCCCAAGTTGTGAAGAATATCTATAGAGCCTGTTTAGGAGGATAGTTTTCTCTGAATATTGGCCCGGAGAAGGTTGGATGTGATGCTTTTGGCCGAAATATAAAAATCCTGGCTTTCAGTTTACATAGGTTTGTAGCACTTATGAGAGCAGAGAAAGTCTTTTAAAAATAGTTATGAACAGACTGGGCCTAGTGTTAAAAGGACAGAGGGGAAGGCTCTTCCAAACATACAACAGATGGCAGCTGGTTTACCTGTCTAACACTTTGCATAACTGCATGATTCACCAAATGAACCACTGTTGCATACTGTAGGTGATTCTTCCAAGCCTGATCTGATTTAAAATAAGAGACAAAACTTATTTGTTTGGTTAAAGATTTAAAGGTTGAGTATCTCTATCTGAAATGCTTGGGACCTGAAGTGTTTGGGATTTCATTTTTTTTTCATTTTGGAATATTTGTATTTGCATATATGTTCATGATGGACCCAAGTCAGAGCATTACATTTATTTAAGTTTCATATGTACCTTATATACATACCCTGAAGGCAATTTCATGCAATGTTTGAAATTATTTGCTCATGAATCAAAGTTTTGTATACTGTACATGTGCTATTATTCAGCTTGCACCCATTAGTTGCATTGCAATATTTTGGATTATAGATTTCTGGATAAGTGAAGCTTAACTTGTATTAGAAAAACCTTATTGTCCTTCAGTGACTGTCATCAGTCATAATCTTGAACCATGGTTTTTAGTGCAGGGATAGAGAGCTGCAGTCCAGCTGGCTCCTCACTCCCCCAGGCTCCAAAATGGTTGGCAGAGCTTTTCCAACCCTTGTTTGGGCTGGGAATTTGATTTTGCTTCTTTCTTTTCTCCTCATGGGCAGGGAGGAGAAGGAGAGAAAGACTGTGAGCAGGTGCTTAACAGGCTCCAGTTGGGAGTACAGCTGTCCTGACCCTAAACCAGTGGACTGGATGAGGGCAAACAAATTGAAACTTAATCCAAACTTAATCTGTCCTGGTCAGTTGGAAGGCAGACCAGAGAATAGGGATCCAGACTGTGCTGGATGGGGTCACACTCCCCCTGAAGACATAGGTCCTCCATTTGGGGGTCCTCCTGGACCTGGAGTCCCAGGTATCTGCAGTGACCAGGAGGATCTTCGCAGAATTAAAACTTGTTTGCCAACTGTGCCCCGCTCCTTGAGAAGCCAGATCTGGCCATGGTGGTACCTGTCTTAGTTACACCAGTCTGGATTACTGTAACACGTTCTGCATGGGGCTGCCTCTGAAAAGTGCTCGGAAACCTCAGCTGGTCCAAAGGACTGTAGCCAGGTAACTCACTGGGACTGGCTACAGGTAGTGGACAACCCCCCTGTTGCAGCAGCTCCATTGGCTGCCAGTCTGTTTCCTGGTACAATTTAAAGAGCTGTTATGACCTTTAAAGCCCTAGACAGTTCAGATCCTGAGAGGAAAAATGTGTAAAAATGCTATTTGCATTCTCCATATGTAATATGTAAATTTGCAGTTAGGGCTAGTCTAAGGTATTTTGCTGCCTGAAGCAAAGGAAAGGATGATGCTTTCTGCCTGCTCTGTATTCAGAAGCCAAGCAGACTGGCAGTTGAATCATCTGGTCATGAGGCAGAAGGAGCAGAATAGGACCCCTTCTACACTGTCCTTGTATCCCAGGATCAGATCCCAGGTTATCTGCATTGAACTGGATTAAATGAGTCAGCACTGCCATATAATCTGGGATAAGCAGATAATTTGGGATGAGATTTTGGGATGTAGGGCAGTGTAGAAGGGGCCTAGGTTAAAGAACTTGGGGAAACATGGCTTGGGGAAGCCATGAGGATGGTCTGCTGTCCCTCAACTCCTGCCACCCAAAGTGATCTCTTGGCTGTGTCAAATCAAAGGGCTGGCTCTGAGGTCTTGTTAGTGCTTGAACTTTATGAAGGTGTAGTTCATTTTCATGAGGTGTATGTTCTTTATGGAGATGTAATTTACACCTTCATATGAAAGTTGGACAGTATAAAAAGCTTGTAGGAAAAAATCAATTTATTTGAGAGCTGTTGGTGAAGAAGAGTTGTGTGGATACTTCGGATTGCTGAAAAGGCACATCAATAGGTCATAGAGCAAATCAGGCTGAACTCCTCCTTGAATCCAAAATGACAAACTATCATACTTTGGCCGTGTCATTAGATGATATGACTCACAAAGAAATACAGCAATCCTTGGTAAAATGGAGGGTAATAGGCAAACAGGAAGACCACATTCCAAATGGATAGAATCGATCAAGGATGTCACAGCATTGAGTCTGCAAAACCTGAGCTAAGCTGTTGAGTAGGTGGCAACTTAGAGGGCTCTCATTCATGAGGCTGTTGTAAGTCAAAGTTAGCTTGAAGGCAGTTGACACCAATGAAATCCACCTTTCCATTTGGAGCATTTAGACCAGTGGTTCCTAGCCTTTCATCTGCCATATGTTTTGGACTTCACACTCCAGAAATCATGGACCACTAGACAAGCCAACTGCAGGGACCTGAAATCTAAAGGCACCTCTAACAGAAGATAATTGAGAGAATTCTACATGGTATTTTTATGAGAAAAAATAGGATTGTCTTGGATGTATTGAGCCAAATGAAGTATATGTTATCTCATAGTTCTGCCTTTACAATGTCTTCTGTCTTTCACTTCCCTTCGCCACTTCTGTTTGTTTTCTCTTTTTTCTAACATCCTAGCCCACTCTAAGTCATGTGTATTGTGCTTCCACCTGTCTTATACTTAAAATTGTGTCACCAACTAAATATTTGGGGAGAAGGGGACAATTGGTGTGCAATCCCACAACTATAGATCTTGGATCAAGAAGCTTTCTTTATTCTATCCTCGCCCCCCTCTCCATGAAAATGCCAAGTTGTACCTCTGATCATTCTTGGCCTGCATGGCAATGGGGTTACATGTCAACACACCCAGAGGGTGTCAGGTAGGGGGAGGTTGGGCAAATAAGTGAGCTGTGGTGAAAAGATAAAATAAAGCTTTATGGACACTTGTCCAGTTTATATCAAGAGAGACATTCCACTCTCTACAGAAGAATGCAATGCAA
This sequence comes from Anolis carolinensis, assembly GCF_035594765.1. NCBI lineage: Eukaryota > Metazoa > Chordata > Lepidosauria > Squamata > Anolidae > Anolis > Anolis carolinensis. Next base: position 139,838,930 of record NC_085842.1, on the reverse strand, counting down.
AAGGTACATAAATGGTATAAAATTGAGTATGCATCTGTTGTGCAAAATTTACTGAGTGTGCAGTATAATGCAATGCTATGTCTGTTAAACTTGAAGTCAAGGCTTTGGTCCTCAATGGGACTTGCTCTCAGGGAAATGGAACCGTCTTGGATGAGCTTGGGAGATTCACACATTCTTATTCCCAGAAAAACCCCTGATACAGTCACTGTAGAGTTGTCATAAATTGGAAAAGACTTGAAGGCACATAACAACAACAAATGGCATAGGATTAGACTAGGGTTTTGGTTTAATTTTTTTAAATTTTTTTTGTCAGATTTTTGCTTGCTAAGCTTAGCCCTGAATAATGCAACGTCTAATATAGTTTTTTTTACAAAATAAATATGTGCATTAGATGCTGGAATAGTGATGCCAACCCAGTGTTAATTATCTTAGAACAGATTTTTTTCAATTCGTGTATCAAGGTGATTTTTTTCTCCTCTCTCTCTTTGAACCAACTTTGAGAAATCGCTTATGTAAAGAAGCAGCATCCAATGTAAATTGTGCTCTGCTAAAAACTGCCAGGACTTTTTATAGCTGCTGTCACCTCCCTTGGTTGCACATCTCTCTTATGAAGCATGATGTGTCATTCCAATACTGAAAGAGACAGCTTGGGAATTGGAGCTTCTGCCAGCACCCATTCATTCTCTTCAGTGGATTCAGTTTAGTTTTATAAAAGGCTTGGGGGAAAAACCTGGGTTCTTTTTTTTGTTAAAACAATCTATTGGAAGGTTTCTAAGAGATCTGTTGTTTTCCATGTGTTGCTTACCTACCTATGCAAATTAGATGTTTTATCTTACCATGCCTGTGTTGGGATCTTAGGGCTGTTAATTCATGGCTATTATCACAGTACACAATGCTGTGTTTTCCTGAAATGACAAGATAGATAACTCTGTGATTCTGCCACACTGTGATAAGTCATAAGAGAAACCTTGATCAGCCCAGCCTCACAGGTTGTAGTGGACATACTCTAGTCTAGTCTTAAAGTCAATGCTTTGTTTTTCACCAGGACCTCAAATTCTATCAACTACAAATGAATTGAGAACCCAAAATCCCAGACACTTCTGGCCCATTTAGGATAAGGGATACTCAACCGGAGTGATTTTATAGGTAATTTACAGTAGATTTCAAGAGAATCCAACTCCTAATAGTTATATGACAGAAACAACAAAGAGGCTGCTATCCTAAATTAGGCAGCTAAAACCAATGAGGCTAGGAATAGATTTCCCACTCTGGTTCTGGAAACAAATTCCTATGCTTAGTGTGTGTTCAAAAGTCTTTGCTGTGTATTGTTACATTTGCTTTCCTAAACCTAAGTTTTTCTTTTTGGATTTTGAATAGATGTATTTGCATATACAGTATGTTCATAATCAGTTAGCTTGGAAAGGAGACACATGTCTAAACATAATTCATTTAAGTTTCATATATATGTAACATATAACATATACACATAGTCTGAAGGTAATTTTATATACAGTATCTGTAACACTTTTGTGCATAAATAAAGGTTTTGTAGGAGTCCCTGTTGGCACAGCGGGTTAAACTACTGAGCTGCTGAACCTGCTGACCAAAAGGTCGGGGTTCAGATTCGGGGAGTGGGGTGAGCTTCCACTGTTAGCCCCAGCTTCTGCCAACCTAGCAGTTCAAACACATGCAAGTGTGAGTAGATCAATAGGTACCGCTCCGGCAGGAAGGTAACAGTGCCCAATGCATTCATGCCGGCCACATGACCTTGGATGTGTCTACGGACAACGTCGGCTCCTTGGCTTAGAAATGGAGATGAGCATCAACACTCAGAGTAAGTCAGGTCTAGACTTAATGTCAGGAGAAAACCTTTACCTTTACCTAAAGGTTTTGTACACTGAACCATAAAAAAGCAAAGGCGGAACTATCTCATGTGGAAATTTTTGGAATTTGCAGAATATTTTAGAAATCTAGACAAGGCATGCTCAACCTGTTCTTCTTGCTGGGTCTGTTGTAGAGGTCCCCTCCACAACAAGCAAGTCTGGATGTGGAGCCTTCTTTTTGCTGAGTCAAATGTTTAACTCCTTGCTCTCATGCAACTTGGAGGTGAACAAGGAAGGAACTTTCAGTATCAGGAATTAGCTAGGAAAGTCCAAGCTAGCTTTGATAGGCTCACAATGTGGCCCCTGTTGAAGAATAATTGTTTTTGGTGCCTTTATTCATGTTAAATCCCATTGCAGAGTGGAAATGGCTAGTTGAGATGTAATGAAAGTAAAGTAAAGAGGATTGGGAAATATGTAAGCAAGTTATGATTTATTAAAAAGTGTTCAGGTACAAACCTTTCCTTGAAAGGACACTTTTCACATTTGGAGGCTTTGAGTTGTGTTAATAGATAAGGAATGGAGGAAAAAGGCAGCTTTATAAATTTAGAGGTACTGCATTTATAGTATTTTGTGTCAATTTGTGTCAACTGTGTTTTACAGGTTACCGAGACTTAAAAAGCCAGGGTTCACCTGGCCATTAATTTGCTTTTAGAAACAACAAAAGAGCGTGTGGTTGAAGCCCTGTCCATGTTGGGACATGAAAGCCAGGCTTTTGTCATGTGTTCTGCCAATAAGTTAAAACCTCTTTAGGAGACTGTTTCTGTGAACTTCTGTTTTCTGAAGTTAGCCAACTATTGAGAGAGATTCTTGAGAAACATGCAATCTTTCTGTACACTGAACCATCATAAAGTAAAGATGTCACTGTTTCAGCCACCCATGTGGACAGTTTTGGATACTGAAATATTTTGGATTTTGGAATTCCAGATAAGGAATTGTGGAGCTTGGTGTTCTTTTGCCACTGATTTTTTTAAAGACCAAGTTATTTATTTAAGTAAGTGTTGGCTTTAAACTACAAATTAAAAACAAATGTTACTATAACATACAAAAATATTGCTAAAATAAAGGCAGAGATTTGCTTTTTTCATGGACAGGTTTTAATTTGCTTTAATTCTATAGGCAGTTTAATTATGGGTGGCATCTTGTTGGTGACTTCCATGGATATAAGTCCAAGGCTACTTCAATACTAACTAGTACACCCTGTTGAAATTCATGGAGTTGCTATAAGTCGACCAATGACTTGACAGTGCTGATACATGCAAAGCTCATTGTTAAAAACCCTTAGTTGATAAATAATTTGTTCTACAAAACTTGCCAAAAGAGAAAAATCTTGACCTATCAGTTGAAGGAAAACAAGATAGACAATATTCTAACTAATTTTCGACAGTATTCTTTTGAAATAATACCTGATTTGTTTTTAGCCACCTGTTGTTTATTGTCCCACCCTTTGCTGTCTGAATTCTGGGGTTTTGTAGCTTTGTTGTTTCAGATTGCTTGGTGGAATTTTATATATCACCCAAACAGTATATTTTGTTTTTACCTGAAGACAAAAACGCATATAATTTCCAGATTCTACCAGGCTGTTCCCAGGACTCTCCCCTGTGTTTTTTCTCCTGGACTATTTCTTGACACTGTGTTTGAAGTGAAAAGTTGACAAGCCTATTTCTTTGTTTGCAAAGCAGAGCAACGAGCCTGTGGTTTCCCAGATGCCATATTCTTCAAGTGTCGTGATTTGGCAGAGATACTCACAATTAATCTTAGTCTCACTTTTATTGCTTCTTTTAAAGCGTCCTGGTTTCCCTCTCCCTTTCCCACTTTCCAATTTTTCCCGCAGCTTATTTCAGTTGCCACAAACTGAGATGAGAGTGCATTCAATTAATTGAACACGTGGGAGAGAGAAGAAATCTTACCCTTTACAATAGAGTCAGGCAAAAGCAAACCTCTGCGGCCCTTCTTACTTTGTCTATTCTTTCTCATTAATGACTGTTGCCATCTTGACCACACTCTGATGTTGTTTGGCCACACATTTCAGTTTTTGTCTATGAAATACTGGTCAGTGGTCAGTGCTGGATTTACCATTATGCTTAACTGTGCTTAAGCACAGGGCCCAATTGGTCAGGGGGGCATCTTCTTGCACACACACACACACCCCTTAATTATGATGGATTTTGCTTATGTGGTGCAATTCTAAATTTGAAGGTACTGTATTCTGTTTCAGAGCGATTCCAGCTATAATGATAAGAGTTTATAGTCTATGGAAGTGTCCCACAAAGCAGGCAGTATATGCTTGCTGGGACAACTTTCTTCAGGGACCAAATAAGGAAAGGGGCCCCATAACATAACTAAATCCAGCATTGCCAGTGATGAGAGATGATGGTGAATTGTGGTCCAACAACATCTGAAGTTATTACTTCTGTCCTTATTCTTTTTCTTTCTTTCCTTTTCTTTTGTGTGTATAGGGAGAGGCACAATGTCTCTTATGAGGTTTGCTTGCTTTATGACACACTGTAGCATCACGGGATGTGGTTCCATACGGGTGTTGTTGGTGATCTCATTGGAGTGAATTCAGTGACATTCACCGAATGTGAAGGATATGAACACTCAGTTCAAGAGTGATTCAAACAATTATTTTGCAGCAGGAAGAAATTATTATTCGAGTTGATTTTTGGCCAGATAGATCAAACTTGTGTCCAGGCATTTATCAATATTAAAAAATGTCCACATGTTTGATGCTGCAACAATAATGAGTGAGGCTGGATCTTCACTGCCAAATAATGCAGTACAGTTCAGTTCAAACATATGTTTCTATACTGACTTGGCAGTGTAACTCCATCCTGAGAGGCTTAATGGAGATGTTACCTTTTTAAATTTTGTTTTTTATCAGTAGATTTTAACATTTTAATTATTTTTATACATATGTTATACTTGTTAAAAATAATAAAGATCACAATGAATTTACTTAGGCTTAGTTGGGAATACCAGAATTTGGGAATAGCACATTACAACAATCATATTATTTGTGTTGTTATTAGTGTAGGTTTAGGCATGAGGTACACAACTGCCTCCCAGTTGATTCTGACTTGTAGTGACACTAAGGCAAGTTTATCACAGGGTTCTCAGAGGGCCCTTCTAACATGCATTAAAACCTGAGAGGAAGCAGGTTGAAAAGGGGGTGGCTAAACGACATTTAGCCAAAGTGCAGGAGGAATCGGGAGGAATGAGGTTAAGGGCTGGAAAACACGTGTTTAAAAGGTGCCCCTTAAACCCAATTCTTCCTGAGAAGTATGTACCCTTCCTTGCCTTTGTATCCCAGCAGGCATGGAAAACACATGCTTTCCTTCCCTCCCACCAATGTGGACTCCTCCAGAACACATGAGTTTCTGAAAAACCCAAAACAGCTGATCAGCTGTCAAACAAAGACACAAGTGGCTCAGGGAAGCACAGGTGGAAAGCAAATGCTGCTCTCTCATTTAACACTTTGTAATGTTAAACAGAGCTTGAATTAACAATTGGGGTAAGACAGTGATCCAAGGGAAGTTTTTTAAAACAAATTTGCTCCATTATGCGCTGGACCTCATATGCGTATATATATCTGGAGTGAATTTTAAAAAGACTTCTGCTGGATGTCCCATGTCCATGCTCCAGCTTAATTTGCTTCAAAAACAGCTATAAAGATGGCAGGAGACTATGCAACGGGACTGACAGGTATGTGTTTGGACTCCCTTTGAGGTCCTGCATTTAAAAGACTCACTTCTTTCTCCTGCGTTTTGGCACTGTCTGGAAATGCCCTTAGGCTGAGAGTGTGTGACTTGCCAAAGATCACCCAGTGGATTTTCATGTTTGAACTTGGGCAACAGAATTGTAGTCTAGCACTTAAACTACTGTGCCACATTGACTGTGTACACGGATATAATAAGACAGCTGTAACATTGTTGCTGGTTTTTGGAATGTGCACCTGTGACATTATTATTGTTTACTTGTATCTTTTAAGTTGTGTTTAAGAGCATTTTAGGAGGATATTGTCCTTTAAAAAAAGTAAAATTGTTTGCTTTTTAACTTTGCATTTCCTCCTGTGAACCTGCACGATCTCTTCGTTTGTCATGGGAGGCCCTCCTCTCACTCCCACCACCTTCGCAATTGCGGTTGGTGGGGACGAGGGAGAGGGCCTTCTCCGTGGTGGCCCCCGGCTCTGGAAGTCACTCCCTAGAGAGATTAGGCAAGCCCCCACCCTCCTAATCTTTAGGAAGACCCTAAAAACTTGGCTCTTCCAACAAGCCTTTGGTTATTGCTCCTTGCTCCTGTAAGGCTTGTCCTGGAGATATTTTATCTGTTTGCACTTTATTCTATTCCTTCAGTTGGAATAGTTCCCATGTTTACTCCATCCTTAGCCCCTTATCTATGATAACAGTCTTAGGTACCTTTTTTGACTTCATTCTTCACTGTATGCACTTTATGGCCTAGTCATTTTTATGTGTTTTTATGTTTCTATTCAATCCATGTTTTATTGATATGTTTTATTGATTTGTTCTACTTGATGTGTTTTTACTATGTCTGTTATTTTTGGGCTTGGCCCCATGTAAGCCACCCCGAGTCCCTTCAGGAAAATGGTGGCGGGGTATAAAAATAAAGTTGTTGTTGTTGTTGTTGTTTATTATTGTTGTATATTATTATTATTATTATTATTATTATTATTATTATTATTATTATTATTATAATATGGTAGTGTTTCTGTTAAAGTAAAGAGATATATCTCCTCCACTTTTTACAAATGGCTAATATAGGACTTTAAAAAAATAATTTACTAAGACTTTGGAATTATTGAATTTTGAACTTCTAGAGCTAATGATGGGGGGGAAAGCAATATTCTTTAGAAAGGTATAAAAGTGGTATAAAGACACAGATGGTGGAAGCGCTGCTTGTTATGAGATTAGTGATTTCATAAAGTCTGTCTGTGCATACCATCATGGTCAATAGGACATTCACAATGCATAGGAATAGCTGGCTAGTAAAAACTGGTTTTTTTAACACAACAAAACAATATGTTTTGGATAATGTAAAATACACTGCTATAACTTAAAGTTGGGTAAACTGGATAATTAGAGAGACAGAAGAAAAGATGTGCTGTTCCCAGGAAAGTTGTTTTGGTTTGGATTCTTTAGAACGACTAATCGTTATACATTTTTATCCTCCTTCTCCAAAATTTGGAAAGTCTCTCAGATCATCTTGTTTGAGATTAGGCAAACCAAACAAGCCCTAACACTTTTCTGAAATAAAATATTGTGTCTTCAAACAGATCAATTGTTGCATCTCCTGCCTTTGCATGCCTTGTTTAGGGAGGGAGGATTTTATGTGCTAAAATCCATAAATGTAAAATAATCCAGGAAGGAATGACTCTGAGAAGGGGCCTCTGGGATAAGATTCAGAAAACGGCCTCCTTTCTGATAATTGTTGAAATATGAATATATTAAAGTAGGCCACCCAAGTTTTTTGCGAACTGTTCATGTGTTCTGGTGGTGGGAGGTATCCAGCTACAAAGGAGGCAGCTTTCAGCAAGGCTAACTATTTGTCCATCTAGCTTAGTTTCATGTATCCTGGCAGCTAAAATCTCTCTGTGGCTTCAGGCGGGGGGGGGGGGGGGGAGGAGCTCAGGCTTATGACTTTCATTCAGTCAAACTGCTCCTCCATTGAGCCCATTTAGATTGTCCTGTTAGGCTGCATCTACACTGTAGAATGAAGGGAGTTTGACACCACTTTGATTGCCATGGCTCCATGCTGTGGAACCCTGTGATGTATCATTTGGTGAGCCTCCAGCACTCTTTGGCAGAAAAGGCTCAAGCCCTTGATAAATTGAAGTCAAATTTAGAGCTATGGACCACGGATATGGAGGGTCCTGCCTGGCAAGCATTATGCTAACAGCCCAGTGTTTCAGATTAAAGAACACACTCACCAGGTAAAGACAGCCACAGAGGTTTATTAGCAATCTGGCCATAAAGGATACAAGTATGGCTAGTGCCAAAATGTACAAGCATAACATGTAATAAAGATACATGAGGTTTTATACAGTTGACAGCTATTCAAACCTTCCCGCTTCACAAACTTCCCTCCCAGATTGGCCAGCAGAGAGGCTGGCCCGAAGCAGCACCCTGATTAGCTGGCACTTCGGTGACGTCACAGCCTCTAGGCAGCTATTCTCTGGCGGAAGGGAGGAAATTGAGGAGGACCGGCCTATAAGAGCCAATCAGCTGTTGAAGGGACAGCTCTCCCGAGAGGAGGCAAGCACCAGAAAGTTCATGTCCATATTAGGAAAATGCAAATGAGTCCTTGGTTTATTTTAATTGTTTAGTCCTTGGAAAAACAGGGGTGAGGGATCTTGAAAAAAAAAAGGTGATCTCCTGTAACCGAGCTTTGGATGTCAAATAAAGGAATTCAAACGAGAGTACACAAGTCCCTGTTTCCGTGGCTAGCAATCTCTCAGCCCAGTTTAGGCAATCAGCTGAGCAAATACCAGCGGGTGTTATCAGATCAGGAGTGGAAACCGCCTGTTCATTCACACATGTCCACAGTGGGTCTCGATTGTCCCCTTTGTCTAGGTCAATTGAAGAACTTGTCCAGCCCCATAAGTCCAGGAAATTCCACAGCGGGATTAGCAAGGAGGTGAGAACTCCTATGGCTCGCTTAGGCAGAAATCTTATGTTTGATATATAATTTGATACAAGGGGAAAGCGAGACAGAGAGAAAAGGATACAAGTTAGGTCAAAGTTGCTAGGAAAGATACATTTTATTAAAGGCTTGAGAAAGGACAGAATTTCAGTGAGATTCGTAGTTGCAGATCTGGTCCGCACGTGTGCTGATATGTATCAGAGAATATCTGCGGAACTTTAATGTAAAAAGATATAGAATGAAAAATGAACTTGAGGGGCGGGGTTGGTAGTTGCTGTTTCACTTGCCAATGTTGACCTTTGCCAGAATCACAGGACTTCAATGGAAAAGGGGGAAATCCCATTTTTGCTTGGTGTCCTTAGAAAACTATAAATCTCCAGAGTGGGGGGTGCCGTGTTTGACAACATTATTACATCTCCCAGGTTACCATTTTATATAAAGGATGCCCTTTTAACATGTGTTCATATATCATGGCACTTGAGCATCCATGGATTTGGGTAGCCGTGGGGTTCCTGGAACAAAACCTCAGTTGACACCCACTTTAATACTAAGACCGAAATGGAAAAACAGCTGTGCCAGTCTTTTCCTGAAACCTTTTTTTTCAGAAATTACTTATTCATTCTTAAGAGAGCAATTTAAAGGTAATTTGAATATCATCTCCAGATGCCTTTAAAAGGTTCCCCAAATTGATTTTCTTCATTGTTCACTGAAGAACTCATTGAGTTGGCATAGATGACATTAGGTTTCATCTTAGTCTTTAAAAAATGGTTGACTCTAAATAGTTAAAAACTAAATAGTTGGGGTTTTTGAGAATTTTCTAAGAAGTGAAGTGGAGAAGGGCAGATAATCTGTGCCTCCTTGGTTCATGGTCTGGGATGGCCACAACTCAGGTCAAATATCCAGTGTACTCTTCCCTGACATGGAAATTAACAGAAGTGTAGTTAATCTGCAGGTGGGAGTGGGGCAGGGGGTGAACCACTGTTCCTTGGAGCAACACATCTTTTCCATATAAAAAGTGCTAGAGCCGATCTACACTGACCTGTTATTCGAGGGATTATCCAGCATGGCATGGAATGGGAGGAAATGGCAAGCGCCAACCCTTGCTACTGGGCACCTGAACTCAGGAAACATGGGACGACAGTGAAAACAGTCATGGCTGTTTCATCTTGGAACTGGTCCAATTGTTTACAGTGGCCCAAATTAGGGGAATACTCTGAATCCTGGCCCTGAATTTGGAGTATCAAGTCCGTATTACTCTGTATCAGCTCCATGCAGCATTTGGCCGCCTGTTCTGCAGTAAGTGGTCAGGGTATATCTGCACTGTAGAATTAATGCAGTTTGATACTACTTTAACTGCCATTGCTCAATGTTATGAAGGTCTTTATGTTTTTCTGCCAAGGAGTGTTGGTGCCTTAACAAATTACAGCTCCCATGACAGTTAAAGAGGTGAAACTGCATTCATTCTACAGTATGTGCACCCTCTGACTGCATCTACATTGCCATATAATGCAGTTCCAAAGTGCATTGTAGTCTGTCCCATTTGCAATTAAGGCTGGATTTACAGTACTTTATAGTGCAGTATGAATGCAATAGTGAAATACCTGCTGGCGTCTCATGTTTATGGAGGTCTATGAACTGCATCTGAACAGAACACTGAATGCGTACCAGCTGTGATGATCCTGTTTTGGACTGATCTAGATGAAATATGTGAAATCTGTATTTCCTTTGTCTCTTTTTGTTTTCATACTCCGTGTCTTTTGGGAAGAAGTATGTGGAACAGATGGAATCTGGGGAGAAGATTTAGTCTGTCTCCCATGCCTTTATCCTGACCTAAATTGCCTCCTTTTAAAATGACTATGGAAGAGATGTTCAGGTAGATGAATTTTTCCTTGTCTACAAGTGAAAGCTTTCAGGGGACAAGGTTTGGGTCAGGAAAACGCTTTAGAGGGAAGGATGATTTCCTTAGTCGTATGCCCTGATATATGAGATACACAACCATTTTGATTTAAAACAAAGCAAAATATGGTACATTAGGTTCTGGTGGCAAATCTAGCTATTTCTCATCTAGCTAAGCACTGACATGAGTTTAGTGATCCCTCCCTCCCTGTCAGTCAGTCACTCATGCTCTGTTTCTAAGCAATTTTTAGATGACTTCTTTCTTAGCACCTTTGCACATTTCTGGTTCACCTCTGCTGGCTGTTCTAGCACCACATGTACATATCTTTTACTTTAATGCCACACCTTCCCTTCTTACCTTAAGGTCACCTCTCCTCTTTTGTTTATGCTATATATCCAGACAGGAAAACAACTCACCAGGTTGAAAACAAGCCACAGAGGTTTAATACAATTTTGCCAAAAGTGATGCAAGTACAAGCAATATGATTCAAAATATACATATACATATAGAGGAAAACAAGGTGTCTTATACAGTTTGACAGCCATTCAAACCTCCTGCTCCTTCTTTTGAAAAGGAGGCTGGTCAGGATCTGCACCCTGATTGGCTGAGAGCTTTGCTGATGTTGCCACCTCCAAGGGAAGATTCCTTTGGGGAAAATGTTGGCTGAGAATTGGTTGGGTGAAGGACCAATCAGCTAGTGCAACACCCCTAGGAGGAGGCATAATCATGGAAATACAATGTCAAAGAAATGTTAAGTCAAACTGTCCTGTTCCACGTTGAACGAAGATGTGAGCTTCAGGAAACAAAGGTGCAAGACTCCTGGAACAAAGGTGATGATACTAGGCCATCAGGGGCTTGGTTGTTAAATAAAAGATTTAACAAATGTACATGCTCTTAAGTCTCTGTTTCCGCTGGCAGCAACCACTCAGCCTTGGCTGAACCATAAAGCTACACAAACATTCTTGGGTTTATCTGGGCTGGCATGGAAAGTAAGCTATCTTTGCATATTTATAAAAATGGACCCAATGATTACCTGGCTTGGGAAATGGCCAGAAGGGTTTGTCCAGCCTTCCTGTTCCCAGGGGATTATCTCTGCAGGATCGCAGAGGGATGACTGTCTCTGGGCTACATCTTTGATACATTTTATAAAGCAGTTTATATACATTTTATGTAAGAAATAGATACAGTCTATAGCCAAAGGATACAAGTTACACAAAAAATCATGAAAATAGATACAATTTATTGAAGGGTTAAATACAATAGAATTTTTAGGGGGGTGAAGCTGCCACTGGTCCCCTCCTAATGCCTCAATCTTGGCAAAGTATAGAAAGGTTTATATATATTTATTTCTGAGCCCTTGGTGAATTATACATTTTCAGGAGTGGGGTTTACTGTGGCTCGATAACAATTGGGATCAGAAGGAATTTTGCTGAATAGTCTTAGTTGAAAGTAGCATTGTTGCAGCTAGTGAGATGCTGCCTAAATACCTTAAAGGCAGGTGATCCTACCTGATCTTGGCAGTTAAGGATTAGGCCTGGTTAGCAGCTGAATGCTGATGAAATGCTGTAGGATATACTGTATTTTCAGAGGAAGAAACTGGCAAAACCACCCTTGAGTTTTCATTTGCCTTTAAAACCAAATGAAATTTATTTGGTCACCACAATGCACAAGTGAGACATCACACATCTCATTTAGATCATTTGTAAGGTTTATAGGTTATTTCTGAGAAATAAACTCTGCACAAAACAATCTGCTTTTAAAATGCAAATGGCTAAATGGTGCATAATTGGGGAAAAAGTCCATAGGAACAGGCTTTTATGTAAACTTGATAAATTGTTCAGATAAATATACTCATTAGGAGACGCACAGTCAGTGTTAGGAAGTTCAGTGCAGGAAGAAAACACAAAGTATCACAATCTGATACAGCATCAGGATAAGAAATAAAGTCAGATGGAATATGGAGGAGCACAACAATGTGGAAACATTCTCACATTCCCAGTCTACTCACTTGAAACAGATGATGTGATACAGGGAAAAACAGAATGAAAGGGGGACTAGGGAACAGTAGCTCTTTAAAAAGTTTGGAGGAATCTGTTCAGGTTCCAAACTAGCAAGATAGCAGTTCATAATGTTCCTTAGGCAGTACAATGTTAATAAGATCTAATAGCATCAAGCTATCAATCCTAATCAATTAGTTTGAAATCACACCTTTCCAATGATACCATTTAGAGTTTTAAAAAGGGAGGTACATCCTATCAGGAATCTGCTTATTGAGGTTTATTGAGTAATCACACATAATAATTGGGTTGTTTCTTAAAGTTCTGGAGTATTTAGTTTTGCAAGAAATGCATTCATTTAGTGTCAGCATGTTTTCTTGGGCAGAACGTGCTTTATGTGCACTAAGGCTTTGCTTTTATGAGAGTGCAGTGCTTTTGATTGTGCCACCTAAACTACTAGTATAATCGTAATTGTAGGTATTGCTAGGTCCTACTCTTTATATGCGCTTATAAAAATGCATCATAGCAGCATGGGATTATACCCTCTTGATTGGCATTTCTGGCATTTTGCAATGCTTTCACTAAAAGTGTAACTCGGCCTATAATTCACAGGTATGAGGCTCTATTGGGCAATATAGCTGCTGCTATATGTTTCTTTACAGCACATTAACACTTGCTTAATATATAGGCCTATGGGAGTAGAAATGACAAGCAGAGAAGTTATGAAACCTTTGTTAATTTGGTTTTTTTTTTTTGCTTAATTATCTTTTTATAAGTGTTTTGTATGTGTTTTGTTCTTAACAACTACCCAAACTGGTTTGTTGTTGTGATCTGTCAAGTAATTCCTGACCTATAGCAACCCTAAAATGATCCTATTGATGTTGAGCATGCAGCCCCCCCCTCACTCACATTTCTCTGACACCCAGCTGATCACTGCCAGGAGTTCCACAGGCTCAAGGAAACACTATTTCCACTTCAAAATAGCTTCAGCAGCTCAAAAACTGCAGGCAGACGCTCTCAATCAATCCATTGTATCAATAGCATCATTCGCTACATTTTAACCAGAGTAATAAATTATATCCGCTTTTTGTTTTCACTTCCATAGCCTGCAAAGCTCCCTTTTTGCACTGTTCCCTTGCAACTTTAAAAGCCGCAAGAAACCCCTTTCCGAGCTGCGGATCCCCACTGGCTTGGCTGAGGCAGCTCAGGGCTGCCTCAGGAACAAGGGAATGCAGCCCCGCAAACTGTGGATAATGAGTCCCACACAATAAACCTCGGTATCTGCGCCTCATGGATTTGCACCAGACCAACGCCATTTTCTCTTAGGCACTTTTCAAAATGAACTGCTATATCGCTTTTTGCCGCAAGGTTCCCCTCCCTCAAGATGAATTGATTCCCCTTCCATGAATGAATTTCTCTTTATGAATGAGCATGGGCAACGCAGTCCAAATGGCCCCCTTGTGCCTTTCTATGAACTCCCAAGGTATCAGGGACCCCCCTTTTTCCCTCCTGCATGAACCCCTTGTTTTCCTTGTGCTGTCTCCCAGTTCTAGAGGAACCCCAGAAGCCTCCTGTCTGCCAGGCTGTGGGGGACCCCCGGGATCCCTCACTATGCCCCCCATGGAAAGTGCAGGGGAGATCAAAGCCCCCGTAGCACCTTGGATGAAACGTGTGTACGTCTTCCAACATGATGGAGATACTGAATCTCCTTTCTCCTCCATTGTGAATCCCATATGTGTCTTCTATCAATTTTATTATATTTTTATTATATTTTATGATTTTTTATAAAGCAAGGCAAGTGACCTCGTTGTGAACTCTGGCCAGAATTCCTTTGACCTGGGTGCCACCAGCCAGCCCCAGGTTCACATTCTTGCATGATCATCATCTGCAGTGGACTCTTCGGAGGGCAAAGCCAGACCACTTAGGTATGCTGCAGCTGTTCCAAGACAATACCATCTTACTTTCCCCAGATCCTGAATCACCTAATCCCATCAAGGTCATCGATACTGCTGACTTTGGAACACTGGAACTGACATCGAGGTGTCAGACCACATTCAAGGGACTTGTTATTCCAATCTTCTTATCAATAGGACGGGTCCACCTTGTAGGGCCCGAAAGCTCTCGCTGGGCCGCTTGACAATGGACCCAGGATAGGGTCACTCATAATCCCTTCATAAACACATGATCTCATTTGTTTTCCCTGCTGCCACGCTTCTTTCTCCACCATTGGCTAGCCAGGGAGAGATGTCACAAGCAAGGCTTGCACTCTCATTGGCTGAGGTGCGCAAGCCCTCTGGCTGTTCCTGCTGGCCTCTGACATCAGGGATTCCCCTGACCAATCAGTGTGAAGCTGGTCGGGTGGGCAGGAGCGGGAAATTCAAAAGGAAAAATGTATAAAACGTGGATTCTGCTGTATCTGGGTATGCCGGTTCTTCTTGCATCTTATTGTGACCATTATCCTGCTCTGGCTGGACCAGAAATAAACTCGGTAACCTCTGCTTCAACACTTGATGAGACTTTTATTGGGAAATAGGAAAATTTCTAATTTGCTTCTCGGGAGCTTGCCAGGTGTTACGCAACCCTCCCTTAGAGGTCTTGTGCTGGTCTCTGCTTCAGGTGAGACCCCTAAATATCTGATTTCGACTTCACTATCTTGGCAAAACTTATCCACAAGAGTTTTGTCATTGCCTTCCTCTGAAGCTGGGGGGGGTGTCTACACTATAGAATTAATTCAGTTTGACGCCACTTTAACTGCCATAGCTTAATGCTATGGTGTTCTGGGAATTGTAATTTTACAAGGTCTTTAGCCATCTCTGTCAAAGAATATTGATATCTCACTAAATTACACTAAACTCTGATTATTCCATTGTATTGAGACATGGCATTTAAAGTGTATTGAAACTGCATTAATTCTACAGTGTAGATGCGCCCTGGAAGAGTATGACTTACCCAAAGTTTCCCAGTGATTTTATTGTTGAGTGGAGATTTGAATTCCATAGTCCAATTCTCAAACCTATGGAGCAAACAAAAATAGGAGTTAATGTGTCATTTGGGAACTACAATAAGATGCAAATTTGAAGAAGGTGGTCTAGCAGCTCTGTTTATATGAAACCAAAATTGATGGTTAAATAAAGCTAGGCCTCTCGTGTTTTGCTTTTATGTGGTGGTATTATGCAGCATCGCTTTTACTATCACTTTTAATTGGATGTTACACAAAGGAGCCTAGGAAGATATCTACCAAGACTTTGCATTAACAATATTTTTGCTCTCTGAGTTGTCGTCTTGAGTGTAATGTATTCTCACTTTACAAGATAATGCATTTATCTGTTTTTTTCCCCTTCTACTAAAGAGTAGTCCCTATAATGGTCCCATTGCTCCAGGCATGAGGTGTATATTGCTAGAAAAAGGTACTGTGGTTTGTATGTTCCTACCCAAGATTCTAAAATAAATTGCCCCTCACAGTCCTGCATGCAAGATTGTAAATCAGGAATGGGAATATTTGGTTCTCTATGTGTTTAAAACCAATGTTACTCAGAGTGGTGGTATGTGGACTGATACTGCTCCACAAGCTATTGACTGCTGGCCCAAGGCAAAGGAAGAAACAGTTGTAGTCAAAAGGTCACAAATATCTTGATGGTCCTTGTTAGACGCCCCAATCAGACAACTTAAGCACTGCTTTAAACCAAAATATCCACATCCCTTTTCCTCCTGCCATGTTTGATAGTGGCTGGTAGAAACTGAATGCCAAAATATCTGAAGGGCCAAGGTTTAACTGATAACGATGTAATTATTAATGTAGAAAGGTAACTGCATTTCTAAAAAATGTCTTTTACTTGTGCTGTAGCATGATCTAGAGACATATTTTGCCCCAGTTGTAAATATAAAGGTTGCTTTCTTATATTGTCAAACAAGACCTAGGACTCCCATTACTGTAGAATAGGATTTGATTACTTTTTCTGTCTGGTAGCTACTGGATTAAATTTGATGGGGTGTATATGTTCTAGTAGCAACACAGCAACTGAAGAAATTGTTGCAGCAAGGGTAGGGGGCTGTATGGCAGTCCAGATGTCGTTGGACTGCAAGCTTTTGCAGACCTAGCCAGCATAACCAATGATGAGGAATGTGGGGAAGTGCCATCCCAGCAATATCTTGAAGTCCACCCAGTTCCCAATCCAATTCAAGGGGTAGAAAAAGATAGTTACTTAAAGCAGCATTTGTTTCCACTTTTGAATTGCTATGGCATAAATTTGCATTGTAGTGTGCCTTTGTTTGCTAATTCTTTGTTTTGTGCAAGTTTGCATACCAGTCCATAGAAATGGCAGAACAAATGGCCTTTTTGTTAAGTGAGACATCATCATGGACAATTATGTATAACAGAGAATTGCCTCATTTTTAAGCTGCCTTGTGGTACTCATCTCAGACTGACTGTTCTACTCCTGCATCTCATTGGAGAATGGTCAACAATGAAGTCTTCAGTAAGGGGCACACGAGCCTGTGAAGTAAGCAGTTTAAACATCATGTGTGCTTAGAAAAATCCTCCCATTAACTCCCAAAGGCTTGACTATCTTAGGCTCTGAAATGTGTTGTTTGTTCTTCTACTAAAGTATGATTCCTGCACTTGTCCCATTGCTCAAGGCACGAGGTGTATATTACTAGGAAAATGCAAAAGACACTGTGGTTCATATGTTCTTATCTGAAGTACAAAAGTGAAATGCCACCCACAGCTCTTGACTAAGAATTGAATCCTTCCTTTTCAGAGTCTAGCTCTCAAACTATTACACCATGCAGGATTTCTGAAAGATAACTTGTTATAATCCCCATGAATTATGATTACATGTAGAATGGGAGGCAAATTAGGCAAATCTGCTTTCCCCTCCCAAGTCTACTGACCCAAAAGTGTGTGTTGAACAGGTAACTCAGGTGTGCATGGATTGCCATGGATTTCTATTGTGGATATCTTTTAGCAGTTTGACATCACTTATTATGTTAGAGATTGGGAAAAATCTTATTCATATAAGTGCAAAACAAAATTTATTTTAAAATTACATTTATAAGATGTGCATATGACAACGTATAAAATTTGACAAGTGTGGATTTTCAGTTTTGGGGAATCACAGGATGATTCTTCAAATCTGCTAGTAGTTGTTTGAGAATTGGACTGTGGAGATCAAGGTCCAATTTCCTGCTCAACCATGAAAATGGATAAGTCACACACCCGCAGCTCCAGAAAACCCCATGATAGTATAACCTCAGGTTTCCATCAGTTGGAGACAACTTGAATAGCAGTACCAGTGGAAGATGTAGAGCCTAACATGGGCTAGCAAATTTCTGCAGCTAAGATCAGTGTTTTGAAACAGAAGGAAAATCTTTTCGACCAACACACTTAGCAGCCACTGACTTGCAGTCCTGCACCACCTGCTCCATAATCAGACTAACTCTTTTTATCTTAAGCCAGGTAATCACTTTCAGTAGTGAAATCATGGATGGAGTCAAGGCTCTGTCTCCTTGTATTCTCTGAGAGTGGATTTTGCAATTATAACCCTTCAAGAGGATTGTGGTAAAGTTCTTAGAGCCAAGAGGTATGGAAATGAGTATAAGCTGTACAAGTAGGTTTTGTTAATTGCTCATATCTGATGCAGCACAATGTATGTTTTGATGTAAACTTAGGAGAATGCTGCCTTGCAACGTTCTGTTGACCTGAACATATTGCCAGACATAAACTCATTCCCATTTCCTGAATGCAGGAATGTATTTGGATCTGCAGGGAAAAAATTGGCTATACAGTGTTCCCTCACTTATCGCGGGGGTTACATTTTGGGACCACCCACAATAAGTGAAATTCTGCGAAGTAGGGGCACTATATTTATTTCAATATTTACACATTATATTAGTAGTTAGGTGGCCTTTCTCCCCTTTGCAAGCCTTCTTCCCGTGCTTCTTCTTCTCCGGCGCCTGTCAGTTTCCCTTTTGCGCATGTGCCTCCCTCTTGTCAGCATCTTGGATGCCGATGAGAGGGGGGGAGGGCGCATGCACAAAAGGGAAACCGGCACCTTTTGTGTATGCGCACCTCTCAGAAAAAAAACACGAAGCAGTGAGGGAGCGAAAAGCGAACCACAAAGTAGGGAGGCAACAGTGTACTTCCACATGTTGGCATCTCTAGGGTTGCTGCCACCCAGAGCAGTAACTCATGGGGTCACCCCATGGATCCTCTTGTTTCACAACATTGAAGCTAAAATACCAGAAAGTTTGAAACTATAAAAAAAACCAGCAACAACAAAAACAATCAAAATAACAG